>NC_030436.2:16402500-16632500 GCF_001660625.3 Ictalurus punctatus
ATTTTCTCTAAGGATATGTTTATTAAGAGATGTTTAGTGAGGTCTCAGGATGGAGTTTTCTCTTCTAGGATGACCCCGCCACCTCCTGCAGGGCATGAGGGCTCAATGAATGGTTTTAGGAGGATGAAATTGATATAATTCGTATGCCTTCACACTCAACAGACCTCAACCCAACTGAACACTTATGGGAGCGATGTGTTACCGAGCGCTGAGCTGTGTTAGGCAGCGAAGTGAAGAATGGAAGGAAAGAAAAAAAAAACCTGAGGGATTATTTATTTATTTGTTTCATTGAAGAACAGTGTTCATTCCTCCAATACGGTTCCAGACACTGGATTACATTGAATCCAGATCCATCGGAGATGTTCGGGTTTCTGTGTAATTGTTCCACAGTGAGCTCTTAAATTCTTATCCAGAATATGATTTGCATGCATGAAAAAAACTCCTCAAGGACTGCAGCAATGCATAAATACACAGCAGGGCCAGTAACACAAGCATATACATACAAAGGTATACACACACCTGTTACACATTCTGTTTATATATATATATATATATATATACATATATATATATATATATATATATATATATATATATATATATATATATATATTATTTTTGTGTCATTAATCATAATTATTTAATTATGTCCACTTTACTCCACTGTTGGAATGATGTAGGTGTGGTTTATAATTGTTTAAAAAAAAAAGTTATTATCTGAACTTTCCAAGTTAAGTTCTGCTAGTTAGCTAGCCTTATTAGTGAATAATAATATACTACAGGGTGTCCTACACAGGGGACTAAGTTTGCCAGCACTACGTCAGTTGCGCCTTCAGCAGTGGATGTTCGTGGACGTCCTCTTCTCGGCCGGTCCGCAACACTTGCCATGTTTCCTGTTAAAGTCCAACACTTCCCGATCCAGCCATGAGAATGATTTCAATACGTTTTTCTTTTGTTACAGGTGTTCTTAAAGGCTATCTGAAAAAAATGAGTATATATATATATATATATATATATATATATATATATATATATATATATATATATATATATATATACATATACATATACATATGTCATACACACACACACACACACACACACACACACACACATATATATATATATATATATATATATATATATATATACACCTTTGGGGCACCCTGTATTTATAAATATAGATTCCTCTCAGGAATCCTGTCAGCTTCGTTTATATTATCATTGTCCATGAATATTATTTTCATTAATAAACATCACATACGAATTCTTTCACAAATCTGGTCAATACAGTTTACATAAACTACCTGCATGGACTTTGCAGGTGGGATTATTATTACCATCCACATCAAATGAGTCTAAACCGTGTTTAATCATTGATATGAAGTTTTTGTGAGGAATTTAGCATTTTGTCAGAGGTCAGAGGTTAAAGCTATAATGTTTCTCAGTAACATTGTCTTATTAACCTCCTGGGTGAGAAAAGAGAGAGACTTGCGAGGGAATGACTGTTTATATCTGCAGTAATGACTTATCGTGCTTTAATACATTTTTTTAAATGGTAAACTTTGGCAAGTTACTGTGGCACAAGAAGTATAAACCACTTCAAGTTCTTTTCAAGAACTTCTAATTCCTTACTTAATGTGTAAACTTTGGCAGCTCTAATCTGAACACTCTTATACCTTAACCACACACAGTAATCTCTCCTTTCATACACACGTTAGAGTGCAGTACTTTAGCTGTGAGCATCTCATTCTCTCATGTCTCATTGTCATATCCCTTACATATGCTGATAGCAATCTGCTGAGGCCTTTAAACTTGGATCTGAAATGTCACACTGTCTGCTCCCGACTCGTTCGGTTCGCTCGCTTGCTTCGCATTCCTTCTCTCCTGGTGTGTTTGTGTGCTCTCCTGATACGTGTGTCTCCAAGGCAGCACATTTACATATCCAAACTCAAGGCAGATAAAAATCTCTAATAGTACGTGTCTGGGTTTAAGTCTGACAGTTTGCGGTGTGTCTGTGCATTGTTAATGTCCTCGCAATGCCATCCAGCCCCGAATGGCTCAATAATAATGTTGATCTTTTCCCCGCAAAAAAAAAGAAAGAGAAAAAGTTTATCACAAACATGATTATGTAAATGATTAATGTGACAACAACATGGCGGGACCTGTCACATTAGTTTTGGAGGAACGCGCCCGGCGAGCGGCTTCTGCTCTCGACGGCTCTCTTCCCTGCCAGGTGTTGAAGAGGGTTTTTTGAAAGGATGTTGTAACCCTGTGTGTGTCAATGGCGGGAGGGAGGGAGGGAGGTCGTATGGTTGATGTGCTAAGGCTTGGAAAAGGGAGACACTTGTGTCAGTGTACGAGACTCATACGAGCTTTCGCAAGCATGTTATAGAGGGCCAGAAAATAAAATAAAAAATGTCTCCGGGTTGTTTTTTTTTTTTTTTAATAACAGAGAGAAAAGAAGAAATAAATGTATGAGATCATTTGGAAGAATGCATCATGGGTACTGTGTGTGTATATAAAACAGAGAAAGGACAGTTTTAATATCACAGCGTCCACCCGGGCGGTGTAATGATGAGCGCTCGTGCCCTGCAGAAATGAAAGCAACATGAACATATTTAGCCTTTGCTCATTTATAAATGACACCGCCTCCGACACTGGGTCAGTAACTTCTTAATGAATACTGTTTCAATTTATCTTTAGGAAGTGTTCTGCCTGATACACAGCTTTAATAAATGGTGGTTCAGGAGAACGGGGTTGCGAGAGAAGGTTCCCAGAGTGAAACGTGGATTTGTTGCAAATTTTAATGAATTTTTTTTTTCTTCTCCATAGCTATGTTTCTGTGGAGCGAACATCGGAGCAGATGGTTATAGACCAGCGACTAATGTGTTACACAGAGACAGTAGGATACGTGTTAGTAACCAGAGAGAAAGAGAGGCTGAATTTCACAAAATGGCATTTGGAAGCAAAGGAAAGGCGTATAAAAGCTACGTACAGTGGTGCTTGAAAGTTTGTGAACCCTTTAGAATGTAATATATTTCTGCATAAATATGACCTAGAGCATCATCAGATTTTCATACAAGTCCTGAAAGTAGATAGAGAACCCAGTTTAAACACACGTGACAAAATATTATACTTGGTCATTTATTTATTGAGGAAAATGATCCAATATTACATATCTGTGAGTGGTAAAAGTATGTGAACCTTTGCTTTCAGTATCTGGTGTGACCGCTTTGTGCAGCAATAACTGCAACTAAACGTTTTTGGTAAGTGTTGATCAGTCCTGCACGATGGCTTGGAGGAATTTTGGCCCGTTCCTCAGTACAGAACAGCTTCAACTCTGGGATGTTGGTGTGTTTCCTCACATGAACTGCTCGCTTTAGCAGATGGTGTTTTAGGTCATATTCATGCAGATTATATAGAAGATTTTAAACAGGTTCACAAACTTTCAAGCACCACTGTACGTGGATTAGGGGTGTCCATGGAGATCTGCACTTGTACAGAATCCTGCCGAGTAAAATCCTAGATATAAAAAAGTAATAACAGCGAATAAATAAAAAATTGCTGCCAAACTGTGAAACTGAGTGTATTCGCAGTCATGTTTTTTTCCCCACATTAAGCCATGGATGTCCGTGACAATTTCAACTACACGCATTCTCATTTTCCTTTATTCCTTTTCTGTTTTAAAGTACTGAATTTCTGCTCATCACTTCTTTCCACGTGGACACTCTTTATACATACAAGCACGTAAAGCCGGATATATCCTGGCAGCTTTACGAGCTCTGTCTTCAGAGCCTTCAGCCGGCAAACAGGTGCCCCAAGTCAGCGTCTGTCTCATTAAAAAAGTTTAGCTGAGTAGAGAGATGCTGAGGTCGGAGGTCCCTGTTGC
This sequence comes from Ictalurus punctatus, assembly GCF_001660625.3. Lineage (NCBI taxonomy): Eukaryota > Metazoa > Chordata > Actinopteri > Siluriformes > Ictaluridae > Ictalurus > Ictalurus punctatus. The sequence goes on from NC_030436.2 coordinate 16,406,393, forward strand.
ACGGGGTCACCACGAGAGCTGACCTCAAGGAAAAATATCCCGAAGAGAATGAAAGATCAGTCCATGGATGAGACTTTGACCTGGTGTCGACCTCCCATATTTACAGCTTCTCCTAGAGCAGACGAGGAACAAGCTGGTGGTTTATTGCAGAGAGAGAGAGAGAGAGAGAGAGAGAGAGAGAGAGAGACAGAGAGAGAGACAGACAGATGGACAGACAGACGGAAGAGGACGTTGAGGAAACGCAAGGAGAGATGGAGTGAACGGTAAAGTTAAAGAGCTGGAATGAGAAGAAGAAAATGAGAATTATAATGAGACACAGGGTGGGTTTTTCTTCCCTTGATGATACTCAGGTAGTGCTGATGGGCTATCAAGAGGAATGGCACCTATGTGGGTGGCAGGTATTTGGTGAATGTGTGTGTGTGTGTGGGGGGGATCCTAATGCAAAACAATAACGTTGAGGCAAACAAGATAAAGAAAATTGAATTTTAAAGCGTCTGTAGGGAATAGGCCTGTTGTCAGCAGCCCCGGTGCTGTAGCCGAGTGGTTTGTTATGAACAAGCCACAATCATGATACAGATCTATAAGGATATTATTCTGCCTTACTGGCAGTTCTAGCGGTGTTTATACTGAAAGCTGGGGTTTTATAGGATTTTTTTTTTATGGCTGTGTTGCTAAGCAAAGAGGAAAAGGCATAGTTTTACTCCCTTTTTTTTTTTTTTTTTTTGCAGAGTAGCAATATATTTGCAAAAAAGCTCTCCTTGCTCTCCCTGGCTGGATAAATGCTTAACAGATGGAGGATGACAGGAGATGTTTAATGATGTTTTAGCGCTTGTTGATGCTAACCCGATCCACCAGAAAAGGAAACACACACACGGCAGGCGGTTATGCGTCCTCATCCCTCAGCATAGCAGCTGAATGAAATTAATCAGTCCCCTGGCTCTATCTATCTCACAGATCAGTGGATGATCTCCGAATAACTTTCAGAAGTCAAGAGGACAGACAAAGAACTTGGTACAGTGTGTTGGAGATAAAGCAGCTCCATCTTATTGAGTTTCACAGCAAATAGGTGGAGAAACGCAGTAAAAAACAAGGAGATTTGGTTTCTAGAACGTGCTGTGTTTTAACTGAGATGTGAGTTTTTTCTAATGTACTGTTGGTATTTAGAGACACGGCTATAAGCTATTATGGCAAGACGCTACCGGAAGAAACTGCGATTTTGGACGCACCAATTATTTTGAGATTTTGACATAAAATTGTGTGAATAGCTTCTTAAACTTTAGTAATAATAAATATCAAAAGTCAACCGGATGTTTATTCAATTTAACTGTTTTTGTCTACCATGTTATCTGAATCGTCATAGCTTTAAAGAAACATTTAAGCTCCGCCCACTTCACAATCATGTAATGGCATAAATATATTTTTTAATAAAAGCACCATTGTAAATTACACTAACTATAACGGAAAGACACAAACTTGCATTAAAACCATTTTTCTCAAAATCGTTTTTTTTTTTTTTTTTTTTTCTATATTCAGGACAAAAAGCTTAATGTCTAGATTCTACATTCCTACAATCTTAAGAATGGAGTTACAGAGAAATAGCTACAAATGTTGATAATTGTTTAATTTTACACTGAAAAAAAAAAGAACTCTAACATCATCCAAATATATATATATATATATATATATATATATATATATATATATATATATATATATATATATATATATTTTTAAGTAGGCAAATTGACATTTTTGAAAAAGAAAAACAAAATCCAATACAAAATATACTGGCAATGATTAATTGTGATATTTTATTGTCTTTTTCTTTCTTTTCTTTTTTTTTTCAAATTCATCTTAGTGTTTGGCTGTAAGTGTGCTCATAAATATCTTATAAATATTTAATGATTCATGTTCATAGTTTTGAATTGATAATTTGTGACCACTATTAATGTCAACCTGTGACTGCGCTGTTCTGTACTGGACTTTGGGATACTTTCCAGCAGCCCTGGGCAACTGCCATGGTCTTTAATTATTTATACAAGCCACAATTCGTTAAGTAGGAATTATATAACTAGGCTATTAATCATAATATGTTAGCTAGGGGTCAAACTTATTTTAATATACTTTTAAATTAAAGTTTAGTCTTCCGAGTCAATCAGAGGCAGAAAGCAATATCGTTGGATTATTAAAAAAAGGTTTTACAAGGGATGACATGAATGAGTATGTATAATTTATTTTTCAATTCTGGCAAGTTTTCCTCTCTTACAAAGTTTTTCCAAATCTTCTGTGTGTTCGGATCAGACGGGCTAGCCTTTGCTCCCTGAGCACATCAGTGAGCCTTGGGTGCCCATGACCTTGTGACCGGTTCACCGGTTGTCCTTCCTTGGACCACTTTTGTAGGTTCAAAACACTGTATACCGGGAACACCCCACAAGACGTGCCGTTTTAGAGATGCTCTGACCCAGTCGTCTAGCCATCACAATTTGCCCCTTGTCAAATTTGCTCAGATCCTTACATTTTCCCATTTTTCCTGCTTCCAAAACATTAACTTCGAGAACTGACTGTTCACTTGCTGCCTAATATATCCCACCCACTGGTTTTAATGTTATGGCTGATCATTAGAAACTTGCCTTTGGAATGAATGAATTAACCCAGTGTGTGATTGTACAAAATTAGCATCCAAGTCCACATGTTGGGGACATTGATAAGGTGTGGGCTTGTGATGCATCTGAGTTTACTCAGAACTAGTGATGAAGAAGTTGATTAACACTAATTGGAACATCTGTTTCTGTATCATTGGCTTTGATACTGTTATATGTGCTACATTCATTGTGATTGGCATTAGCCTAAAATAAATTGAAATAAAATAATATGAAAATGACTTTCTTTTTATTCATCTGTTTTTTTTTTTTTCCCTTGACTGTCGATGTCAGAATCACCAAACGGTGAAATAACGTCACATAAAAATCATTTGTGAGGACTCTTTTGTACTTCAGTGTTAGAAATGGGACACGCTGCATAGACAACTGCAATTGCACCATTTGGGATAGAGCATATGCATCAAACTGAAAGCCATTCTCAGTGATTCTGCAGTGCTGGCACTTCTGTTCTCTGCTCCAAATTAATGACACCCCTCCATGGCAGCCCATGCTGCCGACACTAATTATCCATGGTGTTTCTCAAACAAGAATTAGACTCCTCGTCACACAAGGTTAAAACTGGTCCATTCAAGGGGAGGAAAACAGTGACAGGATCATTTGAATGGGCGGGTGTTATTTATTTGTTTGTTTATCTCCCTCTAAAGTGACTTCAAGCCTCATGAGGCAATAGTAGCTCCTAATTATTGAATATCGCATCTTTTTTTTGGTCATTACATTGAAATTTATTTAAGAAAAGAAAAAAGAAAAAAGAAAAAAAGAAGCAATACTCAGCCCACAAATATTAAACTATACGCTGATGATCACCTAACCTTGCTTTCGCACAAATCCATTCTCCTTCGAGAGAGAGCATGGCAAGTTGGCTGTCTCACCAACTCATTAAGTCCCAAATTAACTGATGAACAGGCGAGACCAGGAGGCATGTAGGTGTTGTATTAAAGTTCTGCAGGTGTGTGTGCTTTATAGTCTACTTTGATCAGTAATTATGGAGCACTTTCACACAATTGATTGATTACTCCTCTGAGTTGTAAAATGTTTGCCCTGCTTATTAGCACCTCGCCATTTTTATACAACCTAGGGCTAAGACACTCTTTATTTATTCCAGGGATTAGTGCTCTCTCTCTCTCTCTCTTTCTCTCTCTCTCTCTCTCTCTCTCAAATAAATAAATAGATACATTTGTACCCATATATTTGGGAATTCTCAGCCAGGCTATGAACTGTGGCAAGAGATCAGCAAAGTTGAGCTTTTTAATAGCAGTTTGATTCACTTTGTTTGCCCTCTGTAATTTCCCTTTAACCTCTAAATAAAGTCTTTTTTTTTTGGCACAAAGTACAGCCTCATTTAACATCATCAAAAGTGTTATGGATCCTTAACTTATGCCCTCTAATGATTCCCTTGAAATATCATCTTAATGAACTTTTCTATATCGTTGTTTGGTTCATCATGTTGTGGTGGAGGTAACTAATGGCCCTCATACATTAAGTAAATGAGCTTGGTGCAACTGGAGAAATTACAATGGATAAAGTGTAATGAGCTTTTGCTCAGAGGCCACCGTAACACGGTGGGGAGTCCATGTGTCATGGCTTAATCACTTCAATAATGATAAACACTCTAATGCATTTACTTTATACACCACCGGTCAGATGTGTATCCATTAGCAGCTTCTGTGTCTGCTCAAGATTCCAAGTCGGTATCCTGATGAGCATGGCTTGCCTCAAATACATCTTGCAATTTTAACTTTCAGGAAGGATTGACAATATAAATCATGAAGACTGAACCTCAGGTACAGAATATTTGCAGGACTTGAAAACTCCTTAAGTTGACAATTGAGGTTTTATAGTATTGGTCTTGAGTGGCAGTGTTTCTTTGCATTCACACTTCCATTGTTTCAGACATAGAGTTTCACTGAGAGGTCTAGTCCGTCTAAGACTGTCCATTGCGTACCTGCCACCCAACTGGCATTGCACCTGACTCCCACCCTTCATTTTGTAGGTGGTAAGCCCACAAGTTGGGTCTGTTTTGCCATTTTGGGCTAAGCCTGACCATATTATGTGGGTGGCCCCCTCACCAGGTGCTTGCCAGGAGACCCAACCCCCAGACCTTGCTCCAGTGGTTGGTCCAACCCATCATCTTGCAGCTGGTGAGCCCACATGATGGCATACCAATTTGGGCTGAGCCTGACTGGGTTACGTGGGTGGCCAGTTACCAGGCACTTGCCTGTGGATACCACTCCCAGATCTCACCAGTTCTAGGTCTTGGTAGCCATAATCTTGACGGGAAAATTTTAAATATTTTTTGTAACTTTCACGGAGGTCATTAGGAGCACGCTTTTTCTGAAATCATACCTTAAATCTGTTCATCAAAGATAGACCCAAGGTTCACCAATGTACACTTCAAAGCCCCTTCACTGCAACAAGGTCATGGTACGAAGTTCCTGTGGTACCTTCTGTGCTAACACTACTATTAGCAGACTTCTTGTCTAAGGGTAAAAGCTATTCCGTAGTTTGCCCATGGACACCTTGACACTGATTGTCATACACTAAAAGAAATAGCAAGTACTAGTTCAACATGTTGAGATTCACCTGGTTCCTACTAAAGCATCTATCCGTGTAACTGAGTGGACACAACTTTCTGCAATTTTTTCAGGCCAGATGGCAGCTCCACTGATGTAAAAAGTTGTAAATCCTATAATCCCCATGATCTCCTTAGCCTTTGAATCTTGCTTATGGAGTTTTGCTTGGTGTTACAATAACAGGTGAATGTTGAAAGATAGCATCTTAGTATAGATTCTACTAATATCTACAGAATATTTTACCAGACCCATTGAGAGCTTGTAAACATTCCAAATCCCAGTTGTTTAAATAATAAAACACTTAGTAGTTTTTCATACCTTTTTACAAAGGTCTTTAGGATCACTCTGATCTGTTCCCCAAGTGTGGTGCTACTCGGATCATTAAGCTCCCGGTGATATAACTATGAGTTTCTCCAAAGAACACAAGCCCCTTCAACACAACAAGGTTGTGTAATAAAGTACCCTTGGCACCTACTGTGCTAGCACTGCTATTAGCAGAAGACTTCTTGCCTGTCCCAGAGTCTACTTTTCCATGGATACTGTGATACCAATTAACATACCTTGAAAGAGAAAGCAATTCATAGCGGTAAACACTGAGTTTTTCCCCATTCCTACTTAGGTAGCTAACTGTGTAGCTAATTGGACACAACTTTCTGCAGGTCTTTAAGACCAAAGGCAGATACAGCTCCCATACCAGTTCTTGATGCTATCAGAATAAAATATAACCAGCATGTCTGACAGTTTACCAAACTTTTTAACTTAACAAGTTAGTCATGTAGTGAGACCATGATAAATCTTCTGTAAACTCTCAAAAACTGTTGATACCATCCACTGCAGTTCTAATAATGTAAATAGGTGTAAATCCTATAATCCCTTGTTATCCCTTTAGCCTTGGAACCTTGCGGCTGAGGTTTTTTCCTTGTCGGCACAATAATGTGTGAATTTTGAAAGGCACCATATTCTTAGTATAGACCCATTGAGAGCTTGTAAAACGTTCTGAATTGAAGTTGTTTAGATAATCATAGACTGTTCATGCTTGTTTAATATTGACACTGGGAATCTGGAACCGATGCGTCAATCACTGTAGTAAAAGTCAGATCGTCTTAGCCTAAGGACATTTTAAGGAAATGGCTGTTGAAAGCTCAAGAGTTTCTCTGAATGTAGATTCAGAGAACGGATCCCTGGCATTTATTTTGGATTGGGTCCATGGATATAATTGGGATCTTTGCAGCACCGACATTGTGAAGCACGGATTTGCTTTGTAAAAGGTGCTATCTTTTTGAGCTTTTCAAGAGAACATATAACTACCTCCTCTTCAGGAAAATTTTCTGGCATTGCTATACATGCTCTTCATGAAGCAGTATGTGGGTACAGCAAGGCAGAATGAACAGATTGGTTGAGATATAAAGCCTGTGGGTTGGGAAAGAACTCTCTTTTGTGGTAAAGCATTGGCAGGAGTTTGTGTTTTTTTTGTGTGTGCATGTGTGTGTGCATGTGTTCATTTGTGTGCCCGTACCTCAGCCCTTTCTGCAACACCACCACCACCGGTGAAGCCCCCCGAACGGCAATTTCCATCTCGCTTTGTTCCTATGTCAGAAGCTCTCTTATTCCAGCCCTTAGCATCTGCTTTTCACATGACATTTAAATCAGGACTTCAGTCGTTCTGTTTGCTTCTGCTGCAGCTGCTGTAGCACTCCTCCTCCTCCATCTCCTCCTCCTCCTCTTTCTTTCCTGGAGCCCGGAGCCCTCACAGCATCTGAAGAACAGACAGAAGTGCATTCGGGAATATGGTTAACTTGCCTCCGCTGCTTAGCATGAAGTAGATGCAGTATGATGTATGGCCTCCAGAACAGTATACACTCGATAGATATGATGTTTTGCGGACTAAAAAGGAAAACTACAGTAGGTCCGGGTTTGGATTTAGGGTAATGTCAAATCTTAGCTTGTCATATCTTTTCTCTCTGCTATACTTGAACCTAGAATCTCATAAGAACGTAAAGCCTCTAGAAACACGCCATTGCTCTTTGAGTTGAGAATTCAGTCCATGTCTTGAATTCAGTCCAGATCTTTTTCATTTTTTTTTCAAGATGTGTAATCTCCATCCATCTACTGGCAGCACACCTCGGGCTGCACCTTAAGTAATCTTTTCTCGCTGATGACATTTCAACACCTGTTTTCTTAAGTGCCCCTCTCCAGCTGTCAGTGTATGAGGCCAGATCAAGTTCAAATTTATTGTTGAGGCTTGTGTGTGTGTGTGTTTTGTTTTTAATTCCACCGCTCTATACAACAATTTGGTTTTCAAACAGAGCCACAAGTATGACAGGATTGTTTAGAGGTGGTAGAATGCTCTTGACAGTGACTGCACCGTCGAACCCAATTTCAGCTCTGAGAATGATCTCTCAAGAAGACATCTCTATATCTGTCTTTCTCTCTCTAAACGATATAATTTTGGCTGACATGGCGAGGCTCGTAAGATAATGACTTTTCAATGAGTGTGACCAAAGGGCCCGACCCAGGACCCCCAGAATAGATATTGTCCTGGTTCTTCTGTTCACAAATTGAAACACTTTCCTTCTGTTATGTATGTCAATGGGAACTTGAGAGTTCATGTGTTAGAGTGTCAAGGTGTCTGTATTCTTAAATTGTGGCCCTTTTTTGCCCATTAACCAGCTCTATGTTCATGAGAGCTGAAGAACCTGATATTTTATTCTTTTTTCTAGTGCACGTAAACTAAAAACCAATACCAGATATATGTTTTATGTAGACCTGTCTTGTACCTACACTTACCTGGCTGTTTTAATCAGGGACACATATTATATAGAGGCACTTTGTAGGTGTATGTCATGTGATGGAATTTGAGACGGATGCCATTGCAGTTAAAGCTTTTATTAAGAGAGAGAGGCAAACAAACCCAAAAAACGTAAGGCAAAAACGTGGTCCGAAACAAGTGAGGGGTCAGGTGATCAGCAAACAACATAACCTAGACCAAGACAAAACCGAGAAATGCGAGGCTATAAACAGGATCAAAACCATGAAACGAAAAACGAGGATCAAAGGGTTTGGCGGAAAACGCAGAAACACGCAATTCTTCACACTGAACAAAGAAACACAAGGGGTTTAATTAATTAACGTAATCAAGGGGATAACACAAAACAGCTGAGACATTAGGAACGACCGATAACATAACGGGTGGAAACAGGACAGAAAACAAAACAAAACACATGTGTCAAACGTGGGCAGTGGGAGCTCAGTGGTTAAAGGCTCTGGGTTACTGATCAGAAGGTCAGGAGTTCAAGTTACCACTGTTGGGCCCTTGAGAAAGGTGCTTAACCCTCAACTGCTCAGTGTATAAATGAGATAAATGTAAGTTGCATCTGCCAAATGCCGTAAATGTAACCAATGTCAATGTTAGATTTTTGGACTAAACATTCTTGACTTAATTGTTGTTCCTATGGCGATTAACAGCTACATGTTGTTAAAACAAATCATCTTTCTTGGTCAGCAGAATGCCTGTGAATTTAGGACTGCCTTAAAACGGATATGTTAGAATGAAGCGAAAATGTTACCGTCTATGTGCCTCGGGGAAGTAAGAGTTCACTGGGCCTAAAATGAAGTTAAATAAACTTGGGTGAAACTACACATTCAATCGTCTTTGACTTGAGTTGAGTGTAAGTGATTGTGTATTAAAAGGCGTTAAGGCTTGCACTGCTTCTCTCCCATCGCTGAATGAAAAGGACATACATCCTAATTTGCTGCTCTCCCGTCAGACCAAAGTGGCGCCTAAGAACTTCTGATTAATGGTGTACTTTCCCCCATTTCGATAATTCATGAATAATTCTACTTTATGAACTTGAATAAGTGAGAAAACATATTCAGCTTTAGTAATATATATGAACTTGGAGGGAGGGGAAAAAATAGAGTGAGTAAGAACTAGGACTGCTTTATAACTCTTCTGTGTCTATGGAATGGGCAGCTTGCACATTTGAAAAGGCACCATCAATGCTGAAATTTATATATAAAGGTTTTAGAGAAACATATGCTTCCATCCAGATTCCATCCCGTCTTTACTTCTGAAAGACTCTGCCTCTCTAAGATACTCTTTTTTTTAGACCCAATCATGTTACTGACCTGCTGCCAATTAACCTCCAGCTGTTTCTTTTTAGTAGCACTTACTTTTCCAGCTTTTTGTTGCCCCGTCCCTACTTTTCTGACACGTGTTGCTGCCATCAAATTCAAAATTGCCTTATTTTTTTCTTACACTGGTCCAGTTCCTCAGGTTAAACATATGTTAAACAATTGACATGTTTTCTATGTTCTATTGTGAATAACATCTGGGTTTATAAGATTTTGCAAATCATCGCATTCTGTTTTTATTTACGTCCCAACTTTTTTGGAATTGAGGGTTGTACATATGATCTGTGAGATATATGTGATTTTAAGAAATTGAGACAAGCATGTCGGGGGGGGGGGGGGGGGGGGGGGGGGTGTACCAAACCTAATCTCAATTAAAATCTTTTTTTTAAACCTTTTTGAATATCGCTTTGTCACAAATTTCAGATCGCTTATTCCTAACGTTATGGCAAACATTGTGCCATGGAAAAAATTGTGATATTAATGTTTGTGTCATATATTTGTGGCAAATATACGACGATGCCACGGTGTAAATTTGTCCATACTCTTCCTTTTTGCGGTTTTAGTAAGATTTAAGCCAAAAATATGTTTGGAAAGCATTGGGAACTCAGAACTCAGAACATTATACTCTAACTCACAACACCAACAAAGAAGAAATTAAATAAATAATTAATGTGCTGAAATATGCTAACATCAGTGTGACAGAGTGAACTGGATTGTAAGGAAGGCTTTAGTCTTTCCGCAGCTATATTGGGTATCATTTTAATCATTGTCCTCATACAATATTAATGCTATGTTTATGAGCAGCGGAGCCCGGTAATTAAATGAAAAAAAAAAATTGCAGTTCTTTGACTGAATGGCGCATTTACCACAGCATTCTTACTCAATTCATCTCATACTTTTCGCTTTTTCTATGCGGAAAGAACATCAATATGAGATTAATTCCTCCAGCACTGGGAATGAGGCAGATGCCTGGCTGTCTTTATATTCCACGTTTATACGTGCGCATTTTATTCTCTACATGCAGGACTGCTGTTTTGACACTCGGTAATGTTAGATGAGAAAATAAATACAGACATTTAAATTCCTTACATTCTAATTTCAGTGCTTCTAAGAGAGGATGGGTCCTTAAAGATGGAGGGGGGGACCTTTGCAGATGATTTAACATCCTGGAGGTAACTCGGTTATCGCTACGTACAGGAAATGAAAAATGAGATGTGCACTACAGAGAGGGAATAAACAACCTCATCATTTGTGAAAATGATCTCTGGGATTCATTTTATGCAAATGTAAAGCATACATAGTATACCATCTGAAAAGTTTTGACAGCAGGTACATGCTGGAGGATCACAAGTCCTGGTTTTGCTTAACAGAAAAGTTACACAAACTCAAAGTCAAATTGATGTGTTTTTGCAGATATAGTGCATTGTTTTTTTTTTTTTTTTTTTTTTTTTTTTTTTACATATTTATTTTGACTTTCTACACGGATGTTCATTTTCTCACATGTGATTTTTTTTTACATGATTACTTTCATTTCATATGTGATTTTTCTGTACATAATTCTTTTAGATTCTTATATGATCTTTTTGACTTTATTCATGTGCCCTTTTGTGCACAATTTGTTTATCGTAAATTCATTTACTTTGACGTGATCATTTTGTAGATGATTCATTTATATTCATGTAGAATTTAACCACATGATTTGTTTATATTCACATCTGAGGTTCCCCAGATGACTCATTTCCACTCATCGTTTCACATGTGATTGTCCTTCACGTCATTCATATATATTCACGTGATTCCGTTCCCCTCGGTTCATTAATATTTACCTGACTCGTTTATTCCACATGATTCATTTATTTTCACGTGTTCATTTTTCTACATGATTCATTTTTTTCCACATGATTCATTTACTTTCACATGTGATTCCACCCCCCCCACACAATTCATTTACTTTTTATGAGTTGTTTCATATCTTCTCATATTTTGACATTAGTTTCTCATGTTTTTATTTTGCACATGCTATTTTGTTTACGTAATTCTTTTTTATCCACCTGTGATCTTTTTGTACAACATTTGATTTTTTTTTATTTGATATTGTGTATAGAATTTTTTTATTGTCGTGATTTTTATACACAATTAATTTCATTTGACATGTGATCATTGTGTCCTTAATTCATTTATATTCCCATGTAATTTTCCCACATGATTCATTCTTATTCAGATCTGAGTTTTCCCAGATGATTCGTTTCCACATGACTCATTGTTTCGCATGTGATTTTCCACCACTTGATTCATTTATATTCACATGATTCCCCCCCTCCCGGTTCATTTATTTTCATATCTGATTTTTCCGCCCATGATTAATTTATATTAACATCACATTTTCCAACAATTTTTTTCAGTTTTTACATGAGTTCCCCCCCCCCCCCCCCCCCCACATGATTCATTTTCACATGTAGTCCCCCACATGATTAATTTATCATCACATTCTTCCACAATTTAATTATTTTCCCATAATTCATCAGATCATTCAAGTGATTTTTCCCAATTTTAAGAAAAATCATAACAGTGACATGCGTTGAAAAACCTTTCATATATTTTCACATATAATCACATATTACTCACTTTGCTCCTTCATTCAGTTGTACCTTCTGTAAGAATCACTTTATAAAGTTCACACATTCTGACTTTGCTAATTGTACTCTAACTGAGTCAGTCTGCAGAAATATTTATTATCCTAAAACCAAATAATTAAAGATAATCTTGATCTTGGCATGCTTCTTCTGAACATAATTCTCTGGCCTCTACAGCATGCGAGCCAGACCTTGTTTCTAGTCTGCAATTATTTATGTGTTTGCTCTGTGTGTAACTGTGAGTGTGAGTGTGTGTGTGCGTTTTACTTAGACCAGCTGCCTAATATTCTGCCACACTGCTTCAGCCTATAGCATGGCGTGACCTCATATCTGTGATACACCAACTTTTCCAGCAAACTTGAAAATTACACTTGATCCAGAGTTACTCAGACTCCATTCACGACACGCAAGCTCGGCCCGTAGGGAACCCAGCGAAACAATATTTGTAAACGTTTGATCAATGCATATTTTCACAGATTATAGATTACACCATATGGTTTACTTGGTAATAGGCCTCCCATGGTAAATCAGTGGATGGTGTTGCGTGTGTGTGTGCACTGCTGCAGATATTGCAGTACTCCACCGAGGAATTGGAGGCATCTCTGGAGCTGGGTGGCAGCTGGCCATTAGCTATTGTGTGCTGCGTTGGAGAGAGAATACACAAAGAGTTCATCTAGACAGAAAACAAGAGAAATAAAGAGAAGAGAAGGGAAGGGAGGGAGTATATCAGCAACAATATATAAGAATGCTCATGGCAAGCGTAGAAACCCACTGGAGAACCCAGTGGAGAATAGTCCCAAATATGGCAGACGCATGAAGTCCCCCGAAAAAGATTGATTAAATCTTTGTATAGCTCACGGTCCTGCGTATTCCTGTTTCCCTCAACTTTCCGTATCCATCGTACATTCGTAAGTCAACACTTTTAGATAGGTACTGTAGTGAATGTTTGTGCTTAACGATGTTTCGTGGGTGAAGATTTTCACAGCACATTTTGTTCCCTAAGCTACAAGCGAGCTTGATGATCTCTCACACAGCCCCATGATATACAGTCAGCATCGTTCCTTAATCTAAAATAAATAGCACACAAGGCCATTTGCTTCCCTTGCTTCCTTCATTAAACATACTGCGTGTATGCCAATACAGAAGAGGGAATTCTGCTCAACCAGTAATGACTTGCATTTATTTTTCTTGATGGATTTCCTTTCCATGTAAATGGCATAAACAAACAGCTGCCAGAAGAATCCGGAGCGCGACGTCGGGAACATTTATCAGTGCTTTGCATTAATGCTGATTATTCTTTCCTTGGTAACGCTCCCCGAGGAGCTTCAGCGACGCATCTTGAAACGCAACCAATCGACGTAGCGGATCTGCGTTACTAGCGTTCTGTCATGGCCTTGAGATCTCAATTTGGGTTATGTATTTTCCGCCACATGCCATTTTCATTTGTTTTCCGAGACTTCTTCCGTCTGATAGCACGCATTGATATATAGCTTCTGGATTTCTTAGTATTAAAAACGGGAAAAAAATTCTCTTTGATAACCCAAAGAGAGGAGCATGTTGCTGCAGTGCAGTAGACTTGATCTTGAACGTCATGTGTCTTTACTGTAGAATGACCCTAACCAGTCGGTGATTGGCTGCAGATATTTTCTTATGGAAGTGTGTTACAGAGGGAATAGATGGCATTGGCTTGCGTTCAGCTGTGATGAAATATCAGTGCAAGTGTGGCATGTGATCTAACTCAGGGATTGAAGAACTTATGAAGTTTGTGTTGTGGAGGAATAGAAGGAATGCTTGATATTCAGCTACAATCTGTCAGATTCCATTACGTTTACATTCTGTTTCATTTATTATTTCTTTGGCTTGAATAGGTTGCATTATGGATGCTGGTCGAGTTTGTTCAAAACTAGCGTGTACAGTTATTTTGGACTGGTGAGGTATTGATGCAATCACGGACAAATATCGCAAAAAGTTGATTTATTGCCAAACATGGACCCATGCTTGCAGTTTTTGGAACACTTTGCACCTGTCAGTTCTCATGAAAGGTTGCAAAGATGAAGGTTATGGTTGGAAATCATACCTTCTTTTTTGTTGCTGATGTTTATCAGGTTTGTTAGCCAGATTCGTAGCCAAGATCAGGTTTCACAGCTGTATCCCGAGATAGCGTTAATGACAGTTCCCAGCTCCGAATCCAGTCTGGATGTTACCATGCGCTCACTCACCTGTGCTTCCTGTTTACTAATCATCACTCAGTGTATTTAATCACTCCGTTTTCCCATTGTGAGGTTTCGTAAGCTCGTAAGGTGCGATTTTTTCCCCTCTGTTTATCTTTTTCTGTTCTCCCTTTTTGATCTGGGTTTGACAGGTTTTTTTTTTCTGCTTGCTCGCCTTTTTATTTATTTATTTATTTATTTATTTGACTACTATGGATTACTACTCATGTAATTTGGCTTTATCAGTAAGGATTTTTATTTGCCTTTATATCTACATTTACATCAGCAATATTGAGTTTGGAACATGATCAGACTATTACACGATATCGTTATTGGATATTATTGCATTATAACTATTTTATATCATTATTATTACAAATGTTAAGCGTTACTACATAACCACTTAATCCCAATTATTTCAGCTAACTATAGTTTTTGGACAGGTTATGTTTATTCCTCTCTCATATGTATTGGACCTTTCACGTGTACTACAAGTGTTTTTATTTTCGATAATTTATGTGATGAATTTAATATTCACACGATATTTCATTTTCCCCGTGATGTCACATGACGTAACACGATCACAGGTTTTTTCCCTTCTTCTTTTTTTTTCCATATTACTCACATAATGCATGACACATGAAAACCTTTTTCCATAAGAGTTCCTAATATATATTTACTTTATATATTTTTTCCAAGGGTATAATAATGCTATTTCTTAATCAGTTTCTTGGTATATTATATTTAAATATATATGACTCCCAGTATTTAGAAAATAATATGAATCTTTTTATCTGTGACTCAATTGCCAGTCGTAACAATAATATTTATCGATGTTAATAATTTTTACCCCCTTACTAAATGCATTACTACATAATAATATGTTACACATTTACAAGAAATTGTTAAAGAATGCAGATTATTGTCGAATAACCTATATTTGATATATTTAAGTTATTATTCTTGTTGTGTATGTGCATTTTTCAGCCACTGTTATGCTAATATTTCATTTTTGAGAGTAGTCACTTAATCCAGAGGAGCTGAATGCACACCAGGCATCATGACTAAACACCTTTACAGGAAATGACATGGTTTTTCATTTATTAACTCTGATCTACCCGTGTCACACCTTTATAGTTGTTAGACCTTTGGCTTGAAAAACCTTAACAGTCTGAATATAATTCTGTACTGGAAATCCAACTGCTAAGAATCTGCCCTTCTCTGCGTGATCCAATGGACAGAGAGGGATGATGGGAATTAACATGCGAGGCATTTACCGCAGCAGGTTGCATTTAAAAGAGAGCTCTTAATGACCATTTCTCTGTTGATCACAGCCTAACTCTGTTTAATCTATCAAAGTCCTGCGAAGCTGTGGGAGATACAGAACTCAATTCACTTCATTACCTTAGGAAAAAAAAAAAAAACTACTCTAGGCTGCTGTGCCATGATCAAATGGGAGACGGGATTAAGCATGGAGATGAGGAGGAGGTGAGGGGAGATTGGCAGGAGAGAGTCGGCGCCAAGAGAAAGATGAAGTGGAAAAATATTTCGTGAAGAAATCCTTCAGAGGTCAAACCTCCCTGAAATATAGATCTTTTCTCTCTCTCTCTCTCTCTCTCTCTCTCTCTCTCTCTCTCTCTCTCTCTCTCTCTTTCTCTCTCTCTCTCACTGGTTAAAGGATAGGTTTTATTTTTTCGATGGATAAACGGGAGCCAACAAAGCTGCAGGGTTCACTGAGTTTCAGCTTATGGGTGAGACACAAAGCCAAAACAAACCGTTCTCCAGAGCTTTCGAGGACATCAAAATAATCATGTGGGTGTACGTTTGAACATCTGTATTTTACCAGATGTAAACGAAGTCCAGTGATTTACACATGCATGGCAAATTCGCCACTTTAACACTATACGAGTTAGCATGACAGATTTTGTGATTTTGAGAGGTTTGACTGTGCTGGCCCGCTCAGTTGTTTCTCCCATGCCCGCCCACCATACATTTCAGCATATGGGCACAATTAAAAACGTGCTGCATGCGATGCCGGTCGGAATAGAGGAACTGTTAGATGCGGACGCCAAAGCGCATTAGAGTGAGTGACACAAACAAGCATAAGGGGTGTATTTTTATTTATTTATTTATTTATTTGTATCAGCCTTTTTAATGTTGCCTCATGAAATGCAAATGATGGCAGGGTGCAGGAGGCGCTAATGAAATAATTGAGACAGAGAGAGAAGCTGATGCTTGGTGATGGGAGGGCTAATAGCAAGCGCTCGCAGATAGAAGGCCTCTGGGGACTGTGCTGCTTTTCACTCAGCTCTGTTTGACTTCATGGATCTGTGTGTGTGTGTGTGGGAGTGCGTATGTATTTTGGAACGGTGACATCGTTTGCCCGCACTTCTTGAGATTTTGAATTAAGTGTGCCATTTATAGTGCTGAACATGCTGGATGTCCAATTAACACTATAGCAATGTTGAATTCTGCATCCTGTTTGGTGTTGATGAATGTTGTATGACAGCAGCTCTGAGAGTAGTTTCCCAATGCAAGGTTTATATCGGTGTGCTCGTTCTAATAAGTTATCGTTTCTATAGGGACAGCTTACCGAGGGACTTGTGTGACAGACGCTCCCCACGCACAGATAAAAATAATAATAAAACAGTGTACAATTGTTGATCTGGTGACGTTTTCTGTGAGGAGACATTCATTTATCTATCTCCGGGGTCAGTGCTTTGTAAAAGTCAGAGGTAAAGCTCTAACTTTGCGTTTTCCTACACAGGAATGGAGGGTTTTGTATTTTATGGTTTCTCGGTAACATGACAAGCTATGTTTTTTGTCTTATTAAAGTCAAGACGCAGAAGAATAAGAGAAGTTGGTGATGAAACTACTGTTTATAGCTGCTATAACGTAAGTGATAACAAAAACTTACTTGTTTATTTGGACATTCCACAACAATAAACAAGTCCTTTACCCTGTTGTTGATTATTTTTCCTATAACTGCATACCCACAAGTGTTTTCCCCTTAATAGATAACCAGACTGAAAAACTTTCGCATTGTAATGAAGCTCGTTCGAACTGTCCTGCTTTATTAGAGGCACTTGATATAAAAGTAGGTCCAGAAACTGCAAAAAGTGAAGATGCTTAGAAAAATAACGAAATGAAAAGTTTATACAAATCAAAGGTATATACATTCCCCTCTGAAACTACTGGAACGGAAGGTCAGTTCATTTGTTTTTGCTGTAGCAAGTTCTGCAACCTCTACCGAAGTATTGGAAAGGCCACAGTGTGGAGACAGAAAGGATCTGCTCATGATCCAAAATCCATATGAGCTCATCTATGAAACATGGTGGAGGTGGTGTCATGGCTTGGGCTTGCATGGATTCTTCTGGAACAAGATAACTAGTACTTATTGATGATTTAACTCATGATGGTAGAAATTTACAGCAACATTGTCTGCCAGTCTACAGAGAAATGCATCTAGAGGAACTTTATCATGCAGCAGGACAGTGGCCCAAAAAGCACTGCCAACTCAACAAAGGAAGTTTTTAGACTGGCCAAGTCAATCACCAGACCTAAATCCAATTGAGCAGCATTTCACCTTCTGAAGAGCGAAAAAGCAAACAACAGCTGAAAAAGGATACGGTAAGAGTGTGGAAAAGCAAGAGGTAACCGACAATTTGGTGATGTCAGTGAGTCGCAGGCTTGATGCAGTTACTGCAAGCAAGGGACATGGGCCTGAATATTAAGTGTTATTTACTTATCTGTTCCTATGCTTTTGCTCTCCTAAAAATTGGCTGGTCTGATACAAAAGGTTCTATGTTTTACATTGTTTAACTCATCTAGATGTAAATACGAGGGAATAAAAGCTGAAATCCCACTCTCTCATCTCATATCCATCTTTTGATCTTAAACCCAACAGTCTTTGGTGTACAGCACAAAGAGAAAATGTATTGCGCTTGCCATTCCAATAGTTTCCAATAGAAGGGGACTGTAGCTATCCAAAGAAAAAGAAAAAAAAGAAAAGAACTCAAAGTAATATTTGATGTGAATATCTACTGTATCTCTCTATCTAGGTTTTCTAACAGGGACGGTCGAGAATGCGTGTTTATTTATTAATTAAATATCTATTTTTATTTCTGTCCTTAAATATTCAGATCTATTGCACCACATGCATTAGCTCTATAGGATACTTGCAAATCCGAGCGCATATGAATATCTTTATGTATATATGCATTCATGTATTTACATATACATATATCCAGACAGCACAGTGTTATAGGAAGTGGTAATTAGTTTCGAAAGAAGCCACTGAAAATCACATCACATCACAGCACCTAAAAATGCTCCCAGTGCACAACGGCGCTGACTATTCATTGGGTACTTTACAAACTACCCGCTAAAAAAAACCTGTCTAGAGTGTCCTGTGTGTATGAGACCGCTCCATAACCTGTGCATCACCTGTATTATTGAGTGCATGCCCCCCCCCCCCCCCCCCCCCCCATCCAAAACCTTGCAACCGCACACCCTCAGTACATCCATCAGCATACATATTCACACTTTTGCATATTCAGTTTTGCACCTCTAGGAAATATATGAATTTCTATTCCAAGACAGATGATAATTCACCCTCCGCTGCTCATATTATTATGTATAAGCTTCAAACTCATAACAAAATGTGAATGTAATGAAAAAACTAACCAAAAAAAAACAAACAACAAAACCACACAACAAATCCTATGTTGCGTCGGTGTTTATGCATTTGCTTTTGTATTGTAGCACTTAAGATAAAGTTTCCTTAAAGAGGAATTTGTGAAGTGTGTGTAAGTTGTTCATAATTTTTTTTTTTTTAATTATTATTTTTTATTTTTTATCGCGAGTCACTCATTGTTTCGATGAAGAAATGATCCATTCTAGAGAAACTGAGTCAGAGTTGTTCACAATATGAGATAATGAAGGGTTACAAATATTTTTTGCGTGAAATGATTATGGATATGTTGCCTTAGAGTTTCAGGATTATTGCTATAATATGCATATTTTCTCATCTAATATAAACTCTTTTTATTCCAACTGACGCACATTCCAATTGACTCCAAATGTCTGTGAGCCCAGCTTCCAAATGATTTGCATTGGTATGAACAAATCAGTCCCTATGAACAGTCAATGAGACTAATTCCAGCATTTTTATTTGCAGTTACAGTTATTTCCCCCAAGCCTACTTACTGTCAAGTATGAGGACATTGCAAAAGCTTGACTTTTTCCATAATGTCTGTGAGCTGTGTCTGTTTGAACTGCAATAATGAAATGAAACGAACAAGCAAGAACCAGAAAAAAAGGAGAAACTTTTGGCATAGAAGTACTTTTACATTTGCAATCATGCACAGCACAATCCTGTATCTCTTGTTTGTCCAGATTTAATACCATTTTAGCCATAGATATACAAAGACAGTGGATGCCACATTAGTCGTTGTTAGAATACATCCAACACGTCCTTCAGCACGGCTAGCGAGAGGAGCAGGTCTGTAAAACGATCATAAATTTAGCTGCAACTCGCTTCACATTCAAATGATTTTCATTGAAATGGTTACAGACTTGTTTTCAGATTGAAGGTAAATGTTAACATGCATGCACTGCGTACTGTATATTTGTCCACAATTTCTGTTGACAAAATAGTAGGTAAATGATTTAGCCAAATGTTTCACAGCATTAAGTGTAATTATTTAAAATGTGTTTGGGGCACGGTGGCTTTGTGGTTTGCACATTTGCCTGTAACATCCAGAGTTGGTGGTTTGAATCCCACCTCCACCCCTGTGTGTGCTGAATTTGCATGTTCCTCTGGGTAATCTGTTTTCCTCCCCCAAGTCCAAAGACATGTGTTGTAGGCCGACTGACATCTCTAAATTGTCCATAGTGTGTGTGAATATGTGTGAGATCGTGCCCTGCAATGTGTAGGCAACCCGTCTAGGGTGTCTCCTGCTTTGTGCCCCCCAGTTTCCCGGGATAGGCTCCCGGCTCCACGCAACCCTGTGTAGGGTAAGCGGTATGCAAAATGGATGGCTGGATGGATAGATGGTGTGGTTGCCAAATTGTGGTTGTATTAGACGAATAAAACTCTTCAGAATGTGATGTTATTGAAAAATGATCAACTTCAGGGCAGTAACAGGTACTCCGCTTCACATCGGGCTGCATGACACCACCCCATTGTTGATTATTTTCCTGTAACAGCATGCCTGTCAATAGAAGTCCATTGCAAACCCACAAATTAAGCTTAGCTCATTAATGTAAGGTCTAGTTAATGAGAAACTAAGCAGTACTAGGTCCTATCCAAACTGTAACCCAGCTAGCCAGCAGCTTGGGTAACCTCTGCCCTATCTCTTACAAAAAGGCCTTTACAAAATGAAAACATTCTGCTTAGATGATGCTCCAATTACCATTCATGTCACCTAGCTAAACTAGAAAGGTCCCCCCTCCAAGATGGCAGCTTATTTTAGCCGCAATGGAATGTTTCATATCAATGTTTTTTAGGTTTTTTTTTTTTTTTTGTTGTTGTTTTTTATCATTCAGTTTCACTGGTTGGTTTTTTCACTGGTCATCGTAAACGTTGTGATCCCTACCTTCGAGACATTAAATCAGGGGAACGATGGGAAAATGCGCCTTTAATCCAGTAGTTGCTTAATGCTTCTTTTTAGTGAACACCTGGTGTGGCAAGACACTTGGCAGTCTCATTTCGTCTAACCTATTTAAACAGGAGTGCGTTGTGAGTTGCAGCATTCACGTGTGACTCTAGTGAGGAACGGGTGATGGAAAGCTTCACCATGCTGTGACACCAGCTGTGTGTGGTGTCTGGATCCTTGGCCAACAAACCTCTCTCCATCTGGAGTGGAGGGAGCTGCAGAGGTAGTTTCAGCACTTTTGCATGTTAAAGAGCTGTCGTAGAAACATCCGTACATACGCTGTCCATGAAGGCATTGGAAACCCAAGTGCCATCTGCACGGGGGTTTGGATAGAAAGACATAAATTAACATGGCACCCTGGTGGATACAAAATGGGATTTTGGCCCTACATACAGTGTATTTCCACATGGGACTAATCTTGGCAAGAGTGTTTACAACTAATTGTCTGGTGTATAAAGTAATTCATGAGAATCGTGTGTTGTTCGTGGTAAAAAAAAAAAAAAGACACAAACCACTAACGTTATTGGAAAATAATCAACTTATGTTGGTAACCGTGACCCTGCTTTTTGTTGGGCCACATCACTCCAGCCCATCCTTTGTTATTTTCCCATAATATGTCCTGTTGCGTTTTATTTCTTACTTATTCCTACTTATTCTTGGCGTGTATACTGTATCAGTGGAACAGTGAAAGTGGTATTCTACCTATGAAGTTTTTTTCAGGTAAAAATGAACATCTGTTATTGGCAAATGAAGAGCTGGCTAAGTTTCCAAGGAAAGCATCCTTAACTCTTTGACCTGAGGGGATGTACATATATATTTGCATATATTTACATATATATATATATCTACGTCAACATCAAAATGCCCATAGCTGCTACTGATGAATATGTAAAACAGTGCAACATTCGGGTTTTGATATATTGTACTGGAACTAGGCAGTTTATTTCAGAAGTAAGCAACCCAGACTTACATAGGCACAGTTTTCACACCTTTGATGTAATATGGAAGACAGTTTCACCACTTTTTCTTCATTAAAGCTATAAGAACAAATTCGAGTTCAGAAATGTCTTTCACAGTTATAACTACTAGACATTCTCTTTTATTCTTTCACACTGATGTGATTATTGTTTTATAATTTATTTATCATTTATATATGTATTATTATTGTAATTTGACCTCAAGCTAAAATAAGTGGGGGAAAACAGACACATCCATGAAGCATGTGTTTAGTTTATGAGTTTATGATGTATCTAGTTTCTCAAAACTGTACGGTCAGTGTTATAGATTTAATCAACGAATGTGTCTATGGTGATGGGTTGAAAGAAATACCTCTATAAACTATACTTTTAAAGTAGGGAAATGCTATTTTATTTACTGTTTACAGTGTGAGCAGCCATTTTGACATGATGTGATATGCTGAACTTCCAGGCTTTCCGAGTCGAAATTCCGAGTTGAGAGGGCATATTCTTTGGTTTCTCCAAGCTTAGAAGCTTGGAAGGTTACAAGGGTACAAGCTTTAGTTGAACATGGTCAAAGTTCCATGCTAGGATTAATGTAAGTATAAGTTACTTTAACCCTCAGAATTCTTTAAAATTCCAGACTTTATTGTTAATTACGATGGAATGACTTATTCCCTTTTTTAGCATCATATACAGAGTAGTCTTTATTCAGTGATGTGATTTGTCTAGCCAACAGTAGCCAAACATTGAAAATGCCTCTATATATTTAATGTGGAATATTTAGAAACAATGTTAATGATGCTTTCAAAAATTTGTGAAATAAGTCTTTGTTTCTGTTATTGTCACCACACTGAAATTGGATTATTTCCCTATAACAGAACTCCTGAAGTGTTTTATTCCTCTTGTTCCACAGCATTTTTACGAAGTTAACAAGAGAAAAAAAAAATAAAAATACAGCTTGTTATGTTACAGAGAAACAGTGAAAACTTTCCCATGTCAGAAAACTTAAAACTATAGCTTTACATTGGGGATGCCTTCCATACATGTTAAAGGGTCATGAAACCTCCCTTTAAAGTAAAACTGTCATGTTTAAAATTTAGACACATACCTCATTTGAAGGGATGGAAAAGTCCTCGGGACTGAGTACAGCATCATTGTGTAGACGCAAACTGCTTTCATGAGCAAGTCCACCTTTCTTCAATTCTCATAGCCCTCTCGAGAAAACAACACACCGAACTCTTACACCACTGAAACAAACACCTGAGACCCATTTGAACGCCTCTCTCAATTACTACATCTGTAGGAAAGCACCACATGCTGTCAGGAATAATTAAGAGACAGCACCTTCTCATAGGATAAGCACACGCAGGCTCATGAATAATTATGAGACACCGACACGTCATCGAAGTACTATAGTACATTGCCACGTCACTGCCTGTGACACGTGACAGGACGAGATTTTAACCCAGGAAGACGAAAATAGCGGAAAACAGCTCAAAATTAACCAGCTTTCTCCTACGATTAAAATTAACGGATGCTAAGATTATCTTTTATGATGTGCGGTACGGACAACTCTGTTAAAA
Organism: Ictalurus punctatus; assembly: GCF_001660625.3. Lineage (NCBI taxonomy): Eukaryota > Metazoa > Chordata > Actinopteri > Siluriformes > Ictaluridae > Ictalurus > Ictalurus punctatus. The sequence continues at coordinate 16,429,801 of NC_030436.2, forward strand.
TCTCAGATAACGTAGTTTACTGTTTCATGACACTTTAAATAAACTTGTCAACCATGTCAACAATGCCTGTTTTTATCTGTTTATGTGGAGCATTGACCATATATCATTGTATATCTGGCTACTATAGTATAATTATGCGTATTTGAATGACACATTAATATTAACCCGCACCTCCTGACCAATCAGAATCGAGCATTCAATAACACTGTGTTATAAATAACATGACAGCACACCACTTGTAGTGCAACTAGGACTGTTATTCTGCCAGCAGGGCTTCACTGTATTCTGTTGTGCAAGATATATTTTGATGCTTGAACGAGATAGATGAACAGTACTCAAAAGATTCCCACTTGTAAGCATTCAGTCCTTTAAGAACCATCAAAGATCCCTGGCTTTGGGGAATCGATAGAGAAGAGCATCGGGGTTGACTGTGATATTTGGACAGTGTTCTTACCCTGAGCAGAACATGAATTAATGAGCTCTCTAATTGATTTAAAGAAGTCCACATGTCATTCATTATTTCATGTTTTCCTTACAGGGGAAAGTGTGTGTGTGTGTGTTTGGGGGTTGGCATAATAGTCTGCAGATGATGTTAGTTGAATTTGACTTGGTATGCCTCATATCAATGCAGTCATCTTTATACTTTATGTTTCTGCAAAAAATGAGGAGAGCTTAATGAACACAAGATCATTAGTAGAGGAGATGAAGCATTAAAGCGGGCACTTAAACATCCCAACACATTAGGGGGGGGGGGGGGGGGGGGGGGGGTGGATTTTAATGTGAATGAAAGCAAAAAGCACCAAAGGAGAAAAGTGTTATGCGAAGGACTGAGGTTGTACTGAAGTTACAGTTATTTTTCGGGCAAGTACCTTGTCGGAGTATGTTTTTCCCACTATCGTTTCTTTCCCAAGCCTTGGTTGATGGTACACCTTTTGCTTTTAACGCAGCCCATAATTTTACACCATTTGTGCCATTTCCTTCTGAGACGCGACTGCCCATTTCTTTATAAGCATACTGTAAAATGAGAAACGGGGGGGTGTGATCACTTTCTGGCACGGTTGGTTGGCTGCATGACATTTATCTGGTCGGCAAAATAATTTTGTGTAATGACAGTGGGAGATGAAATGTTCCAAAGGTTTGATAGAAAGACACATTGCTTTCAGGCGTCAGCTCTTCTGGAAAGAAATAGACACGTTTGAACCATGTACATACCTTATGTCAGTGTGAGTTTTGTTTGTTTGGTTTTTTTTTCTTTCAAAAAGCTGTTGGAGATAATTGCAGAAATAGAAACTTTATTTTGGGTAGAATGGCATTATTAGTGTGCGTGTGTGTGTGTGTGTGCGTGTGCGTGTGTTTGTGTGTGTCTGTGTTTTTGGCTGAAAGACTTCCTGCAGCTAGATTTTTAACACGGACCAAAACGAGGGATCATATTTCCCCTTTTCTATCTCTTCACTGGCTTCCTGTTAAGTTTAGTACTGATTGTAAAATTCTAATTTATGTACACAAATCTCTTTCTGGTTCTGCTTCACAGTCCATCATTGACCGTCTTCAACTTTACTATCCTACTAGAGCATTGAGATCATGTAATCAACTTCTTTTATCTGTCCCTCATACTAAGACAAAGGGCGATCGAGCCTTTTCTGGTGTCGGTCCTAAAATTTGTCTCCATTTTCCGCTCCATCTTTAGCTATTATTAAATCTTTTATTCTTTCTGCTATAATGTTATTTAATGTGATGAATTTTACTGTTTTGTGCCGTACTTTGGATCAACTGCTGTTGTCTTTAAATGTGCGTTAGAAATAAACTTGACGTGGCTCGACTGTTTGAAATGGCAAAATGAACCTCAAAATCACGCCCCACAAAAATGACTCAAGCTCGGCCTCATGGGATTTGCTCCAAACTTAACCCAGTGAACTGCCTCCATCCTGAAGAACAATTGACCAGACGCAGATTTTATGCACGTTTTTTTTTCCTTCTCCGCTGATAAAATTAATTAGACATTCTTTCATCAAGAGGTTAATGAGTTCCACAGGAAATGATGAGGATTGTTTTAGAGTCTGGCGCAAACTTGGTGTCATGGCGTTTTTTTTCCCCCTCCTCGGCTGAATTTTCTTTGTCTTTTCAGCTGTGCTTTTTGCCCCTTTAGACCTCCAAATAATTTAAGGCGATGGTACAAAGAGAATCGAACGTGGCTTAATTGATTTAAATGTATTTAGTTAGAAAGCGCTGTGAGACAAATTATTCTAACTGGGCTGGGAGATTTCATATTCAAATAGGGGTGTTTAGCATACCTTGTTCAAAGAGGAGCTACTCTGGTGAATAGAACTGAATATTTCTCTTTGACAGAGACAGAGGTAAAGTCTACTAAAGAAAGTTTGAACTGTTCTTTTCATGAAGTAAGGAATTAAATATGCTATGACATTCAACATTCATTTATTACGATTATTTTTTATAACGCTGGCGGAAAGTATTTGTGAACGTTCGACTTAAATAAATGGTTATATTCTTTATACATCATTACGCTGTGCTGGTTTATTTAGTAAAGAATCTTGAATAATTTAGAGCCGGTTTTAAATGGACGTGATGAATACTACAGAATTTATTCAGGCAAGAAAGTAGGAAAAATCAAAAATGATGAACTGAGCCAAAATGGCGGTGAAGGTAATAAACTGGATCATGATCTGCGGATGCCTTGGAGCCACGTATCATGAGATAATTCATTCAGAGAGACGGGAAAGAGACTCCATGCTCCATGACCTTTGCCCTTAGGTTAATGCTCAGGCATGTAATTCATATAGTATAGTGTTTGTGGCTTGACCCAGGCTGATAGTGTGTGTGTGTGTGTGTGTGAGGAATTAGGGGGATGATTTTACTATATATATATATATATATATATATATATATATATATATATATATATATATATATATATATATATATATGAGTTATATTTGAGTGGTTATTTGAGTTACCATGGCCTTCCTGTCAGCTCGAACCAGTTTTGCTGTTCTCCGCTTGCAGAACCTCCACTCATTGGATGTTTTTTGGCTTTTTTCCCCCGCCACTATGTGATTGGCTGATTGTATAATTGTATTAAATGCAATTGCAGGGGTATGTGTGTTCCTAATGAAATGGTTAGTAAAGCAACTAATTTCAAGGTGAGCAAGACAATTGCTTTCTGGACTGACAGTTGTGAAACACCTCTTCTCGGAATTACGGAACAACGTGCAAGATTCCACTAGGATCAGTGTAATGGCGGTGAGATCAAAGACAGAAAGAAGGAAACGTGGAGCCTCGGTGGGTTACGTGGGGTTCTCCCTAGGGTGCGTGCAGATCGCTTTGTTAAACTAAGTAAGCTTGGAAAAGGAGGCAGGAATGAATGAACTATAGCAGGTCATTAAAATATATGAACAAAAGCGTCGTGTGACTTTTCTGTGCTGTAAGACAAATTTCATGTAGTGTAAAAAAAACCTCTATGAAGATATTTGCACCTGGATATAATTTGTAACCATTTGTTCCTGTTTGCTCTCTCTTTCTCTCTGTCTCTCTTTCTCGCCTTTTAATTAAGTGCATTTTGTGCAGGCATTTAGTACAATTTACCCTCATCTGCTTGATCCAGACAGTTTCTTTGTCTTGCTATAAAGTGCTCTGATTGCATTTCAGATTTCAGCCTGCTGCTGAAAGATAGTTAGCCTCAGGTGAGCATCTCTCTCTCTCTCTCTCTCTCTCTCTCTCTCTCTCTCTCATGATTTTTCATAAAACCTGATTTTCCTTCACCCACTCCACCGTTATGAGGACTATTTGTCTTTTGTAGCCTATAGCTGAAATATTTCCATAGTGTTTTTTTCTTTTTTCTTTTTGGCTTTTAAATATAATCATTATCCATCACTGTACAATCAGGCTGCCGAATACAGAGAGAAAACACAGTGCGCAGGTTAAATCAAGTCAAATGGCCGCATTTATTGCATGTGGGAGATAAACTGAGTCCTTACTTCAAAAGTGAAAAAGGAACATTTGTGCTTGATGATACCTTAGACTTAGTTTACGTGCGTCCGGGTGCACGGAGTTAGAAAACTCCGCCTTTTGTTTTGATCTCTGTGTCAGATTCGGCACACAGACAGCCGATCTCGTGCGGTATCAGCCCTCCCTCTGTGCCCCCAGGCTGGGTGTATGTGCCTCGCTGTATGTGTGGTACATGGTGGCTCTTTGGCTGATGCCCTGAGGGGGGCTTTGCTAAGGCTCAGCTGGGTGCCGACTGTTCCTCGCTTAAGCAGTGTCTAGGCTCAATATCTGCTTCCTTGAGCTCTTGCACGGACAAACACACACCTCCAGGCAGTATGGGTCTTGCTTTTTAAATTAAGCTTTATTAAAGAATTTCAGGTCAATAAACCATCAAAGATCCGATTACTACATCAGAAATTTCACATTTACACATTCACTTACCACTAGGAATGAGTTGGTATTGTTTCTTTAGACGGAGTAGAAGTATAAGCGCATGTTTTTTCATACTTGCTGACACTGATACCGATACCGGACGTGTCTTGGCTACGCTTCTACTTGAACTACTGTCAGGACAAACCCTTCACCTGTACTCGGGTTTTATCCATTTTGGATACATTTTTTACAGTTCCCACCTCCACTTTGTGTGCACAGAGTCTGTATGTTCTCCCCATGCTTCGGGGGTTTCCTCCAGGTTGTCCAGTTTCCTCCTCCAGTCCAAAGACATGCATTGTAGGATTCTTGGCATGTCAAAATTGTCCATACTGTATGAATGAGTGTGTATGCTATTGTGCACGGCGATGGATTGGCACCCCGTTCAGGTTGGCCTCCACCTTGAGCCCCGAGCCCCCTGGGATAATCTCCAAGCTCCCTGCAACCCTGTGTAGGATAAACAGTACAGAAAATGTCTGGATTGATAGATGTTTTGAAGGACTATTTAATGGATAATAATGAATGGAATGAGACTAGTTTGAGAGCTGCCAGAATCCTCTTCCGACAACCACACGCACTCTTAGCCACGCCCTCCCAACCCTCCTGCCCCCCCCCCCAAAAAAAACACCACCTCACATCGCATTACTATTCAAGCCTATTTTTTCAGTAGCGATCTTGTCAGCTGTAATTACAAATCCGTTCAGCAAAAAAAAACCAAACAAACAAAAAAAAAAAAAACGTGACATGAGACAGCAATGATTTTATTGGTGTAAAATGAGTATCATAGTATCCAAGCAAACACATTGTGCAACCTGCAGCTGCATGACAATCATGACACCTTTGTAGCCTACGGTTGTAAATAAAGTGTGCAGGAAAGTGTGATGCTGTGAATTCAACGGATGTCTATGGAGTTTATGCTCCACTTGCATGATTGAAAATAATAGACATGAAGCGTTAATGATTCTTCCACCGTGGATTGGCCTATAGTATTAATCATAAATCCCACTGAACATCTGAGGTCAGTTTATGTTTCCCTGGTTTTTAAAAGAAAACCTCACCTGTTTATTTATAAACCTTCATATTTTGAAGTCTCTGTGAGGAGTTTACATTTTTCACATTGCTTTCCATGCTTCTCGTCTACTCCCAAAGAGACCGTTTGTTCCGTCCTGACCGTCCTCTTGAAACTAACAGCTTCAATCAGCATTCTGTCACAGACACCTCATTCTCTCTCTCTCTCTCACACACACACTCTTTATTTCAGTATTAAGACATGCTGCAACACACACTGATGTCTCTCCAGAGTCTTCTTTAGGGAGCCAGTTTAGATCTTTTTTTGAAACCCAGCCAGCGTGAGATGATCGCTGAGACTAGGATGAAGGAGTTCAGGACTGTCCTACTGATGCAGTAATGGTGCTTAATTAGAACTGGCGTCCTCGGCCACAGGCAGGCAGATATGGTGTCGCTTAATTAGCATTAACGCACCACTTTGCTTCAGTTTCATACCTTGGGAATGAACCCCCCCCCCTGCAGATACAGCGACGGATAAACTAATCAATGGAATTAAATCCCTATTTCCTCTAACCTAAATAAACTCATACACACTAATACTTCATGCCGTTGAGAAGACGAGCTCCAGATGTTGGGCGTTTGTTTAAAAAAAAAAAAAAAAAAAAAAAAAGGGACAGGATTGACTAGCCCTGCAGCTAAACATGCTTTAATTCTGCTTTGCTAATGAACTTGGTAATTAAATCAAATTAAGGCCCCATTAGTTGAGCGATTTTTCACACCGATAATGTGCATCCTTTTTTGCAAAATAAATAAATAAATAAATAAATAACGCGGGGTTCCTGGCATTAGATAAGCCTAAGTGGAGACAAATGAGAGCAATTAAATGCTTACTCAATTCTCCCTCCTGACAATAAGCAATCTGAGATGACAAGAAGTTAGTTCAGTTGGTTAGAGGTGACCCGATGTTGGAAAGACTCCAACTTTGGTGATGTACCGAGAAAGCAAGACGCCCATCACGATCATTGGTGAATTATTGACTTATGACATTTCCATCTTTCATGTTATCTCTGGACTTGCAAATTTGGAAGCGATTGCCCCGCTCTTATGTTCAGCCGATAATTTTATGGATTTATACGAAATTGAAATGAATCACATATTGCTCCTTAGAACAGATTTGGCCTGGCTGGCAAAACGCTAGATGGAAGGGGAAGGTCTACTGATTAATTTATGAATTCATATGAAATGGGTAATTTTAATCAAGTCCTTTGATTCGAGTCGAAGTCTTTTAAGACAATCGTAACACTGGTATCATTGATGTCAGATGTGTCAGACATGGGCATTAATTATGCATGTGAAGTCCTATTTATCTTGATTTAAAGAGCCCTCACACCGCAAAAGGCCAGTCGAATGAAAACGACTCGTCGCTGTCTGTCAAAGTGCTCAACACCAAGTACTCTCGGACTTTGTTGTATGTTTGTTGTGGTGTGCAAAAAAAAAAAAAAAACTTTCCACTTTCCCCCTGGCTATTTGACTTTTAAATTTAATCTAGCTCCATGCCCTAATTTACCCGAGCACACAATTATACAGCAAATTAGAAAAAAGAAAAAAAAAACACGACGTATCCACACGTGGGCTGTCCCTCATAAATAAAGGTGTCGAGGAGGAAGTGATTAACTGGTTATCAGGACCATGCTGCCTTCTCCCCAGGTAAGCCGTGCGATAGGAAAGTGTCAGGAGCTGATTTCATTTCTGCTTCGACTGAGCATCTCGTGAGGCCTCATGAAAACGCACACACACACAGACACTCATCCTTACACTCATCATCGTTGGGCTTCACCCAAAATGTATTTCTCCACATTTTAATCTTTTATGAAAAGACAATATATTTCCAGAATACACATCTTAATCATCCTGTAGAATAGCCAGCTTTTTACTTCCATGTCGAGTCTGCAGATAGTTGGATTCATAAATATTTTATCTGGAGATGAAATAAGGTAATATTTTAGTTTTTAAAAATAATTTCATAAGAAATAAAATAATGATTTTTTCTGGTTTTGGTGTGTGCAGAGAGAAAAAAAAATATATAAAAATATAATATATATATATATATATATAAAGCTCTTTTCCTGTTTTCCCATTTTCAATTTATAACAAAACATGACTGATCACAACACACAGTGGGACATGCAAATACAACAGAGGAGATGAAGACAACCAAAATTGTTTCCTTTGATTGTTTTCCTTTTTTTTTTCTTCTTTTTTTTTTTTTTTTAATATTGAGATTTTTTCCCCAACTTATTGTTCATTCTTTCTCTACATTTCTCTTTCAAACTCTTTACAAATCCTTGAACACTTTAAAGAACAGTCTTACATGACAGCCATGACAACTTATTTCAATAGATATCAAATGATTATATTCATTCGTCCCTCAATGAAGACGCTTGAAAAAGCTTTGAAATGTTTACTGGAAAAACGGGTGTGTGTGTGTGTGTGTGTGTGTGTGAATAATCTTCTTATTAGACTATTTGAACTGGCATTAATACTAAACTGATTCAGAAGGTTAGTAGTTATGAAGTTGAGAAATACTGAGATATTGCCCAAGGCTGATGACCTTATATGTGAAAGACAGTGAATAGTCTTTGTGATGCGTTTCTTATGCCCCCCCCCCCCCCCCCCCCCAATTCACAATGCTTTGGACAATACTCTGAGCATTGCATGCCCTGGCTCGAGCACATTTATTTTTCATGAAGCCAATCATTTCAATGAGAAAATTCTTTGAATACTGCAGAATCTCATTCGTTCAGTGGGAATGCTTTTCGTTTTCTGTTTCTTTACCGCCGTTAAGACTCGTTACACAACAGTAAGGAGATGTGTGAATCATTTTAGTCATATAGAAATTTTACCCATTTTATCTAAAAGGTTAAGGATGGTCTCACGACTGTTTGTATTTGTATGGAACTTTTATTAATTTGCTACAGAAGGTTTATGACATACTACTGATAGCTACCGGCTATTAATAGCACAGGTATTAAGGATGAAAATATATCACTCCTCATGCATCAGGAGTTGTTCATTGCAATAGACAATGAAACTTTCGTACAGTCAAAATGACGAATATCTCAATTCTTTTAGTGACACACTGAAATAGTATTGGACACAATATTAATGTCAGTGGGATGTATTCGCAGCCGGTGAGGTTATATTAACTTTTCTTCAGGGAAAGTTACACGTATTCACAGTTTGGTTACACACTTATTATTATTATTATTATTATTATTATTATTATTATTAAATATCATGCTCTGTGCACAAAACAACATAGCCACGAGACACTAAATCGAGATCACGACACTGTAATGTGTGTGTAGGCTGTTGTATAATAATGTAATATTAATAGTGTTTTTTTGTTAATTCGGTGCACATTCATTACTATGGTTTGAAGGATAAGCTGACCAAGCACTCATCTGCTACATGTATGTTCATTTTAAACACTGGTGCTCATAAATTTATACATAAATAGTTTGATCCTTAATCTCTGATCTACTCCATGACAAAAAATAAAGCATTCAGCCATTTTTTTAATCAAGAACGCAAACACAACCATGTACTGATTTGTTTTCCTTACTAAGTATTACGACACTTAACTATGAAACTAGCTCGCTGTGTGCTATTACATTGCGCTAGATACCATTTCCTGCCAATCCAAGACATTTCAATTTCAGACCCTTCTGGCATGGACTGAGACGTTCTCTGTGTTGCTCATTACGCAAGATCTTGCGGTTCGAGTGTTCTAGCTCTTGCCGTACTGTTATGAGCTTCAGACTGAATGATGCTTTATTTCTATTCCTTCTGGAAAGATCTAAAGACCTTTCATTTTCACCACTGGTTATTTATAATTTACACACTCTCTTATGTTCCGAATTTGTTCTTTTTAGTCACCGACTTAGCATTTGATTATAGGATTAGTTTATAGTGTCAATTTAGCATGAGTTTATATTTTTACAGGTTATAAATCCTTATAGATTCTCAGAGTACTTTGGATCATTGCAATTGTCTGCTTTTTTGCTGTGTGAAAATAGCTCTGGATAAGAGACTCTTCAGTTTGTGTCTCTGGAAGTTTCCATTAGAGAAAAATAATAGTTTCTGCAAAAACTAAGCATAACGCACTTATTTCTGTTTATTTTTTTCTGCTCTACCATGCGGTGGTGCAGTGGGTTTCGATCAAGCTTGCGTTGCTGTCTGTGTGGAGTTTCTGTGAATATTCCTCCCCTATATTTCCTCATGGGATTTCTCCAGGTTCCAAAAACATGCTGGTACTTGGATTGGTTATACCTCAGTGTTTCCGGGATCATTATCAAGTGCTTAGTAAATATGAATGAATGGGATAGTATATTAATTAATTATTGTTATTTATATAAATAAATATCCCGTAGAACCGTTTCCTGTAGAAATTAGGATATTCTTTTCGACAAGAACCTGCAGTTATACACAGAAAAAAGTTATCTTAGCTTTTCCAGAATTTTGAGCATTGAGGAAAGGACAGAAAAAATAGAGTATAAAAACAGGCTAATTCTATATTTCATTTCTAATATTCTTATAACAGTAAAAGAATTTTTATAAAACATATCTGCAAATAGAACAAGATTATTTTAGGCTGGAAACTAATGTTTACAAAGAAATACTATATAAATGTGACTACTGTGTAGTCAGAATATTTTGAAAACTCACAAAGATTGCATTATTTTCTTTGCTTGTTTTCCAGACAACCTTTCTAGACAAACGTTTGCTGCCTACTGCCGGCTAAATAAGGAAATGTAGTAAGTGCAAGTTGGAACAAAGAACAACAAAAAAAGAGCATTCGGTTTAGAGCATTGAGGAAAACTTGGAAGACAATGGTAATGACGATGAGGATAATGTTGGTTTCTTGAAATCTTGAACAGTTCTGATGCATATAATTATATGATTGCTCTTCTACACATGTAGAAACATTCATCCATACATATACAGTATGCAGTTATCCAGGTGATGGATAACTGGTGGTGGATCCAGATCCATTCACACACACGTTCACACCCAGGAGTAATTTAACCAATCCAGCGGCAGGTTTTTGGGAGGTTGGAGGAAACCGGAGAACCCAGAGGAACCCATGCGGACATGTGTAGACCATGCAAGACCATGTAGACCATGGCAGAGCCAGTAACATAATGGGTGATAATCAGATAAATAATTGAAAAGACAGATAAGATCAAAGTAGAAGGTTCAACTCCGTCCATTTCCATAATTAAGCACTATGGGTATTATGAAACATCTAGCTCAAAAAGTTTATATAAGAGAATTGAAGCATTAACTAACACTATTGTGTTTTAAGTGCTTTATTTTCCCTTTTCAAGTGCACTCAAACACAAAACTTTTAATTGCAGAATTGTCAAAATATTGTCCAAATATATATATACATATAAGATCAGTCTTTTTTCCCCACCTGTCCATTTTTAATGAGTAGATGAAGGTTCGATTTGAATTGCAAGTAAGCTGAAGTGGCTGTGGTTTGAGTCAGGGGTCAGGTCCCTTGCTGACAAGGACATGCCTATGCTGCTAATGGATTTCTATCACTCATGCATATTATAGACACTTAGCCGCAAAATGCTAATCCTTCCACTCTGATTGAGAGCCCTGACAGAGCCGCTGCATGCCATACTCAAAACGCACCAAGCAAACGCTCTCTTGGGGTTCTGTCTTCATCCTCGCTTAGCGTGATGGGTTTCTTTTCCAAAGTCTGCCGAGCATGGACTACAATGAATCATTGCATCATGAAGCTGAAACATATGGAGACATCTGTTTGCCAAATGTAAATGCAAATGAAAGTGAATAACAGGAAGGGAGGCGTGACGCACTTGCTTGTTCATAAGTTATACTCTGTGCAATATCTTTTGTTCACTGATGTAGAAGAGAGTGCACAGCAAATGAGCATGAAATGAGCTGTCAATAAACCTGCAGTCAAGAATAACCGCAGCTTAAGGGCGCTTTCACACCTATTAGTCCGGATCAGAGCGAGATGAATACGCGCGGTTTGGTTTGGTTTCACAGTGCGCTTGTAAAACTCTTCCATTCATTAGGCAGAAATACCGTGCTGGAAAAAGACGAGCAAATGTTTGGCAATTATGTGTGGAGCAAAGAAAAAGAACACGGAAACACCACAAAATAAATGATTAATTCACAATATACAGTAAAATACCTAGTTCGAAAAGTTTGCTTTTCTCTTTTTATTTGTTGGTCCCAATATCCAGAACACATCATGTTTCTTTTGAATTTCAGCTCTGTGCTTTGGCACAGTTTAGCATCTCACATCTTTCAAAAAGACAAATGCATGTGATGTTTGATTCACTGAGTCGATTCAGAGTCGAATCACTTTCTCCCTAAATTCTAGAGTTCACATGAAACCAGACTGAGGCCACCTTATTCAGGCACTCTTGAACTGATCAACTGGTTTTGCATGGCTTCAGTGTTCTGACCTGCCTAAACAACCGTACCAGAGAGGAAAACTAACAAGGGTTACAGTGAAACAGACTAAACCCTTCCTATGTCAAAACTTCCAATAGTACGACAGCTTTTTACATCATGCTAGTACTGTGCTTTATTCTATAGTTCCACTCATGCCGAAAGAGAATTGAAGGTTGAAGGCTTTGTGGGATTAACAAATTCTAACAAGTTAGAGAGAGTTGGTTGGATTTCATATGAATGAAATTAAACTTCTAGATGAGTTTATTCATACAAATGTGTCTAAATGTGCATGCCTTTGCCCTGCCGTGTTGTGTTGTGTATTTATTTATTTATTTTTAAGTGGCATGTGCCTGGTAGAACGCTCCAGTATTCTCAATCATATACAGTATATAAGTATTTTCCCATTGATATTTTACATTGTTTTTAGTACACCTGGGTAACCAGGAAATTGTTCAGCCATGACTTCCTGTTTCACAGGGGTATAAATATGAGGTAACACATAGACCAAATTCCTTTAGTCATTCATAACAATGGGTAAGACCAAGGAATATAGCTGTGATGTGCGACAAAAGGTTGTTGAGCTTCAGAAAATGGGAAGAGGCTATAATAAAATATCACAATTATTGAAAATGCCCATTTCTACCATCAGGACAACAATTTAGAAGTTCTAGTCAACTGGAAATGTTATGAATCAACCTGGAATTGGACGTGTGTCTATATCGTCTCGACGCACTATGAAGAGGATGGTTCTAGTGGCCAAAAAATCTCCAAAACATAAACCCTATTGAGCATCAGTGGGGCATGCTCAAACGAAAGGTGGAGGAGTATAAGGTCTCTAACATCCACCAGCTCCGTGATATCGTCATGGAGGAGTGGAAGAGGACTCCAGTGGCAACCTGTGAAGCTCTGGTGAACTCCATGCACAAGAGGGTTAAGGCAGTGCTGGAAAATAATGGTGGCCACACAAAATATTGACACTTTGGGACCAATTTAGACTTTTTCACTTAGGGGTGTACTCACTTTTGTTGCCAGCAGTTTAGACATCAATGTCTGTGTGTTGAGTTATTTTGAGGGGACAGCAAATGTACACTGTTACACAAGCTGTACACTCACTACTTTACATTGCAGCGAAGAGTCATTTCTTCAGTGTTGTCACATGAAAAGATATAATCAAATATTTACAAAAATGTGAGGGGTGTACTCACTTTTGTGAGATACTGTATATATCCACATGATCACAGAAAGCCCACACATTTTTAGCAAACTTATTGTATACAGATCCCAAAGCTTTTTGCTGTAAGTGTATTAAATGTCTCAGATGGCTCAACATGGCATTAAGTTTAAGAATGCCTCTTTTACACTGCAGGGTCCACTTTTAGGACTTTACTTTCCTTATTTCCTTCCCCACTATAGAAAGCGGAACCTGTCTGTACGCAGGCTTCCATAAATCCTGTCTGGATCAGATTTAGGTGAAATGATTGTGTTTGTGCTGTGATGTTTGGCCAGGCATACACGTGCTTGTGCTTTAGAAATCATTATCTGGCTGAAAAATGGCCCGTTTTCCTGGCCCACGAAGCTCTGTTCCAATACTATTTTTAACCCTCACTTCTCAGAAGCGCATTAAGCAAGTGCATAAACATGTCTAAGTAAAGTTGTAGAGAATTGCCCTTTATAAAAAAATTTAATTCCTCCAAACTTCCTCAAGTTTCCATCTCCAGACACAATCTTACTGATTCTCTTTTATGAGCTATAATTTCGCAATAATCTCTTTTCCTTTTAATTAGCAAGGCTTAATATAATTATTTTGGTGATTTACACATCATCAGTTCAATTAGCTGAAATAAGATTTCTTGCAATCATCTTTCACAGCTTTTTATCGCCTTTTATCTCCGTTTTTTTCCGTAATTGTTTATTCTTTGTAATCTTTATTCCATTTTGCTTTGTTTGTGAGGTCTGTTGTTCTTTTTAAAGCTTCCCTTGCACACAAAAAGGACATCTTCACTACACCTTTCCTTTAAAAAAAAACAAAAAACACTCATGTAGAGAAGATTCGAATGTGACAGTAGCACAATATTTCTGACAAAGTACTGTATCAAATATTTATATAAAATTCATCCTCCTGTTGTTCCGCTTGTTGAATGCATTTCCAGTGGCATTATCCAACAGTGACAGCAGTCAGGTCCGAAAGTGTTTTATTTCATTATTTATATGAAAAGCTATTTGTGTCTTTTTCGTAATACAAAGCAAGGCAGAACCAAAGACTAGAACTGGAAACCTGGAAAACGAGAGGAATTTTCTTCTATTTAAAGACTTTTTCTGTAGTAAATGCTTCAAACAAGTTAAATGCTTGAAATCTGACAATGCAACAAAAGAGTTTTGTGTTTAGCATGAGAAAAAAGTCTAAATAATAGTGATAGATTTAATCATGAGAAATACTACTACTACTACTACTAATAATAATAATATTAAATATATATACAAGCTGTAATTAAAAGACAAAGTTTGTGTGTTACAGTGTTTCCCAAGCTGTTGCTGAGGCATTGCCTCACCTCCTCCTCCTCCTCACCTCAAAAATGAACTCGAAGTTTGTTTGTTAACTTCAGGTAATGTTGTTGAACATATTTGTCAGGGTGGGAAATTGTCACACATTAGGCTCACAATGCTGCGATCCAAATTTCATAATGAATTGACTACATTTGTAAGAGAACAAGCAAAAATAATAAGAAGAATCAAAATGGTGGAAATTAACATCACAAAATTTGACAATTTGACCCATGGAATGAAAGTGTAATCACATTTCTACGATGGTACTTGGCCCATAATAATAACAACAATAATAATAATAATAATAATAATAATAATAATAATAATAATAACAAGCAGAAGAAGAAGAAGAGGAAGAAAATATACAATTGTAATAGGATGTCTATAAACCTTTTGGTGCTTGGCCCCCTAATTATAATCTAATATGGGAAAGGAATGGAAAGAGAACCCAGAAACTAGGAAGAATAAAGAAAAAAAAAATGACTGAAATAAGTAAAATTATCTGACAATAGAACAAAAGAGTTTCATGCTTGAAATAATTATTTATTTAAATCATTTTAATGTATTTGTTTATTTATTTACATATTTGGCACTACTACTAATAATAGCAATAATAATAAGCTAGAGCTCTATCATAATTATGTTGGAGATTTGAGTGCTCTCCGGCTCCATGTATTTCATCTCCCTGCCAGATGGTTCTACAAAGATCACTTTGTTTTACTTCTTGACTGTCATCAAAGACCATATATGAACATTGTCCCAGCAGGGCGCCATCTTCAAAGCCGCAAACACAAATGGAAGCTGTTTTATTTCGTTCACCTTCTGGTAATGTTGCAGAACGTCAGTGCCCAAAATCTACACAACAGTTTCTCTTTCCTCACGGCTCTTTCAAGAGCAAACAATGCAAATCACAATGTTCACATCTGTAGGCTTGCCTTTAGGGACACGTTACACAGCCTGAGGTCTCGCCTCACCTCGCCTTATCCGCTTTGCATTCTGCTAATCAGATTGCCGCTTTCCTCGTTCACTTTATTCTGCTAGGCACCTTGTTGCTGAAGATTAGAACAGAAAATACAAAGGCGAACAATAGCACATGTACAAAACTGTTCTCCCTGAAGTTATGATGAAGAGACTAAAAAGATAGTTCAGAGATGTTGGAACAGTTGACTGCTTTGTGACTGCTTCCAACAAGGGCTATATAAGGCCCTAAGAAACTGGCAGTTAATTAGCACTAATAGCATCTGCTGGACAAGTAAATCAATGATTACCAATACTAGTTCAATGAGCAAGGAAACCACAGAGGCCTGAACTGATTCTAGTGAAGAAATGAAAAAGACTGTGCACTAATTGACTGAGGGCAATATGGCGGTATTTCATTATATTTTGTACAAATTAACCCAAAAACATGAGCATTATGAACTCCATCTGTACCTTAACTTAACCATTGTAAACGTCTTTGTTGTTGTTGAATAAAATATGAATTTACAAATGTAAGACCGAGGGCTGTGATCAGATTCAGCAACTTACAAGCAAAAACTACATCAGTATTTAAGCAGGGAAAGTTACGTGTCTTCGGACTCAGGTTCCGCAGCTGCTTAAGGCAATTTCATACACATTACCTGCGTGTACCTCATGTCTCTAAGAGCAGCACATTTTTCTTGAGTAGAAGCGTCTGAGACGGGGGTCTTCAATTGCTCACCACCTTTAAATACAACCGCAACAAAAAAGTGGGATAGAAAATAAAGACTGTTTATTGTACTTTTCCTGAGAATGTACCTGTTGTGTAGACATAACCAATATCTAAGAAACTGGATAAACACTGCGGGTTTTTAAATTTTTTTTTAAAAATTATTATTATTATTTTTTTTTTACATGAAATGATGGGATGACGTGTTTTATTGCTTTTCTTTCACAGCATTTTTTATTCAGTCAATTATTTATTCAATAAAGCATAACATATACTTCCGATCTGTTTTTAGTTACTTTTAAAAGGATCATACATCTGCGAGACACGTTTGTTCCTGTTATCACTTGCCTTATAGCAGCTATAAATAATCGTTCCCTCACGGTTCTGTCTTTGGCACTGTCTTGAAGTTATAAGACAAAGAAATACACCTTGTCATGTTAGCGAGAAATTGTAACGCGCTATAGACGCTGTCCTGAAGACTTACTGACGGTTAGAAAGCGTTGACACAACGGTGACTCCTTCTGTAATCATAAAAAAAAAAAACACCAGAAAACTTCACCGTATACAAGATTAATATGTTTTTTTTTTTTTTAATGTGTTTAGTATTTGCCTTAGATTGTGACTGCAACACAAATCAGCATGAATACGTTGTTACTGTAGAATCGATGATGTATTAGAATGAGTGGTTGAATGTTATAGAAAATGAATCAACATCTCCTGACCAATCAGATTAGAGAATTCAGCGTTGTTTTATAAGTCATTAGAGAACTGGTATACTATGCTGCATGTTCTGCTACAAAGAATAAATACATTTTTCACTCGGTGCAGTTGGTGGTAAAGTTAAATTCTGCCTTAGAATGTTCTGATGGTCCCACTTGACCTTTCTCTGATTTGGAACAGACTATCTCCAAGCTGTTCCTGATTGAAATCTGACAGAAGTGGCTTAATGCTTTGACATCTCAGCACCTCTGCCTGCTCTGACCCCCTTGAGCCGTAAAAGCCACTTTTTTTTCTTCTTCTCGAACAGTTTCTCCAACCCGTGGGAGAGTCATAAAGTTTACTGTGGTTTATCGATTGTCGTCCGCCCCTTCTTGTTTAATCAAATCAGATCTGGAGGATGTTTCTGAATTGAAGGTATCGATTAGCTGAGACGAAACTGTCAATTCCTGTCCGTGGGGTTGTTTCTAGGGAGTGATGTTTGCATGTATGGGTCGAGAATTTAAATGGATCTGGCACAATGGATCAATGTGTTATTTTTTTTTCTCTCTCTCTCTCTCTTTCTTTTTTTGAGAGCCTATCACCTGAGAATTGGGGACTTTGATCCAAATCCATATAATTTGTCACCCGTTTTGCTGAGATGGAGTTTTCTCATCCCACACTTGTTATTCCAAGGCTGCCTCAATCAATGAGAGCTTTGTGATTTACTCTTTTTTTTTTTTTTTTTTTTTTTTTCTTTTTTTTTTCGGTTGGATGCGCAACTCTGACATACAGCAATCACTGCTAGGCGTTTGTGTGGCACAGATTTGTTTCTAACTTTAATCAATCTCACAATAGGCGTGAAATTGTATGGTGATGGTGGAGCAATACGAAAAAAAATAAAATAAAAACGCAGCATCAGTGAGTGAAGAGATTACCTCACTTCTTGCACCTATTTGTTCAGGATAAAAGAGAAAAAAGGATGATAAAAAAAAACCCACTGGCGTTCTAGATGCTGCTAAAAGGTCACATCTTAGGACTGGCTTTAGTTATATAGACACCGTATAACTATTTTATTGGATTGTTAAAACCTTCACATCCATACACTGTATCCTGGAAGCTTATGATGATCCCAGAGAGAGCCGGTCTGTGAAAAAGAACAGGTGTATTCATTATCTTTATTTCCCAGCGCCTTTTCTCGGTGGCCCTCGCGCTTTATTTGAAGGATGTACCTTAAGACCGTTGATTCTATCGGATCTACTGGACTTTTTTTTTTTTACCTTGTGTTGCAGATCGCTAGCTGAGGCTTACGAGTCCCTAATCCTACCTGACAGCTTAGTGATAATTGCGCAGGCAAGGCAAGCCCAGGATACCTGCAGTCGAATGAGCAGTGCGCTGGTTATTGACAGAGGTGAAGAGAAATCTCTCTCAAACCTAGTTTTAATGCTTCCAGATATATCTATAGCGTGAGAATTTTCCTCTTGGGACCTCTCCCAACTTCATTCATGCACGTGTTCTAAAATGAATCACCTGCTAATTAGGCACTGTTTGGCCTTGAGAAATAAATTTTTGTCATTTTAGAAGGTAGATGCTGCTGTCAGTGACCTCCTTCCGTAACACAGCCTCGATGCTAAATCAGGGCTTTATAAAACTCTTCCAGTACTCACCAAATGAAAGGCCGTATAGATAGACGATCTCCTTGAGCACCGGCTGTAAATCTGCCTAGTATTTAAAAAGACTCATGTCAGGTTTATGGAGCAAATATGAAGTCATGCAGGCACAATTTCAAGCCCTGCTCCTCCTCTAATATGTTTATTCATCATTCTCTTGCAGTATGTCTGAGGGCTGAGTGATGGCTTTTTAAAGCACACTAAAATGGATCTTTAATATTTTACACACAGCAATGACTTTGTTTAAGACATGGCTTTCTGATTGGCTAATTGTTTTCGCTTGGATTAAGTCATACCACAACAGTTATTCAGATTATATATAATATAATATACATAATATAACAATATAATATATTGTATAATATATATATATATATATATATATATATATATATATATATATATATATATATATATATATATATATATATATATATATAATTATGTAGTTTCCAGAGTTATTTTGGAGACTGACCCCAAAATAGGTCAGCAATATGAAGAGGAATGTATTGGTCATGACTGGCTTTGCAAATATGCTTAGATGATTACATTAATAAAAATACAACAACAAAGAAACATAATAAGTAAATTATTACCGTGAGTCATGAGTATGCGGTCTCTGTCTGTGAAAAGCCTAGTTTTATATTTACTTGTTTCTTTATATGTAAACAAATTATTTCATGCCTTTTTGCCACCATATACTGTATATTTCTATATCATATGCTATTTCAGTGCTGTTGAATTCTTGCTTCTGATCCATCTGAAGGATTAGTCTGTACAAGACAAATCACCGGTTTATATGAATGTGCTAATACATTATCAGCTCTTTTTATCCCCCCCCCCCCCTGAACATTTCCCCACCAATTTGGTTCTGCCAGTCTCCACCCACCGGCCAGGTCGTCCCTATAATTACTTGACTACTACTTAAGCTAATACGTGCTTCCTCCAAGGCACATGAAGTGATCCACTGCATCACAGGGCAGCGTAACACACTTGGATGAAAGCGCTGTCGGGTCTCTTCGCCATACATGACCTCACAGATGCCCACGATTACCTAGTGTCACTGTGATTGACAGGCAGGAGAGAGTATGCCAAATTACACAAGGGGAGATGCTCTACATTTGTTGAGGCAGTGTAGGTTTTCTGTGAGGAAGTGTTTCTTTAGCATTTTTTGGAAGGAGTCTCCAGTGTCAGGACTTTGTAAGCATAAAGCAGAAGTGTTCAAACGCCTCTGAAGCTTTCAAACTTTAAGCAAACTTTCACACCTTTGAAGCTTTTTGTAGTTTCTCTGTACCACGACAAGCTGCAGAGAGAGGAAGACAGACTGGTGAATGTTGTATGAAATGCCTCTGAAAACTTTGTCTGCCACACTGAACTTTACAACATTTAGTGAAGTACACTGCCGTACGGATGACAAAAAAAAAACAACAACAAAAAAACCCTGAATAACAGATGGCGCTGGGGGGTGGGGGGGTGGGGTGGGGGGGTAGTGGGAGAGGGGAGGGTGGTGTCTGGTGAGGCTGGTGAGTGAACAAATGTTTATAGCTGGTATAATGTAAGTGATAACTTGCTATGACATCCGACAAGAAAAAAACTATAAACAAACACGAAATGTACAACGTCATTATGTAATTCAGACAAAATGTATTTGTTGGCAAATTGAAGCACTTTGGAATGCGCTGTTCTCTGAAAATCCCACCCTGTCATTGATTAGTTTCCTGTAACAGCACACCCTGTCATGTTTTATTCCTTAGTTATTTGTTATATTGTATTTATAATAATAATAATAATAATAATAATAATAATAATAATAATAATAATAATAAATACCCAGACTGATATGTCTGATTTTTTAAAAAAAACCTATCGAGGCCCAAATGACACTGCATACAAAGAAAGAGCCACCCCGATCCATCAAATCCAAATAAATAAAATAAAAAATATATATAAAAAAAACATGCTTCTGAAAGAGCTTTAGAAATACTGCCTGGCAAGCAAGTATTGAGATGAGATATATTGTTTGTTCCCTTTTTTCCCTTCCCAACCCAACTGAGACACTGTTTCTACGGTGCTCTGAATGATGTACGATGTAGGCAGGATGTTAAAACAGTCAGACATTTTGTGCCAGCGGCACGGTCTGGGCTGCTAGCATGCAGCTTTTGTTCCTCTGAAAGGAACATGATGAGGAGCATTTATTCCTCTTGCCTTCTTTGTGCGCTATCGGTTTTATGCTGCGGGTTTTCCGCCTGTGTCCCAAAACTCTCGCACCATTGTGGGGGTTTTTTCCCCGACGTTATACTGTACACTGATCTTTTGCTATTTCAGAACATTCATAGGAACTGCAGTGACAATTGCAATGATGCCCCTGTTCATAAATCATTACAACTCGGCTTATAACTCTTCTCTTTTATCAGTTGCCAGTGATTTCTTGGAAACATTTTTATAAACTCATTTTAGTAATGCCTCATAAAGCTTTAATAATGTGCTACTGTATAAATAATTCATCGATGACATGTAATCCTATTGTAACACACGTGTAACACAACCCACTCTTCATTATAATACCCTGTGCTGTCCTGCACAACCTTTTACATCTAATAATTACATACAGCAAATATACTGTAGTATTTATTAACAGTTATAAAATCATTATAAACGTTACATTATATTTTGAATTCCAGATTAATTACGGGGGGCCCTACATGTACATTACTGCGGTTTTAAAACTTGAATGTCAAAATAAAAAGAACGTTATCATTAATATAAATATGAAGTACATACCTTAATACTCATTAAATACAGTGTTTATAGACATAGATGTTATTCCAATTCATGTACATTATAAATATACCACTGGGTGTTTAGATTTGATATACTGAAAGATCATGTCTTTCTAAATAGCATGCCTTTTTCTTTCCCCCCGCAACCGTGATCTTTTTACAATCTTTAACTATTTAGTTTCGGTGAGCCTGTTCCCAATGTAGCTTCAGATTCCTGTTCTTGCCTGACAGGAGTTGAATGTGATGTGATCTTTTGCTCTTGCAGTTCAGCTGCGTGAAGATTCTGCATTCTGAGATGCTTTTCTGTTCACCACGGTTGTATAGAGTGGTTATTTGAGTCCCCGTGGCCTTCCTGTTAGCTTGAACCAGTCTGAACTGATGCTCACTGGATGTCCGTTGTTTATCCCACACTTCTGTGTAAACTCTAGAGACGGCTGTGAATGAAAATCCAATCAGCACGTGATCAGCAGTTACAGAAAAATTGCTTTCAAGTATACACTTGAGTTGATGTGACGCTTAAACACAAGTATATTTAATTATGCTGCAGTATGTTATCAAATACATTTAGTACAGCGGCGGAAATGATAAGGAATAGTTACACTTGCTTTGCGAAATGATTATAAGCTATGATGAAATCACTTATAACACATTGTTACAGATTTAGAGGTGTTATTTTAGTAGGAATAGGAATCGGAAGGAATCGTTGCAAAGATTATATTGACACTTTGTGTTACGACATGATTATGTAAGGAATAATCGACGACGGAGAGAGAGAGAGTTCACTGTTTTTTTTTCTTCCATTGCATGCTGATAATATAAAAATAGAACAAATTAATAAATAAATATCTGTATGCTTACTTGTTCACGGGGTGTTTCTTCTTTTTTTTTAATTACTGCAGATACTACAATGAATTAATGAATAAAATTTTTTAACTTTTCTGTCTCATTACTGCTGTCAAGACATCCTGGAGGCTACTCAGGACTCTGGACTCCCAGCAGCCATTGCACTACATCGCGGTCACATGATCACCTGCACCTGAATCACATTCTAATATATATATATATATATATATATATATATATATATATATATATATATATATATATATATATATATATAAAATTCATTTATTTATTCTGTACATAGATCATATATTTTGTTCTGGTCTTTATGTTATGTTTGTTCTCTGCCCTAGTGTTTTGCCACATGTTCATAGCTTCTTTTCGTGCTTGTTTTGGAATCTGCACTTGCATCCGTCTCCGCCTTTAAACCGTGACAACTGCAGTCACATGTGCTCTCGTTAGTGCATCAGTTATTACATAGATATTTCTGGAAAATCGAAATTGTCTGCCATTTTGTTTGTTGTCAAATATGTCTGCTGTGGTGGACAGTAGGCCAACCTTTCCGTTATTTCAGTTAACGTTACTTTAGCTGTGCATTTACTGAAAAATAATTGCACACCTCAGAATGTCTGTCATCCAATCAGAATCGAGAATTCAACAGTGCTGAATGGGCATTACCAAGGTATTAGTTATAGCACATTATTAGAGCTTTATGAAGCATTCTTAGAATTTTGAAAGAATGCTTACAAGGAATCATCACCAATCTAGAAAGATTATAAGCACAATTATATTGATTTATGAATATGGGCTTCCATAGAAGGACAGAATGATTAAATAGCATTACGATTAGCATTGTTCTCACAAGTAAACCTTTCTTGCTAGATTGTGTTTTGAACTTTTCCACTCAACATACAGTAGATGGCATGACTCAGGGTGTTATGTCTGGGATCTTTTTCATGCAATATGCTCACCTTCCAGCATATTTGCCTTGCTAATCATGTGCGAAGGATGATTCTGTAGGCCAAGCTGAAGTCATCGGTCATCCTGAAAGCAAAAGAGGGCCACGTGAAGTGTTGTGTGTGTGTGTGTGTGTGGGTATGTGTGGTCTGCCATTAACCTGAGGGAGCAGCAGGGTGTGCAGAGTGCTGATGACTGAAGTTCTGGGTCAGAGGAGCTCAGAAAATCAACCTTGAATTGCATGATGCTATGATTTCAATCATGGTCGTCTTTTTTCATGGAAACAGAAGTAACACTGGAGCATGGCGCGTGATGACATTTTTTTCTTGTGCATTTATCCTGTACTCAATTTTAGAAATGACAGGAAAAAAATGTGTTCGACTTTATCAGGCCAATTTGTATGAAGAACTACAGACGTTAACGTAAATTGATCAGGAATAAGGTTGAATGACGCTGTCAGAGTAATCTCATGTACTCTGACAGACTGTAAGTGAAAAACACAACAGTAAAGCAGACACACAACAACAAATTTTCAAAACACAACAGTATGACCAGAACCACAATAGCAACGCTAAAAGCACAACAGCAACACTAAAATACAACCATAATTCCAAAAACAGTTCCAAAAACATGACAACAAAACTAAAAACACAAAAGCAAATTTAAAAACATAAAGGCAAAATTAAAACCACAAGAACAAAACTGAAAACACAAAAACAAAATTAAAACCACAAGAACAAAACTGAAAACACAAAAACAAAATTAAAAACACAAAAACAAAACTAAAAACATGAAAACAAAACTAAAAACAGAAAAGCAAAATGAAAAACATAAAAACAAAACTAAAAACAGAAAAGCAAAATGAAAAACACAAAAACTAAACTAAAAACACAAAAGCAAAACTATAAACACAAAAGCAAAATTAAAAACATAAAAACAAAACAAAAAACAAAAAAACAAGACTAAAAACACAAAAGCAAAATTAAAAATGCCCAAGAGTATATAATTGCATGTAATTATAATAATGTAATGTATACAATAATGTAATTGCATTGAAGTGTCATTTATTTTGGTGAAATCTATTGCAGAATAGACTATTGCCATCACTTAGTGTTAGTTAATAACAAGTTAATAAGATTTTGTGTGCAAAATATAATTCCTCTTGGGTTTAGGTTAACGAGCCTGTATCTTGTTGTCCGTAGGCAAAGCGAAAATGCTTTACAAATATTCTAACGCTAAAAAGTAACATGTTGCAGTTTTCTCCCTTAACAACCCCTTATACTACTTACATGACTCTTTAATTGTACTTTAATTACATATATCTCTACTTACTCGCTCTCTAATGTGATTCCGATTCCCTTTACAAGTCTCGTTTTATTAAATAAGCGATCAAATCACGAGCACGTTTGCTTGGAAGCTGTCCTGTAGCGACGGGGTAATTTCAGCTTGATTTGAGATTATCCCAGTGTCTAACATAACACACAGTGCTAGTTTGAAACCCAAGACTCTCATTTTCTCATGCGTTATTTTATTTCACTACAGACCCACGATTATGCCTCCAACAGCAACATGTCCTCTTTTTAATTTTAGAAAGATCATATATGCACTGGGTGTATATGCACTGGGTGTATATATATATTGTATGAAATGTCTTATGGTTCAGTTGCAGCGAGTCTTTCTTTTGCTATTGGGCTAATTAAATCCCACAGGTTCTGTAATTAAACCCTGTGTGTTCAGCTCTCCAAATCTCCCTCACCATCCTGAGGAACGTCAGTGTAGAACATAGGAACCGCTTTAGTCTCAGTACAGACGCTGCAGATATGCTGCTGATAAGTTTCTCAGCCATAGTTTAAGATTTAGACTAAATCCTTAATGACTAATGAGCAACCAATGGACATTCGGTAAGCAATATATCATAATTTACATTTAATAGAAGTGCAATATATCAGAGTTTGATCTGTAAGGAATCAAAGATGACAAGGTGTGCTGTTATACGACAATAATCAGCAAAAGCATAGTGCTTGTGTGACGTTAAGCTGAAATCTAGTAGTATTTTCCCCCTTGAAGCCTACTTTAATGTAAAAAAAAAAAAAAAAGAGCAGGTGATGGTCCTTGAGCAAAGGTTTTTGGTTGAACAAAGATGATTGTTTGTGGTTTCCATGCAAAAAGATATGGATTTGACTGGATCCCAGCACTTCCAGCTATAATGAGTTCTCTAGCGCAGCAACTTCATAACTGGGTAATGATACAAATTCCACAATGAGTATACATCACCTGAGTAACATCTTGCATTCATTAGCTTCCCACCATGTTAGAGAAGCAATAAGTGCCTTAATTGTTTAGCAACAACAACAACTAAACTCCATCAGTCAACTCTCACATGCTCTGCTGTCTTCTGATTGGCTGTGACTCCTGCCAACCACGTAGTTGGACTTCTTTTTTTCCTTAAGTTAGGACATGCTTCTGATATCTGACCTGGCATATGATGTATGTGTACAAATTTCTGGCCAACTTTGACACAATACCCCTGACACAGTACTGTCTATGATTTAGTGTATTTTTATTTTCTCAGGATAGTCAATGTGACTCATAGCAACTCAGAAATATCTTATTATAGAATTTTATTTTATCATATGACTCAATAATCATTTTTTTTTTTTTTAAACAAATAATCCTGTACATTATAGCTTTAAGTACTTTTCTCTATTTAGCAAATGTATTGTTTTATTTATTTCATTTATTTTTATTGCCATGTAGGACATCCTGGGATTCCGGCTCCTGGTTTGCGTTCACACTTAACACATTCCTTAATAATTACTAGTGGATCTATTCTATCAGTCTATCCTTTCATCCATCCATTCTCCATTACACACCAGCAGGCTTGAGAAGCTTATATTGGAAGCCTGTATTCACCACTTTGATGCCACTCTGATGGACTAAAAGCATTGGGGTTTTTTTTGTCCTCTGGTTTAATCGCTTAGACAGCCTGGATCGATACGCGAGAAAGTCGGAAACTTTTTTGTTTTGAAGGTTTTGTGCGTGTACAGTATGTCTTTGAGGCACTCGGATTCATTGGATTCAGGCTAACAGACAGCTCATATCTCTCAGCATGTGTCTGCAAGCATCTCCTTTGACTGTCCATAGCAGCTTTATTAAGTGTCAAGAAATGGAGCTGGATTGTCTGTCTGTCTCGTCACTACTCATCCTTATGCTGTTTCTTCTTCCCCATCTGAAAAAAACAACAAAAACCCCAGACTGCATGATGGACAGATATAAAGCGAGTAAACCAAACCATTACCAGTGCACTCAGCGTAGGGTAGGTCAGTGTTCAATTTTTAGGCCGTTCTCATCGGGAACACGGTGTGCAATTTCTTTGGCTTCCCTTCGGCACATCATGGGACGATGAGTTTCACAGTTCCTTGATTCCTGCCAGGGTCACGTACGCTAACATATTGACATTCTGGCCCTCATTCTTGCTTGTATAACTGCAGCACCAGTTATACAACTGCAGCACCTCTACACCATTAGAGGGGTCACTGTGCCTCGGCTGAGCAGTAATCGTTATATTAAATATCACCTTACCAGCCAGCTTTAATTTCCCACCGACATTGCTTTGCCCTGCGATTGCGGTTGCAACGGTTACTAATCTGGGAATTGTGTTTACTTTGTACCTGTTTTGTTTGTCTATTTACTTTTTGCTTGTTTGTGTACCTATTTCCTTGGCACGGCTAATCCAGTGCTTACATTTTCCCACTGAATAATGTAAAGCAGAACGCTGCTCCAGACTGATTTGAGAACTTGAGACAAATTCAGCATTAAGGTGGGGAAAGAAACGACAAGATTCGAGGGCATATGTTTTCCTGCACAAGCATGATTGCATTTGCAATGTAAAGGCAATCTCCAGGTCTTATCACATGGATCTTGAATCCAGAGGCTGAGATGATCAGATGTAAGAGGTGAGGTCAAATGACTGTTATGATGGATAATAATGTTTATTCGGCGCCAGCTCGGTCTCTATCCCCAGGTGTCGGAGAAGGTATCGGATGGCCTCGCCGTGTAGAATGGGACAGAGAAGTCGGACGTGAAGAATGTCTTTCATTATGGAAATGATTATTTTTTATGCAGGGCATGCGGAAAGAGTCGGTTTATTTTTATATTCAGATATTTAGATTGGTTATTATTGAGCAGTTTCGCCGAGTTACAGTGCTATTAGTCTTGATTTCAGCTGTAGCACGGTGGCGTATGGAAACGGCTTTATCTCATTTGGAAATCAAATGGAGTGGAGTATGATTGGTTCTGTCCGACTGTGGCAAGGAGAAAATGTCCATCTGCTGGAGTAGTTATGCGGCCCTCTGCAATGAACTGACGGATTGAATTAGAAATGTGCACTTGCAGCTCTCATATCGATGAAATGAATATAGAACTGTCATGCGTCAAGGCGATGTAGTTACACGGAAATTGAGTCTGGACTACAAAATACAAATCTCCAAAGTGACTCCTCTTCAAGGTAAGGCATTTTAAAAAATGTGACTTTTTTTTTAAAAGTACACATACTTAAAAATCGGACAAATTGAGGAGTTAACTATCGAACAGTCAGGTGTGCTTGCTTGGTCACGACAGAATTCATAACTGTTTCCATGTTGCAAATTTTCCCTTTGTTGTGCGTTAAGTACGGAATGAAACATGATGTCGTGTGCCACTGTAGGAAAATAATCCATGACAGGGTTGTGTGATGTGGCCCAACACAATGAAGATGAAGTTATACCACAGTAATTTGGCAGTATTACGTCGTTGTTGTTCATGTTGCTCAAGTGTTGTTCATTTATCGCAATATTGCTCTAGCAAGAGTTCAGTTACAGTATACTGAATATTGGCACGGCGTGGCATGATGTTCAGTATAACCACATGACTGCGTGTGTGAGATTGCTTTTATGCGACGGTTCTCTAAACAAGAAATTAACATCAAATAACTGACTTTTCGGACACAACATGGCCAAAGGTTCTTCCGCTAGGAGAAATAGATTTTGAACAAGCTGCACTCACTTTAAAGTTCGTCATCTAGCTGGTTAGTTAGCTAATATTGATTTGTACGATCCCGTTAAATGTGCTTCTGGTGAAATTGGCTTACCTGAATGTACGCACTCTTTGAATGCTACTCGACCAATCAGGTTAGTGGACCGGAACGAACTGTTGTATAATAATGGATTTATTAATGAATGACACTGTTTTTAGTTGCATTTCCTGTCGTAAGCATGAAATGCTTGAAAACAAAATGCTGAGACTAGAAACGTAAGTAAACGTTTAAAAAAAAACCAAAAACATCGACACTAACAGAAAACCATCCATTCACATCGTCCATGCGAATAAATTGTTACTATAGAAATGATAAAATATTAAAATAATCTTTTTCGAATCACAGATGAAACAGCGATCAGAGAAAACGTTTCGGCGGCTTCTGATTTGAACTGAATGGTGCTGTTGTATAAAAGTCTTTCCACTAAGAACTAATGGAGATTTGATGCATGTGATTCAGTGCGTTGGTTTGGCCGTGCATTCGTTTTACGACCAAGGTATCGGTGGTACAAAGTCAACGTACTCTTCCTCTTAACTGTCTCAATGTGTCTAACAAATCATTCTGAGCCTTATAAAGCTTTCCAAGGAGTACAGCCCTGAACGACAGCCACTGCATTTAAACAGAGAACCTCCAACATCAAACACTCGCTTTCTCTCTTTGCTCCTCCTCTGGCTCTCTTCTTGTCTGTTCTTTTTGAAACTGAGCCCTAATTTCACATCCCCGGTGACTGCTCAGTGGCGGCCTGCAGCAGGGAGGGAGACATCCGTTAATATGATATCTGATTTCCTTCTGCCAAGCTGAACATGAAAGCAGGGGAGACTGATCGTTTGCGCCACGCTTGCCTGGCTCTGGCGTGCCCATTGTGCCATGAATACAGCAATGTAATCATCTTCCTCCAAGAGCAATGGCCTGGTGTTTAATGCCTGTCATCCGAGGTGACGATCCGCTTTCATCCAACTCCCAAATAGCAGCGTCTTTTTTACCTCCCTGACTAGCTGTGTATAATTATTTCACAGATTTATGACAGTAGTAATATATTAATATACAAGTGTTCGAGGGTTGTGTGGGCACATTTGATGAATGCAGAGGTGAAATAGAGTCAGAATGATGTGCAGGGAATATATATTAGCTCCCTTAACTTGAAATGACTGACCTAAATCGTAGGTGTTTATTTATGTATTTTTTTTTTTTTTTTTAGCAAACTACACTCACTGGCCACTTTAATAGGAATACCCATACCCCTGCTCATTTATGCTATTATCAGATCAGCCAATCATGTGGCAGCAGCACAAGGGGGAGGGGGGTGATCTTGGTGACTCAGTGATCATTGTGGCATAGTTGTTTGAGTATTTCAGAAATATTCCTAGGAGTCTCTAGAGTTAACACAGAAGAGTGTATCTAATGAGATGCTTTGTTGATGAAAGTGGTCAGAAGAAAATGGCTCACCAAAACTGGACAGCTGAAGATTGGAAAAAAAAAGGTCACTTGCTCTTTTTCAAATCCATTCTGCCATGCTTTCAGCCAGTGAGTGTATGTAATAATAATATATTTTTTAAATAATACTGTTTGAATATGCAGATTTAGTATATGGCTACACTAAATATTACTCTGGAAACTTATGTCGAGGGAAATGTGTTCAATTTGAGTGAATGAGGGCAAGGCCATTGCGTTTAGCTCAATTTTAATATGCACAAAGTACCTAAAAAAGGTACGAATGCTAACCATGACCATAAATCTAACCTTACCCTAAGTATCTATTCAGACTGTTCATACAAATTGTACGTGAGACGATTTTGATGGTTTGATAATCACATACTTTACACGTTTAGATGAATGCAGTATGCTCAAACATCACTATATAGTATATTTTGGTGAGAAATATCTCTGAAGGCCTATGAGGCATTTTCAGTGTATTTTCCTTCCCTTTACACCTTGTAAGTGCTAGTGCCCCATTATCCAAGCGCTCAAAATAGTTGCAAAGCTTGAATTATTTGAAGGCCAATGTATTCTGGAGATCTTTTTGAAGCGAGCAGTATGTTTCCTAACCTTTTATGTTTCCAAGAACTGTGTGTTATTTAGTATAACAAGGTGAGTCAGGTGCACTGGTTAGGCTGGAAGAGGAAACGACGTGAGGTCTAACAGTCTAAAATGCAAAATGCGTCTGTGGACCCTGAATAACCAGCAGGCGCAGTAAGAATCATCCAGATCCCTTTTTATGTTTGTGCAGTCAAAAACATTGTGCAGTGAGGCCTTCCATTAAAGTCATGAAGTGAAGGTATGAACCAGTATTTGTAATAAATACCACTATCTTTCCCTGGAACCTTTTCACCGGATTGCCAATGGTTTGGAATGACAAGAAACCACAGTTATTTTTGAAACTACTGCTCTGTTTCAGCATGGGTTCAACTAACCCACCTTCTGACTCACTGGAAAGGCATTGAGGGGTGATAATCACATGATAGGCATTGAGGGTACCCCAGCCAGATCCTAGAGAAGGTGCACAATGACACACAGGTATCAGTATTCCTCCTGGATTGTGCAGACCTAAAATGCAGCGGCAGCTAGTACATGTATGAGCTCAAGTCGTGCAGCATGGCTTGTTTAATCACACAGCTAATCACAATAGTAGCATGTAGCCACAGGCCTCTAGTAGTATGTTGCCACAGGAGTCCACCAGGTTGGGTCCTTCTTTGGGCCTATTGCCTCAGATCTTTTTTTTTTTTTTTTTAAATCTCCCAACCGTCTTCCACAGGGGTGTCCAATCTTATCTGCAAAGGGCCAGTGTGGGTGCAGGTTTTCATTCCAGTCAAGCAGGAGCCACCACACCGGCCCTTTCCGGATAAGATTGGATATCCCTGGTCTACGGACTGGTGAGTTTATGGATAAGCATTGCTAGTGTGGTACAGCGAGGAAAGCCCATTCAACCATGTTAGCAACACTCAGACACAGGCTCACCAGTCGATAGACAGTGGAGATTGTGGAGAAAAATTCTGAGCAGATAATGCCAAGGGAGGACCTATATTGGTGAAGAGATACAGGGTAATGTAGAGAATCCAACACCAACCCCAGTAAGCAGGGTCAAGCATACTTGCTCAGAGAGAGCAAACAGTATGGCTAAGGAGATACTCAATCATTCGAGGCACTTATGTACATATCCTAGTGGGACAGTGGGGCATGCAAATGCTCATAGGAAATAGCTCCAAGGAAAAATGACTCCAGTGGAAGAATGACAAGCAAAGGCCACTTTTGAGCAATGACACAGAGCAGTAGTGGACAGCGAAGTGAGTGAAGCTAAGAAGGCTAGCAATGTTAAAGAAGGAACCACTTGATGCTAACAGGAGACAGAGTTCCTCAGGATTCTTGAGTAAGCCGTACGCTATATGTCCAAACGTTTGTGGACACCTGACCATTACACCCATATGTACTTTTTGAGCATCTCACTCTAAGATTTAGTCCCCACATTGCTATTATTATAACCTACATTCTTCTGGGAAGGTTTTCCATTAGATTTGAGAACGTGGCTGTGGGGATTTGTCCATTCAGCCACAAGAGCATTAGTGAGGTTAGACACCGATCTCAGGCAAGGAGGCGTGGTGCAAAGTCAGAATTCCAATTCATCCCAAAAGTGTTCATTGTGGTCGAGGTCCGGGCTCTGTGCACGACACTCGATTTCTTCCACTCCAACTTCGTTAAACCTTGTGCACATGGGCAGTGTCATGTTGGAACAGGTTTGGGCTTCTTAGTCCCAGAGAAGTTAAATTGTAATGCTGTAGCTTACAATGCCACCCTATACAATTGTGTTCCTCCAACTTTTTGGCACCAGTTTGGGGAAGACCAATAAATGGTTATGATGCTCAGGTGTCCACAAAAGTTTGGCCATATAGTATATACAGTATGTGAACTGACATGTGTACAGTTCGAAATGATAAGATGGATGTATGGCAGTTGCACATACTGCAATGTGGAAGGTCTTGTAAAAAGATATCCAGACGATTTACATAGCCCCGGCAGTTAGGAGGGGTGAAATAGGACCATTTTAAATAGATTTGATATGTGTACTAAATCTTGAAATATCTCTAATTCTTTTGGGTAACCAGTTCTGTGTTCTGAGCTTACTATCCTGAGTGGTGATGCTTATCAGGATAGGTCATCCATTTACATTTCAGACTGAGTCTATATTTCCTGTCTGAGCCACTGATATTCCAATAGTTTTTTTTTTTTTTTCTGGTACTGTGGGTCTGTTCTGTTTCAGTTTGGTGTGTGAGTGCCTTCATTAATATTCTGAGCCAGTCTAGAATAATATAGGGTTCAGATTTCCCCATTATTTTTCTGTTCTATTCTTATGCCTCCCAGTTGGTGTGGTTATGGTCAAAAGAATCTGAATTTTAGTTAGCACTTGGCAGGCTATTAGGAAATTTAACAAGAGGAGGCTCAAGACATTAACAGGATTCATTCCAAAAGTTTACATTCATGCTATCAAGCTTTTGGCTAGATGTGGCAAAAAAAAATAAAAATCAGGCAGATTTTGGACACGCTAGCGATATGAATATTATTCCTGGGTTCAGATGAGTTTAAGTTTGCTAAGAATATATTTCTGTAATTACAGAATGAACTAGTGAGTGAAATCTATAAAATCTTGATTTACATAGCACTGTTAAAGACAACAGCAGAAAATGATTAAAACTCAGCTATTACATTTTTCATTTAAATTAAAAGGCAAGGCTAGTAATTAAACAGGCTTATTATTTATTTCTTTTAATTTATCTTCATTATTATAGACAGTCTGTCTTCCATCTGGCTTGGAAGAAGAATGATTTGGGCAGCTCTGGTTTACAACATCACTTTTTTTTTTTTTTAAAGTGGACAATATGAAATGCTATTTCACACTTCAGCAGCAGTATACGGATTAAATTACTTTGCTAGAATTTATTTATTTATTTATTTTTAAATTACCTTGAGATGAGTCATCAAAACTGTGGAAATACAGTGTTCTGTGGGGAAAAACAAGGTAGGGAACTCTGCTTTAAAAGTCTTTCCCCATATTTTAACAGTCAGGTAAAGTTTAAGTGATGTAATCATCTGGATTAGTAACTTAAAGTGATGGTGTATTATTATATCACAACTTCACACCTCACTCATATTATGAACATTGGTTCGGATATACTCAAAATCCATGTTTTATGTTCTGGACACATATGGTTTAGCAGTAACATATGGATGATGATAATATTCTATATGGTTATTAGAAATGAACTTTTAGTCAAATTGCACTCAACCCTGTTACCTCATCACTATGAAAAAGTCACATCAAAAGCTAACAGGAAGTTCATCCAAATTTCCTGAAGATCATGGGAAGATGAAAAGTATGTTCTCTGTTTATGTTTGTTTATTTATTTGTTTTTCAACGATACTGTCTGATGATATTTACTGATGAGGTCATCTTGAAAGTATAACCCTGTTAACCAAAGTATATACAGTCCCCTCCAAAACTATTGGAGCAGCAAGGTCAATTCATGTGTTTTTGCTGTAGACTGAAGACATTTGGGTTTGAGATCAAAAGAATATGAGACGAGAGTTTAGAATTTCAGCTTTTATTTCCTAGGATTTATATGTATATCTGTTAAACGACATAAAACATAGCACGTTTTGTATCAGACCACCCATTTTGTAGGTAAGCAAAAATATTGGAACAAGTGACTGACAGGTGCTTCTTGTTTCCCAGGTGTGTCCTGTTAGACTGATTGTTTAAACAATAAATAGCTCTAAACATCTACTCTTGGTTTTAGCCTTCAGTTTCCCCTGTGAAGACTGCATTTGTTGTTAAAAAGGATAAGCCAACATGAAGATCAGAGAGCTGTCTATGGGAGAAAAGCAAACCATTTTGAAGCTGAGAAAAGAAGGAAAATGAATCAGAGGGGAATTGTGCAAACATTGGGCATAGCCAATACAACAATTTGGAATGTCCTGAAAAAGAAAGGAACCACTGGTGTA
Organism: Ictalurus punctatus; assembly: GCF_001660625.3. Lineage (NCBI taxonomy): Eukaryota > Metazoa > Chordata > Actinopteri > Siluriformes > Ictaluridae > Ictalurus > Ictalurus punctatus. Next base: position 16,463,980 of record NC_030436.2, read on the forward strand.
CTGAGCAACAGACATTGAATGGGTCAGCCAAGGTAAAAAAAAAAAAAACAACAGCTGATGACAGAAACATTGTGAGAGCTGTGAAGAAAAACACAAAAACAACAGTCAGTGACGTCACCAACAACCTCCACAGGACAGGGGTGACGGTATCACAAACCACCATTCAAAGAAAACTTTAACGGTAGAAACATGAAGGCCATACCACAATATGCAAACCACTCATCAGCACTAAGAATCAGAAAGCCAGATTGGAATTCACAAAGAAATACAGAGATGAGGCACAAAAGTTCTGGAACCAAGATTAACCTCAGTGGTGGAAAGGCCAAAGCAAAAGAATGAATTGAGAAGTTTACAGGAACATTTTGTCTGCAATTTATAGAGAAATGATTCGGGAGGAAATTTATCATGCAGCAAGACAATTATCCAAAACACACAGCCAACTCAATTAAGAACTTTATCAGGGGGGAAAAGTGGAAGATTACAGACATGCATTTTTCACCTCCTGAAGAGGAGATTCAAGGGAGAAACCCCTTGAAACAAACAACTGAAAGAAGCTGCCTGGAAGGCGAAAGCCTGGAAAAGCATCACAAAAGAAGAAACCATCAATTTGATAATGTTACTAAATCACAGGCTTTATGCAGTTTTTGCAAGCAAAGGATTTGCAACCAATTATTAAGTATTATTTACTGTAATTTACTTCAAGCCTTATCTGTTCCTATACTTATGCTCACTTAAAAAAAAAAAAAAAAATTGTGTGGCCTGATACAAAAGATTCCATATTTTATGTTGTTTAACACATCTAGTTCTAAATACCAGGAAATAAAATCTGCAATCTTAAACTCTCATTTCATATCCTTCTTTTGATCCTAAACCACAAAGCATTCTTCAGATTAAATATTTCAGGTTGAACCGGTCAGCGCTGAGCATGGGGGACGTTTCCTTGACCGATTGTTGTCGTAGATGTGTTAGTATGTCCCGTAAGGCCGGTGGAGCGTTTCCGTGACCTGCGGCCTGATGAACTGGCAGATTTGTTCAGCACCACGCAGAGAGTGGCCAACGCTGTAGAGAAACACTTCAGTGCCTCCTCCTTGACCATCGCTATCCAGGTAAACATTTCTCTCGCACACTGAATTCATAGATTCATGACATATAAATCCCAATAAAGTCCATTTCAGTTCCATATTCCACTACAAAATGTAGTTAACTAACTTATTCTGTCTCGCCCACTATGTGTAACATGGCCTGTTAGGTAAAATTAGTCAGCTACCCCTCCTTATTCTACACTAATGGCATTATGGAACTACGATTATTGTTTTTTTTTTTCTTTTCGTTCCCCTTATCTTTTCAGTCTACAATTGAGAATCCATCATTAATAATGGTCTAACTAATGGATTCTGTTACCATGTTTCCATGAGAACAGCTTTATCAAAGAAATGTTAAAGAGCCATAAAAACTATATGTTGCTGTAAGCCATTTGCACTGCCTATTGTTCTTTTACATCTGTCTGTCTGTTCCTCAAGGGATTCTTAAATTACAGTCTTAGTTATTTCACATGCATGGAGAACTAACAGCAGAATACCACCTGCTGGAATATTCATGAGAGAGAGAGAGAGAGACAGAGAGAGAGAGAGAGAGAGAGAGAGAGAGAGAGAGAGAGAGAGAGAGAGATAGTACCTTCATTTTGCATAACCTTTGATATTTATGCTAATTCCAGATGGTTTCTCTCCCACTGTGCTGCGCAGCCTGACAAAAGAAAATCATTTCACTTATCTGACGAAAAGCTATAATCAATATTCCTTCACTCAAAGGCAGTGCGACAAGATTGGAGATTAGATGTGTCTGCTTTCAGCAGATTGTCCCAGGCTGCACGGTACCCACAGTTCCCAATAAAAAAAAAATAGTTCCATGCTGGAGTTCTTTTATTTTCCTGTAAAAACAAAGCAAAAAAAAGGTGATGGAAATGAAAAGAATCAAAACTGTTTGTTCTGACCCCGTGGAGGCTGTCTCTCAGATTTACATCACAATCTTGGTAGCACTGTGGTTACGGTTCTGTGCTAATCATTTGAAGTTCGTGAGCTCTAAACCCTGATGGTTCGTTAGATAGCTCACCAAAGGGTTCTGAAAATTTGTCTTCAAAGCCTAATTCAACACCTTCTTCTCTCTTGGCTCGTTTATCTGAAATTAAATCATGGTTTACATGCAATTTTCTTAAGGTTAACAATGAGAAGACTGAGATCTTATTAGTAGGCACTAAAGACACAAAAACTGAAAAATTTTCAAAGTTTTACATTGACTATTGACAACTCTGTTAGCTCTCTTTCCCTTAAGGGTAAGGGTCTGGGTGCCATCCTTGACGGTACTTTATCGTTTAAGGCACGTGTTAATAACATTACACGGTCAGCATATTACCATCTGTGAATTAGTCATCATCTTCGACCATCTCTGAACTAATAGGACTGCTGCCCTTGTCCATGCATTAGTTATGTCTCGTATTGCGTATTGTAATTGTCTTCTCAGTGGTGTTTCACAAAAGCTTTTTTTTGTTTCACAAAAGCTTTTTCACAAACTTCAAAAAGTCCAGAGTTCAGCAGCCCAGATCATTACGCGAAAACCTTCGATTGAGCACACGTCTCCAGTTCTTAGATAATCCCATTGGCTTCCAGTTAGATACTGGAGTCAATTTAAGATTTTACTTTTCACTCATGAGGCTCTTCATTATTTAGCACCATCACATCTTCGTGATCTTTATGTTTTTCACCTTTAGGTCTTCTGCTTCTATAACTCTTGTTACACCTTCTGTACATTTACTACCATGGGATATAGAGCTTTAAGTTGTACTGCGCCGAGTCTTTGGAATACCTCGCCTCAAGACATACGTAATAATTCAAGTCTTTCCATTTTTAAATCACGTCTTTAAAATAATTTTAGCAGAATAGATTATTCTGTTTGATATAGCTTTTGTATATTGTTGTATATTGTTTCTTTTTATATTGCTCATGTTTTTTTTTTTTTTTTGTAAGGCATCCTTGAGTGTCTTGAAAGGTGCCCATAAATAAAGTGTATTATTATTATTATTATTATTACATGTAACCTTTAAGATTTCCCCCAGATGGACAAATCAAAGAGCCCTTAAGGGGGTTGATGGAATGGTACTTCTTATTTATTTATTTATTAATGTACAGCTCTACACTCTTTGAAAAAGTATCCTAAAGTTGTTCTAGGATTCTAAACAGAACCTTTCACAGTTCCTCTAAAGGAACAAATCAAAAAGGGTTGTTAATGGAATTTTTCTATTGAAGTGCTTGTCACTTCATCCTTTTTTTTTTCTTCATCAGGGATGTCAAATAAACAGAAAGGCATGCAGGCCAGGACTGGCTCAATAAATCTTCTAATCTTTATTCTAACTTATTCTGTCTCGCCCACTATGTGTAACATGGCCTGTTACGTAAAATGAGTCTGCCACCCCTCCTTGTTCTACACTAATGGCATTATGGAACCACAATTATTTTTTCTTTGTTCCCCTTATCTTTTCAGTCTACAATTGAGACTCCATCATTGATAATGATCTAACTAATGGATTCTGTTACCATGGAAAAATCATCCATGTGGACAGCTTTAGCGAAGAAATGTTAAAGAACCATAAAAACTATATGTTACTATAAGCCATTTGCACTGCCTATTGTTCTTTTACATCTGTCAGTCTGTTCCTCAAGCGATTTTTTAAAATTCAATCTTAGTTGCATGGAGAACTCAGGAGAATACCACCTGCTGGAATAATGTATTGAATTGAAGTGCATCTCAGTTCCTTAAGGTTTTTTTTTTTTTTTGGATAGCTCACCCATGGGTTTCTGCTTCTGTTTGTTTGAGGGTTCATACTTTTTCCCAGAGAGGGCAATTGAAAGAGACTGTAAGGGTGGTTGGTTTAATTTGTTTAATTAACATATGGCTCTAAACTCCTCCAAACTTTGTTCTACAACTCACCAATGGGTCAAAGTGTTTCTGCTTGTTCTAGGGGTTAACATTAAACCTTTAAGAGTTCCTCCACAGGGACACACTGAAGATCCCTTAAGGGTGGTTAATGAATGGTTTTGGTTTTCTTTTATTAAAGTACATCTCTACACTCTTCGAATAAAAGGTTCCTCAAGGATTCTTTGGATAGCTTGCCAAAGGCTTCTTTGTTCTAGAGTTCTACGTGGAACCTTTTTGAGTTCCCCCAGCATGACAAACCAAAGAGCTTTAAGGGTAGTTGATGGATGAGTTCTTTCAGAGTGAAAAATCAAAGAGGCATTTGGTGAGCTGTTCAAAGAATGCTTGATGGGACTGTTTTTTTTTTTGTTTTTTTTTTAATTATTATTATTATTATTAAAATGCAGCTTTGCACTCTTTGAAAGTAATGTTCTTTGGCTAGCTCACCAAAAGGTTTCTATTTCTGTTCTTGTTCCAGGGTTCTACATGGAACCTTTAAGAGTTCCCTTAGAGGGGCAATCCAAACAGCCCTTAAGGATGATTGACATATTTTTTTTATTTAAGTGCAGCTCTACACTCTTTGAAGAAAGGTTCCTCAAGGGTTCTTAATAGTTAATCCTTTGTAGACTTCTAAAGGAGAGCTCCTCATTTCCCTAGATGGAAACCATGAAACCTAAAAGGGTGATATATTAAACTTTTTTTGTTGAGAATGCATGCCTGCTTTAGATTATAGTAGGTTGTCTTTAAATCTGTTTAAATCTGGAACCCTCTGGAGGACCCTTTAAACCCATGGCTATCTGAAGAACCCTTGAATAAATGTAAATGGTAAGATTCTGGAAACATGTTTATCGCAGTACACATGATACCATATAGAGTATATGTTTGAGATCATTGGGCTTTTAAGGTTCAATTAGTATTCTACTAAGGCATAGGATTTATACACCGTGATAATCTGTATGCATTAGGAATAGAAATGTGTCGCCTAGTTTCAACCCCAGCTGTCAGTCAAGTGAGGTTGGCTATATCCATGACAATTAACAAGTTCTTTTTTTGGACCAACCCTGGTCTACTGAGATGACATTTAGGGACAACTTTGTCATACATATTCACATCTTCCACATTTCTGTAACACAAATCATTTTCACAGATCCACAATTCTAAATCCTAAGTGTTCTCACAACTATTCAGGAACTTGTGACAATCCCTTGATTGTCAAATATGTGAAAAATAGGTGGAAAGGTAAAAACCTCACTTCAAAATTCATGAGGTGCTACAGCGGTGCCACAATTCATTTGAAATTAAAATGCTGCTGAATTATTGACAGGGATACTTCAGAATTCCAAACCATTCCTAATTATCTGCTTCTGTTCCCAACAGGATGGACCCGAGGCCGGACAGACGGTGAAGGTAAAGACACCTCCTTTAAATTTATCATGAGGCCTCACTGATGCTTAGCTTGGACCCAAATCCGTGGAGTTCGTCAATTTTTAATGGGGTTATTTTAAAATACTTTGTCTATATCTTTATGGGTGAAGGTTGGAATGACAGACTGAGACAGTAAGAGTTTTGGATGAAAGTCTTTGCCAGAGGCCCACATTTTTCATACATCCTCGTGGTTGCTCTGTTACAACATTAAATGTTGAATTGTGATTCTTTGCACTCAAGAGTACGACTCTGGTTAGGGTTATCTGAAATAATCAAGGACATGTTGTTTAGCTCTGTTTATGATTCCCCAGTTCAAATAGTGGCCATGGAAAGCACCAATGTGTGTTCGTGCACTTGCAGCAAGACTCCTTCTTTATCCATCAATTGTCTGTAGCGCTTATCCTACACAGGGTTGTGGGGATCTTATCCCAGGGGACTGAGGGCACAAGGTGGGGGACACCCTGGACGGGGTGCCAATCCATCGCAGGGCACAATCACACACACACTCATTCACACACTACAAACAATTTGAAAATGCCAATCAGCCTACAATGCATGTCTTTGGACTAGGGGAGGAAACTGGAGTACCCAGTGGAAACCCCCAAAGCATGGGGAGAACAACCCTGGAGGTGTGAGGCAAAAATGCTAACTGTTAAGCCACCTTGCCCCCCACTCCTACGTTATACTGTTAGCTAATTGATTTAAGATGAAGTGCATTGGCTAGCTTCTTGGGACCTTGGATTGAGTAGGTTTGCAGTAGAGAATTTTCACTTGTTTTGGAATACCCCATTTATCTATAACCGATAGTGGCTGACCGTCAAGAACAATATAGTGGTAAGGGCTGTACTTTTCACTCGGCTAGCACTCTCTGTAGACATTTTGTCTTGTCTAGCTAGCATTTGTTGCAGTGATGATTGCTTCTATGTTGATGCTGTAGTTCCTTTTGATATTGTCGGAGAGCGCAGATTGCAGTCTGCTTTGCTTTGATTCCCATCATCCATTTCATGTCATTTCATATCATCTGTCATTATCGCAGCAATGTACACCAGGCTTGTGTCATATATTATCACATAGTATCAGATGTCATTATCCGAGCATGTAAGTGTCAGTGCATCCTAAATAAGCATATGGTCCGCATATGGTCCGTGAAACTAAACAGCTCAGCACGGAGTTCATTGAAATCCAGCACGACGCTTCCAGATTTGACAAATTAGGCCCCCTTCTTTTTTATGGACATGAGCTGATGAAGAAAAGCAGGTAGCGTGCTGATTGCAATGAAGAAGGGTTCGACTAAGATCTTAATTCTGCACAGAAAGGCAATTGTGGTCCTGGCCTTGCAACGTTAAAACATTGGTGTTAATATTCCGAGTTTGATTAGCCTGATCAGCAGTGATTAGGGTTACAGTGTAACTCGGCAGGACTGTAGATCACCATAAGTCGCTTTGGTATCGTTTGAAATTTAAATAACCCACATCATACTGGGTCTCTGAATCTTTCTTAAGTCATCAGTGTGATTATTTCCTGAGCATTTTCCATAATTTGATGCACGTTGCTAGAATAATTTCCATGATGAATGGAGGATAATTGCATTTTTAATAAGTAATTTTATGTATTTTTAAAAAAAAAAGTATTTTATGTTTTTGTAGTCAATCTGCTAGGACTAGTATTGTAGTGATTGCTTAAAACACTCACAATCCAAGTTCACTGAATAAGTTGAGCAAATTTTGATATTTTCCACCATTCTCACCCCCCCCCAATGCTAATTTTCCTATTGAATGGCATTAACAGTGTTGTCCCTAATGTGCACATACCCAGTTTTACTGCATATGGAAGTTTATTAATTATACATTTATAGTGGTTGCAGTGAGAGAACTGCCTGTAGCCTGAAGTAGGGAGTAGTATTGAAATGTTAATGGTGTAATTCGATGAGAAGTTGTAAAGCCAGGGAACCCAGAGGAGGCCCCATAATCCCAATGACTCTAATCAGACCCGCGGCCACAGGATCTGCCATTTCCGACTCGTCAAATCGAAAACGAAATATCTGCGTATTACATAAAAACCATAACATTGAGCTTCTTTTTTTTGGGAGCGGAAAAAAAAGCTACACACTTCCACTTTATGTCTCTGAAGGCACAAGATTTAAAGTCACTTTCCCTGCAAACGAGTTACTCCGCATAGGATCCGGTGAAATCCTTCAGTAAACGTGGGCTGATCCGATTACGAGGTATCCAGCAGCACGTCCGTTGTGCATTACATTTTCATGCGCTCTTGTTTCCTGAGTGATGTGAGCATTGCGTCTAAGCCTTTACCTTCAAGAGATCTTCAAATAAGTGCCTGTGGCCTCTTCAGATAGAAAGCAGCTCCTTTAGTTAATGAAAAAGACGCAGAAGTGGTTCATGGATCAGAAACCCGTATCTGATGGGTCATAGCTATATCACCTTTATAGTCATGTTTATTGTTAGATACAAATTGGACAAATGGATTCCGATGTCCCTCTGGACGCTGGACCCAAACCATTAAAACAGCATCGCCTGGTCCAACATCACCTGGTCTTTTTGCAGTCTTCAACGGCTTGTGGAAGTGTAACTTCAGATTCCTTTTCCTAGCTGAAGCAGAGGAACCCGATATTGTCTTCTGTTGTTGGAGCCCATTCAGCTCAAGAGTTGGGATGTTGTGAGTTCTGAGACACTTTTCCGCTCACAACAGTTGGAAAGAGTAATTATTTGTGAAGTCGAACCAGTCTGGACGTCCTCTTCTGATCTCTCTCATCAACAAGGCTGTCGCGCTCTGGACTTTTTAAAAAATTTTTTGCACCATTCTGTAAAAACTCTAAAGAGCGCTATGTGTGAAAATCCCAGGAGATCAGTAGGTCTTGATGTTATGCCATTCCATCACATCGATAGTGTAATGGTAAACTATTATTGGACCCCAAAACATTACAAGGCACTTTTATCAACCTGATGTTTTTTTTTTTTTTTTGTAAATTCAGCAGCAATGAACATAGTTAGGAAAGTAAACTCTCTGTGAATCTCTTTATATTCACAATTTCACCCAAAAGGCAAAGGTAATGAAAGAAAAGCAAAGCAAAGCTGTCCTCACAAAAAAAAAAAACATATTTACTTCTGCTTAATGGATGGGTTTGGGAATGCTTGGATTTCAGTGTTGTCTTTTTTTTGCCACAGTTGTTAATGTTGCTTTTGCTCCCTCTCGTCTCATCTCCTTCGTATTCATTAGCCCCGCAGTGCATGCTGGTAGCATCAATCCTCCCCGGTGGAGAAAAACAGCCCTGCGGTCATAGCATTAACAGCAAGGCGCGAATTCCTCCATGCTGCCGAACCCCGCATACTCAATCACCTCCTCTAATGGCTGTGGTATCCTAAAATGGAATTTTGACTTATTGGTTGGCCTGGAAGTTCTGCGGCATGGTCGGAAGTTTGTGTTGGAGTCGTGTTCTACGTGGTACTTGAGGAGTTAACTGGTCCATGAGCCATCTGCTGTCTGGGGAGACTGATTCTTGAAATTGTGTTAAGAAAAAAATAAATCAACATGAATTATTAATAAACACAATGAAGCTGTTTTCAGAAGTGAGCTCTATAGGAGTGAAAATATGAGAATACGAGCTAAAAAAAACACCTCTGGTGAACCTCCTTTTAATCTTTATTTTTATTGCCAATTTAGTGATGGCCAATTTCTCAGCTGCTGTGAGTTTGAGAGGAGATGATATAGGTTGTCAATATAAACAAGGTTAAATTGAAATAGATTTCAGATGGAATTTTCCACTCGAATGGATGAACTGTGGCCCGGGCTGAGAAACTCGCATCCATTCTCAACATGGCCTGCAAATAATCTGCGGACCTGATACAATTTTGTGTTATATCTTTCGATCTTTTTGCTGTAGGGACGACGGCCATCTTTGGGGCAGTGTGAAAGCCTTAATGGAGAGGACTCCATTAACGTACTGCATGCTTCTTAAGTAAGCAAGTAGAGTAATCTCCATATTTTATAAACTCATTTTCACCACGGACTTACTCTAAATTAGACTCCTGCCCAGTCCTTTTATGAAAACAGATTATCTTGTGCACGTAGCACACCTGCTATGTTAAGTGCGCTCGTGCCATTTGTCACCGGTGTTATTGCAATCAGGTGCTGGGAGTTTAAAAAAAGAGGGTGTGATTGAATAAAAAAAGCCACACTCTATAGAAATGAATGCATTTTTACTAACTTCCCAGCCTGAAGCTACATGAGGACCGAAGAGTGTTCTAAGTATTCATATGGTAAAATTGGGTTTCCTCATTCTCCATCTAGCAGAATGAAAGCGGGGAATGACTCAGGAATTTAGTCATTTGTCTTCCTTAGGAGGGTCATTTATCTTGCTTCTAGAGCATGATGGTCTGAAGTACATTAAAAAAATGCCTGAATATATACATCATTGCCAACATAACTCAGTTGTGTGTATATGGACTAGTCAGATCAATGGCTCTTGGCTTATAATGGATTTATAACATATTTATCTTTATGTGTGGAGAAGGTCATTGCAGTACACATGCCTCTTGTACATCCTCTCCTAGTGTCTATAGCTAAGGGATTATTCGGATGATGTTTGGACTGGAACTTGTTGCACGCTGGACATCTATTGATCCTACTTTAAGCAAACTCCAATTAACATTATTACCGCTCCTAGCCTTGGATGTGTACAGTGCCCTCCAGCCAGTGGATGTGTACATGAAGTACTCCATATGGCTACTGTACCTCTCTGTGTGCGCCAAAACCACCTCTGGTGTTTATCGACCAACCTCTATTTTGGTTTCATCTGCCCATAGAACCCGATCCCATTTAAAGTTCCAGTAGTGTCTGGCAAACTGAAGACGCCCGAGTTTGTTTTTGGATGAGAGTAGAGGCTTTTGTCTTGAAACCCTTCCAAACAACTAGTGTTGATGTAGGTGACTTTCTGACCCCAAGACACAACTAACCTCTGCAGTTCTAGAGCTGTGATCCTTGGAGATTTTTTGGCCACTCGAAACGTCCTCTTCAGAGTGCGTTGAGACGATATAAACACATGTCCAATTCCAGGATTATTCGTATCATTTCCAGTTGACTGGAGCTTCTTAATTGTTGCCCTGATGGTGGAAATGGGCATTTTCAATGCTTGTGCTATTTTCTCATAGCCACGCCCCATTTTGTGAAGCTCAACAACCTTTTGCCGCACATCACAGCTATATTCCTTGGTCTTACACCTCGTATGAATGACTAAGGGAATTTGGCCTATGTGTTACCTCATATTTATACCTCTGTGAAACAGGAAGTCATGGGTGAACAATCTCCTGTTCCTAGTCACCCAGGTGTACTTAAAAAAAGGTAAAATATCAGTGGGAATATACTTCAAATATATTTTTCTCATATGAATTCATAGGGGTGCCAATAATTGTTGCACACCTATATTTAACAAAGATTTTTTTTTTTGATAAACCTGTGTTGTGTTTGCAGTTGTTTGATATCCATGAGAGCAGAGTATTTTTGTGAATTGTTTTTAACAAAAGATCCAAAGGTTAAACAATAAAGACAATTTTTCACAGCCTTCTTAGCTCATATTTACCAAGGCTGCCAATATTAGTGGAGGGCACTGCATATCTGGTGAAGAGTGCTCGAGTTGGTCCTTTAGCTAAACCCCTTTTAATGTGCATTTGATTTGCGTTGGTAATTGAGTCACATCCTGATAAACACGATGTGTCCTTTTCTGTAATTAAGTGTGCTACCTTCACGAAGGACAGGATGTTGGAAGGAACATTTTGTCCCTTCTTTCCTCGCAGCAGAATCTTTCATTTTCATCTCGTCCATATCACATTGTTAAAATTGATTTGTTTTAAACTGTTTCATATGATGGGGGGCATGGTGGCTTAGTGGTTAGCACATTTGCCTTGCACCTTCAGGGTCAGGGGTTTGATTCCCAGCACCATCCTGTGTGCACAGAGGGTTTCCTTCACCCTGTGTGCATTGGGGGTTTTCTCCATGTACCCTGGTTTCCTCCCCAGTCCAAAGACATACGTTGTAGGCTGATTGGCATCTCTAAATTGTCCGTAGTGTGTGTAATGGCTGTGTGACTGTGCCCTGAGATGGGTTGGCACTCCATCCAGGGTTTTCCCCGCCTTGCCCCCAAGTCTCCTGGGATAGGCTCAGGGCTCCCCACGACCCTGTGTAGGATAAGCGGTACACAATCGGCATGATCGTGTCATAAATGTCTTGTTTTCTGTATAGTAATACCCTGGGTTTTAAAGCAAATGAATGGAATTTAAAAATAATCTGATTTAAGTTTATTACCCTGTACTGTGCTATCCATCGTTACCATTATGTTTAAATGAAAACCAAGCGCTCAAAACAAATCAGATGAAAATTAATTAGCCTGCATTTCTTGTGCTGGGATACCCAGTGTTGCCATTATGTTTAAAAGAAAATTGAGCACACAAAATAAATCAGATCTAAATTAATCATCCTGCAATTAGCCCGCTTGATTGAAACTTGCGTACTATGCGTGACTGGCAGATCTCACCAGAGGCCACGTAAATATTAGTGCTGCAGCGATCGCGTAGGTCCTCGCATCCATTGGCGTGTCTTTGTGCAAAGAGCAATTCAGAGCATATGCTAACCAGCGTGAAGTAAAATGGTCCCATCAAACCACAAAGCAAGATGAATCTCTTGGTAAATTACGCGCCGCTTTCGGAACCAAGCTTGCAGAAGGCTCTGGGGGAAAAATAAAAAATAAATCCTTCTTTCCATAATTAGGAGTTCTGGCTGCAAGAGAATGTCGCTTTAACCCCCTGTCTTAATAGGAGCACAGATGTTCATGACAAAATACATTTGTCTGGCTGTCTGACTAGATTTAACCTAAACAGTATAAATGGCGGAGCAGCCATTTTGCTCGTTTGTCCTGAGTCAGGAGCTAATTAATAGGCATCTGTTTTAATTATGAACTTTACAAACCTTTTATATTGAGAGTAGCTAGTTTCACGTCGCACATGTTTGTCATTGGGAAATCAGGTCCAGGGACGTTTGAGACGGTTTTTATTGAAGGACAAATGCAAACTTCTTGGAAAAACAGCAAAATCCATTAACAATTTTGAAGAGTATGGTCAATTCACGTCAAGTAGGGTTTGTTGTTATTCCTCGAAATAGATCATTCCTCCTGAAGTCACGGTGCTTGACTTAATGTGAAAGAGTAAGAGACAAGAGGATGAGTAACGCAGTGACACACGAACGTACAAAAGACCTTAAGAGAAAAGTCACACCAACCTCACACGTGAATAATCACACGATTCCACATTTGAACTTTTGTAATGTTGTGCACTATGTGGTTTATTTTCACAAAATCGGTGAAAATTTGTGGAAATTTAACAAGTGAAAATAAATGAACTGTGTAAAGGAAAAAATAAATCACGTGGAAATCAATGAATTATTTGTAAAAAAAAAAAATAAATCACAAACATCACATTGTTGATTCATTTCTTTTTACATGATTTTTTTTATGATTCCTTTTTCATGTACTAACGTTTCCACATCATTCATGTTTCACATTTGTATTTTTCCAGATTAATTCATTAATTAATTTTTCAAAAATGTGTGTATTTTCAGCTTAATTTTTCAAAGATTACTTTGTTTTAACCTGTTCATTTGTTTATGATTTGTTTATTTTCGTGTTTTTTTTTTACATGACTCATTTATTTTCACCTGTAATTTTTTTACATAATTTATTTATTTTCATGTTGTTATTATTATTATTATTTTTACGATTCATTAATTTTCACCTATTAATTTTGACATAATTTGCTAATTTTCAGGTTCTTTTTTACATGATATATTTATTTTCACATGGTAATGTATTATTTTTTTTTTTGTATTTTTTCTACATTATTTGTGTATTTTCACGTTAATTTTGACATGATTCGTTTATTTTCACGTTTTCACATGTAGTGCATGTAATTTCATATTATTCCCATCATGATGTCATACGGATGTGCCTGAATATCCATGTGCAATTCCGCGGCATAAAACTAACACACCTAACAGTACAGTAAACACTAAACTCTCCACAACAAACAGTACTTTAGTACAGTGCTAAACTCTGATTCGACTGAGAATCTCTATGAGCAGGTAAAATGACTTTGTAAAAGTTGATTTTGTAAACATGACATCTCTCTGGGATTTCAGAGCATTACACAAGCACATCTTCAGACACGCAGGAAAAGCTTGTCTCCTCAAAACACATGCAAATTGGGCCGTGACGCACGTTAAACGCCTGACCTTTCCGTAGCTCCTGGTTTTTTTTTTTTTTCCCTGTCTGAGTCACACTGATAAAATTAGAAATGGGATATCAAGAAGAAGCCTGCATGCGCTTTATACCAAGTGAGCATCCGGGTAGGACGGGAAAGGTCGGATACATGATTTTTATTGTTCCATGAGGCACAACCTGAGCTGATCACAACGCTATACGTGCTATAATACAGAAAACGAAATGACATCACATCAGCACACACATAGTTTCATGCATGGCCTCATTTTAGATCAGGCCTACACGAGGCTGTATTTAGCCTTGGATGCAGTCTGTTAGCCTTTAGTCCTAAAGTTTCGAATCTCCCCAGCTCTTCTAAATCCGTTCTAAAACGACTTCTTCCTAAACAAAAGCCGCTCACTGTATTTTTCTTCAACGTTTCCTCAAGGTAGACAAATTTAATAATACAGTCATTATGCAAATGGTCTCATTACCACATGGCAACAAGGCAGATGCCTGCAAACACGTTATGTTGTTTGTAAGATTTATAAACAGTTATTTGCCGAGCCACGCGCTGTTTATCAAAGCAGACTAATGAAAAATGAATAAAAAGCCCAGCGGTGTGGTTATTATACCCTGGACGGGTGCAGGATAGCATGACGAGGAGCTGTGATGATACATGGAGGGTGTTATTTGCGTAGATTTACGATCAACTCCTGATGTGTCCACTGATGATACTTCATAAAAGTGTCCGAAAACTCTAATTTGTCCGACGTGAGAGACAGAACGGCATGTCCTCACTCAACACCGTCTCAGGATGATAATATAAATGATAAAACTTGTAAGAAACTTACAAGGTGCCATTAGCTCTAACACTTTTATCGTGAACAAATCCAAATTGAAGAGATATTCAAACTGGAAACCTCCCAACTTCCCCTTGGTAGACCAGTGATGCATGACCTTCATGACCCATGGTGTGCGCAGTTATAGGAAAATAATAAACGGTGGCATGGTGTGATGTGGCCCGCTATAAAACCAGAGTTACCTTTACCACCCCAAAGTTTTCCAATAAAAGTATGTCCCGAAGTGTTTTATGTAGCTTACACCGCAGCAAGTTGCCAGTGTGATACTTTTTATCCGTTTATGGTTGCATTTAATGTTGTGGAATGTCTGTACAGGAAAGACAACATAGAGTAGTTCCTGTTATCATTTATGTTATAGCAGCTCTGACTGTAAACAGTCATTCCCTCACCAGACGCTCTGCTTGTTCTCTCTCTCTTGAAATAATTGTAAAAAATGCAGATTTTCATCTGACCAAGAAAACAGAAAGCACAACTTGGTCTGTCCTGAAGACTTTCCAGTAGAGGAAAACTACTGACGCTCAAGTTCAAGTGGCTTTATTGCCATTTCAACCATATACAGCTGGTACAGTACACAGTGAAATGGAACAACTTTCCACCAGGACCACGGTGCTACATAAAACAACACACTAACCACACGAGACACAGAACTAAATAAGACCTACATGTTTTTACATAAAGTGCACGTGAAAACGTGTGCTAGCGACACAGTACAGTACTATTAAAACAGGACAATAGGTACAGTAAGTGATAGTGTAGCACCGACCAGTACACAGTTTTAGTGTGGAAGTGTCTGATATAACAAGTAATGCAAAAGATAGGTGTCAAAGAGTAACAATATAATTTAAAAATGCTGTAAGTGTAAACATAAAATGCTATGGCTTAATCTTCAGCAGATTAGCTTATACCAAATATGGACCTAGTAGTTATTGCTGTAGCAGCCAGGTAAAGTGCATAATAATGACAAGAAATTAAATACGATATTTAGTACAGTAGGTATTGAAGTACAGTAGCAGCAAAAATGCAACAGAGTCAATGCAGGAATGTGTAAATATTGCACTGGGAATGGGATGGTGTTCAATTCAGTGTGTGTGTGTGTGTGTGTGTGTGTGTGTCAGTCTAGTCTCTGAGTATTGAGGAGTGCGATGGTTTGGGGGAAGAGGCTGTTACACAAGGTGGCCGTCAGGGCCAGAGCCGAATTCTTCGGTACCTTTTTCCAGACGGCAGCAGGGTGAAGAGTGTGTGCGATGGGTGTGTGGGGTCATCTACAATGTTGCTGGCTTTGCGGATGCTGCGTGTTGTGTAAATGTCTATGATGGAGGGGAGAGAGACCCCAGTGATCTTCTCAGCTGTCCTTACTATCAGCTGCAGGGTCTTGCGATCCGATACGGTGCGATTTCTGAACCAGATAGTGATGCAGCTGCTCAGGATGCTCTCAATAGTTCCTCTGTAGAATGTTGTGAGGATGGAGACTGGATGAACAACGACTGTGTTTATGTTTTGTGATAGTTGTGCCATGTTTTTCCTGAGCAGTTAAACTGCCCACTGTTCTTCAGAGAAATCCTCCAGGTCCTGCACATTCTTTACTTTTCCAGCACATTCTGTATATTTGACCCCTTTCCTTTTATCAGCGACTATATGATGTTGAGGTTCATCTTTTCACAGTGACGACGACTGAGGGACCCGTACACGACTATTACAAAAGGTGCGAACATTCACTGATACTCAAGAAGGCAACACGACACGTTAAGATCCAGGGGGGTGTAAACTTTTGAACAGGATGATTATTTTGTCTTCTGGGAAACATGTAAATATCTTATGTAGCTGAAGGCATAAGGGCAGTACTAAATGAAAAAAAAAATGAAGATCTTTAAACAAAGTAAAAACACTTTACAAAGATCATCCTGTTCAAAAGTTTAGCCCCCCCCCCCCCCTTCTCTTAATGTATCATGTGTCCTTCTTGAGCATCAGTGAATGTTTGCACCTCACTGATTGCAAATGTACTGGGAATGGTTCATTTATACAGGTCCCTGTGGATGCCCTTTTCCTACTATCATTTGAAGGGAACTTCATCAAAAAAACTAAACAAATAAAAAATTACTCCATTTCCGAATAATGCAGTAAACCCAACATGGTAAGTTTTGTTTAATTAAAAAAGAGCCAGTTGTGCAGGGACTCAAAACAGAGCGGGGGGAAAAAAAACCTTGACTAATGTGCACCCAAGGAGAGCGGAGTTTCACAAGCCACCCGTACAGATGGTCTAGTTTGTGACAGCATATTGCAGTGAGGAGCTGCAAAGGACGTCTGACAAAGTCAATTTAAGTTTTAAAACAATTTTAAAAAACCACATGTGCAAATCTCTGAGGTTTACCAGACCTACGCTTGGCGGAATTTACTGTAGCCCTCTTGTGAGCAGGGAGAGTAAATATTTACTTCAGAAAATCAGCATGGCCCCATGCCAGATTGTGAATTAATTAAGTATTGTATCTGTGCAGATATTGTGCTTGCTAGAGCGTGGCTGTGAGAAGTGATTGTGATGAAAGCTCTTTCTGTTTTTTTTTTTTTCTCGTACTTGTAGCATGTGCACGTCCACGTGCTGCCGAGGAAGCCTGGAGACTTTGAGAGGAACGACAGCATCTACGATGAGGTAACTGATGACAAGTTTACACCTTTTATTTCAGGCTTGGGGGGAAAGTTGGACTCTTATTATATTTGATAGAGAAAGATCTCTACACAGCGAATGCAAATAACAGTGTACGGGATCGGATAAATACACAAGCTACTCAAGAGTTCCTGTCCTGATGTGAAGCATTTCTTGAAGCATCAAGATGAAAGCTGCTGGATGTAAGATTTGTTCATTTGTGGTATAAGGAGCCCCCTCTGGTAGAAACACGCTATTACAACTTACATTCAGAAGAACTTTCACAACATAGGTTCTTCACTGCACAAAATTTCCTGGTGAAATCAAAATGGAAGTTTGTTGGCTTTTAGTATGCGTATGTTAGCCTTATCTAATAAGCTGCGGTGTGCTCCAAAGCAGTGACAAAATGCGCATTTAGAAGATATATGCATTCAAAAATGACCGTCTCTCTCTACCATCAATACGGATCAACAATTTTGAAGACATCATTGTGCAATTCAGCTTCTCGTCAGATTTTCTGTCCAATTTTTGTGTATTTGCTAATTCTAGGCTTAGAAACTCAACCTTGTGAGTTGTTTAAGAGCAAAATACAGTCAGCAGAAAACAAATAAAATAAAATAATTCTTAGATTCAATGCTAAAAAGTATTATTATTGTTATTTTTATTATTACTATTTTCACTTTAGTGTCTCAAATGCTAGTGAGGTAGGTAACATCAATGATGAGTGACCACTCGTCTTCCACTTCAACTTCCACAATTTCCACTCATGCTTTATGGCCATACCTTCATTTAGAATCTGTCCAAACAGAGGGCGTCTTCCACCCAGCCTGGGGCTTCACACTGTTGCTCCAGATCCTTCTACGATAAACTGCTGCCACGTTTCATGCGCTATTCTCATAAATACTAATCTGGGTCACGCAAGCAAGAGGACACACATAAACGTCAGCGATGCGCCGATATGCTGTGCATCCTCAGGCTAGCCGTAAATGCGGCAGGTAGCCACAACACCACTTTTCACTTCTTATTGCAGCCTCCTACCCAGATATTTGCAAATGTATCACGATGACAAACCCACACAGAAATTCCTTTGTGGTTTTTATAGTTCCGTCCCTATTCCGATATATATTCCGCTTTACCCCCCCCCCCCCCCCATTTGTTGTACTGTGACATTTTAAATGTGCAATCATTGCTGCTAGAGGGAATAAATAAATAACAGCCACTACAGGATATTCTAATGACCACCCTGAATAGAAAGCAGCCTGCGTTTACTAATACCGCAAAGTGCTTCGGGAGGGGGGCATGGGGGTCGGGAAGAATAAAATAAATATGCTTGTTTTGTGAGAGCAGTCAAGAAATTTTCACGTGTCTATAAATAATCATTAAAGGCCTTTCTGGTGCATGTCTTGGTACTAAACGGCGTGTAGTCACACCTTTAAGCAGCAGAAGTGTTCAGCTAGCTGTTGCCCTTGAGGATGACCAGAGGAAACTGCAATTCTATTGTTTCCGTCTTTCTTTTTGCATGTGTTGTAATTGATGTCTGGAAGTGTAGTTCAGGAGCAGCGGGCTTGACCATTTTATTTGAAGGCCTAGTGAGTGGCATCTAGGTGAAGTAGCATGCAGAAACCTACTCTGTGTGGATGAATGTGCAAGGTTTTTACTTTTTTTTTTATTTTTGAAAAAGTCATACAAAATGAAAAATGGATCAATGCTGGAACAATTTGTATTACCTGTGATAACATCTCTGGAGGTTAGCACGTTCGCCTCACACCTCCAGGGTCGGGGGTTCGATTCCCGCCACGGCCCTGTGTGTGCGGGGTTTGCTAAGTATTTTTCTAAAAGTGTAGGTACGTATTTTGTGTTTTAGTCTCCAGTGATTGTTACAAAATGATAGTTCTACAACTAAATAATACACTAAATATAGTTCTAAAAAAAATAAAATAAAGTTCAATCTAGAACACGGAATTGATCTTTGCTCATTTTTATTCTTACTAACAGTCAGAAAGTTTCTGTTTAAGTAATTCAGTCGCTCTCTTTAGTCAGTTTTAATGAGGGTTCTTACAGAGACCGGAACAGAACAACAGTAGGACGGAAGTTAGAGTCCATCATGGTGGCGCTCACTGGTTTCTCAGGAACAAGGTGGATATTGTCATGATGTGAACGGTTGCCGTAATTATAGTAGTATGCGCACAAAGCCGTTTGCATGGCTGACAGAAACACGTCAGAGCAAAAGAGGAAAAATGGAGAAAAAAACTGCACAATCACCGTTTTAATGCTCGATTATTGATTGAGTACTCGTGCCCATCCCTAGTTTTAAGAGCATACACCAGTGGTTGCTTGTCCTTAGGGGTGCCATATATAATCATCGACAAATGTTAATCTACATAAAATCCACATTCACAGCTCCATACATTTTAAACTCTTTGAAATTATATGTTTTGCAATCGTGGTGCCGCATGCTAACTCTAGAGTTATTATTGCACCTAGTGGTCGCACAAAATGAATGGGATTACAATTCCAATGACTGCATTTTCCAGACTATAAGTTGCATAGTTTTTTTTTTGTTTGTTTGTTTGGTTTTTTTTGGACACCTAGTAAGCATGTACAAGTTATATCTTCTAGAAAGGAATTACAGTTGTCAAAAGTATGTGGACGGATTTACTCATTCATAATACATACAAGAATTAAATCCAGCCATGTTTTGGGTGACGTATTCTTTCTCTTAAAACATAACATTTAGAACATAAGGTGCGATTGCAAAAGCTCTGAAATTACAACAGTTTTTCTTACTTTTAATGTGGAAGAATGTTAATATACTATTAGAGAAGCCTACTGTTTTTTTGTGTTTGTTTTTTTGCTATGTAGGCCTGTTTCAATTCATGAACGCACACACAACAGTTCCATTATCGCACGTTGTTGCCATATGGCGACAGTTCAATTTTACCATTTTACAAAATACTCAAAATATATCAACTTGTTTAAATGATAAAAAAAAAAAAATTATGTTAACTTAACTCAGCATGTGTACATTTTTTCCTTTAAGTAATTTTGCCTCAATATTGAAAAATGTAACAAATTTTGAGAGCCCTCTGAGGATGACCTTCACCATGCCATGTGATTGCAGAAAAGGAAGTGCAAACAGCACTTCCTGGTCATCTCACATGGCATGTTTTTGTTATGTCAAAGTGAAAGTACCCCTTTTCCAGTTACATAGGAAAATAATAGTTTTGTATTATTGCCTATCGAAAAAAAATTGGAGATAAATGAAGGTGTGGCAACACCATGCAATGAAGGACTAACAGATGTCCATTGGGGCAGGAATCACACTGCCCTATGCTTGAGGGAGGAGCATCAGACAGGACAGTTAATTGGAGGGTTGTCAAGGTTGTAGTTTTACACTGAGTTGGGCTAGTTTAAAATGACATAAAGAATCATAAAGAAATCTATTAGATTTCCACAAACAGTGCCAAACTTTAAGTGCAGACAGTGTGTCTATGATGCACAGAAACATTTCTAATGTAAGATATATTTATAAATTGGTAGAGGTAAAAGGAGTGGATCGTATCTGTAAATCGGAAATAAATATGCACCACAGTGCATGCCAAGGCATAGTTTGCCTGGAAATTTAGCTGAAATTTGGCAACCTAGGTTAATGATATTAGCTCTTCTTCCTCACACCCTGTGACAACTACAACTGGAACTGTTGTATACACCTGCTGTACCAAAGATAGCTGAATAAAGGTACGTCTAAAAATGTTCAGACGAGCTGCTACACTGTATGCTGGATGACTGTTTATTTTTTCATGAGATAATAGCCTATAGCATAAGTGGTGTATGGAAATGACAGAAATGAAAAATGGACCTAATGTGTGAAAAATTCACCTCACATTTTCCCATTCATTCAACTCTTTCTCTCTCTGACTCGTTATCTGTCTGTCCTTTCCCCCCGTTCTTTCTCTCAGATATGCAGTTCTTTGTTTATACTTTCCTTCTATTCCTTTGTCTCTGGCTGTCATTGAACCTTTCTCCATCTCTTTGTCTTTCTCTTCGCCTCTCTCACCTCTAGCTCTGCCAACGCCTCTCTTTGTCTCCATCTCACACGTGCACCCGCGCACTCTCTCCCTCATCTGTCTTTCTCCTCTACCGCGGGCCTCAAACCGTCCGATCACAGGCCTCATCTCTGCTGCAGCTGATCCAGCCGTCACTCTGAGGCTGTTTATCCTCAAAGCGTTAGGCAGTGGCCTCGCAAGTGCCATTTTCTTTGTCACGTCACTTAGACGATGTGACATTCGGCACAGTGTGGTCATAAAGCGACTGACGGCGTCTCTCTCTGAAACACACTGGCTTTAGGTGTAGATTTTGTGCTCTTGCCTGCTCTGATGTGGAAGATGGCATTGGCAATTTTCTTTGCCGTGTCACCTTGAAGAAGAAGCAGCTGTCATTGTGTATCGTGCTTTTTCTTTTCTTCTGTCTTGTTCTTTGAATTGTGGAGGGAAGACAAAAAAACGTTCCTTTTCATTAAGCCTCCAGAAGATGAGTAATGGAATAGGAAAACGCGCCGTTTTGCGTCTTTCCTTCGACGGTAATTTAATTTAAGTCAGGAAGAGTATGTGCATTAAAAGATGACACCGGCGCTGTGGAAAGCCTTGAGCGACTCAAGTGTTCCTGTGTAGGAACAATGTCAGCAATTAACACTTTGTATTTCTCCTAACACTCCAAGTCCTGGCTTCTTGTCCCTAATGCACTAACTGGCTATTATCCAATATGGCTGCTGATGTGTTTAAAAAGAAAGAGACACTTGTTTTTAAAGAGAATGGTGATAATCAAAGAAAATGAGTGGTGTTATTGAGTTCTTTCTGCCCCTCAAATCGTCTTCAAGAGCACCTCTCATTACCGCCTCCGAGCTATAACGCACAACAACCCTCATTTAAAACCACTTTATTGGTTATAAATGTAGAAAAATGAGGAGATATATTGTGTTAAGGGGCCTTGTGTGTTAGTAGGGCATGAACAAGATGTTAATAGTTACACAGAACACTGGAAAATGATCTGTGCAGTAATAGCCCTACTAGAGGGGTAATCAATTTTGATTCCCTCTAACTAATGAGCTAACCGGTGTGTTCAATAACCTTAGCTGGGGAAAAAAAGTTAATAATAAAGAATGAAGATGTCCCGTGAAAGCAATTTGGGATTACTTTATTACTTTATTCTAACAGTCAGGTTCATGCTTAATTATTATTTTTTTACATAATGAATTACTAATTCACTCTATCTATCCATCCATCCATCCATTCATCCATTCATCCATCCATCAGGGGTGTAACACAATGACACTGTATTCCAAACTCAAAGTGGGTGTGGCCTAAACAGAAAGGAGTTCTTTCTTTCTTTCTTTCCTTCTTACGTTCTTTCTTTCTTTCTTTCTTTCTCTCTTTCTTTCTTACGTTCTTTCTTTCTTTCTTTCTTTCTTTCTTTCTTTCTTTCTTTCTTTCTTTCTTTCTTTCTCTCTTTCTTTCTTTCTTTCTTTCTCTCTTTCTTTCTTACGTTCTTTCTTTCTTTCTTTCTTTCTTTCTTTCTTTCTCTCTTTCTTTCTTTCTTTCTTTCATCACTCAAGTTTATAATTGTTCTAATTTTTCTATAATACAATGACACTGTATTCCAAACTCAAAGTGGGTGTGGCCTAAACAGAAAGGAGTTCTTTCTTGTTGATAATTGTTCTATTTTTTCTATGTTTTTTTTTCATCCCATTTACACAGTTTTTTTTTTTTTTTCTGCCCACAACCCGGTCGCTAAAAATGAACATTATGGGTAAGGATAAACTGTGTATCTAGAGCCTATTATGGGAACACTGGCCATGAGGTGGGAATACACCCTGGATGGTATACTAGTCCATTGTAGTGTGAAGCTTCCTAAGATAAATAAATAAATAAATAAAAAAGTACCTATTTGTATTGGTATAGAACACATTAGCCTATCTATCTATCTATCTATCCATCCATCCATCCAAATTAACACTTTTAGATTTCTTATCATTAGTAAATCAGGCACACAACACCATATGGTAAGCAACATAGAAAAAGACTCAGATCCTTACAGTGCTTAGCTACTTGGAAAAATAGTCCTAAATTTGATGCTGAGTTTCACTGTAATATCACTTTCATATCAGCATTTCCAAGTTTATTGAAGGGTTTAGTGATATTGCGTGAGTACTATTCCTGATCCCAGTCGTATAGTTTTTATTTTTCCAATCATATCCTATTGTTCTCACTTTACTTCCTAAATCATGTTGGGTGTACCCGGGATGAGATGAACCGATTACAGAAAGACAGCCAAAGTCATAACCACTTTTCAAGCAGGATCCAGTGTTACTGCAAGCTCACCAGTTTAGGCTTGTTAATTGGTCTTGGCACCAACCTCAGGCTCACTGAAGGAAATCATGATGGACACAGCGGACATGCAAAAATGCCAAGAAATGCTTTCTGCCTGCATCAGCTCGGAACGATTGGCTTTGATTATATCTCTCATTTCCTACACCAGGTCAGGGTGTCCGGAATGAGTCTCCACGGGCTTGTTGAATTAATTCCGCATATTTTGTTCTCAGATTATGTCCTCTCATTTCTCTATCTGTCTATTCGATCAATAAATCCTCTCCAACCTCACCTCAGTTACCCAGAAGTCTCCATTTATATGCCCAGCTCCCGCTACAGTGAAATCAAGCTCCTCTTGCTTTCTTGCTCAACCCTGATGCCAATTGATAGCCGTGTTCATTAGATCTTTATCAATGACTTCGGCCGCAAGCTACGGAGATACCGAGCTGGGAGTGAATGTATTTCGTGGATCCACCCAGTTGTTTTGCGGAGCATGATTTATCTCCAGTCTCTCCTTCCCTTTGTGGCAGCGTTATTAGAGAACATGAAGGGAGAGAGGGCAATGTAATGAGAAATATCATTGTCTCCTCATGTTCCTCCCTTTGCCGACAGTGTACAATCCATCTCCCTGACACTCACCTAGTTAACGTTTTTATCAGCAGGCCAGAAATTTCAGCCCTTTCCTCAAGGGGGGACTGGAGGCCCTTTGCTAATAGTTTAGATAAAGACGAAGAATCAATGGTGTTGGACTTATTTCTTTGTAAATGATGCCTTGGAAGTGCTTTATGACTCTAGTTATTGCTTAGCCACGAGGCTGTCAATCAGGAACGACGCCAAATGAAAAAGATTTTGCTCGATTTCCTGTCACAGGCGAGATTTTTAACCTAGCTAAAAGACTGCCTTCTTACTGTGTATGTGTGTATGAACTGCTAAATGTGGTTCATGCCCACCCTGCGTCGAAGTTTTAGCAGTTAAGTAATGCACAGCCACGGTTTTCATAGCCGGTACAGCAGGAATTAAATTTCACAGTTTGCAATTGCACGGCCTGAGGGAAGCTGCATGAAGCCTGCTACAGTACAGTAAATACTTACCTTATTTTCTGCATGGTGAACTTTTTCCTCTTCGAATGTTCAAATGTTTCAAATGTAACTATTTTCCAATGTGTACTATTTGGTAGCAGTATGGTATGGCGAGAAAAAATACACCCTAAACAACTTGCATATTAACCTTTATGCTTAACATATGCCTTTCGTGGCATCCAAAATGCATTTTGTAATACGTTTTTAGTTTCAACTTCTTTTAACTGGTCTGTTTTCACCTCGGTTAAAACTTTCCTACATTACCCAAAATGCTGTTTGAGTACCTGCTGATGCCAGTGGGCTTTATTGAAAATCTCGCCAGGTGTGGCTCAGGTGGTAGAGCGAGTTATCCACTAATCGTAAGGTGGACATGCCTTCACATACCGAAATGTCCTCGGGAAAGACACTGAAATCCAAGTTGTTCCCAATGCCAGGCAATGAGAATGGGTGAATGAGAAACAGTGTAAAGGTTAAAAGGCGTTATATAAGCGCACCCCTTTTGAAGCACTTGTTTCATCTCTACCTAAAGAGAGTGATGCAGCAGCGCTTTAGTCCTTTAGTCTCTACTCAAACAGTTCAACTTTCTTTCCAATACAGCTGTCAATGCTATCACAGCCATCATCGTGTAGATCACTAAATAGTTGAGTCTCTGCCATTACTCAGCCCAGCTGTGTCATATACAGTAGCTGCATCGAATCCTGGAACTACAGTATGCTTGCATCAAAGTCTCCACATTGGATTTTTCAGTAAGAAGCCATTACACATTGCTGGAACATCACTCCCTTATGTTTGAGATGTTTAAACATTATTAAAACACCTTTGTAAGTGGGTGAACAAGTCCTAACTTCTCGCAGGAATAAGAAAAAAATACTACAGCACCCAACAGATTAGCACCTGAATCGCTAAAAAAACATCACAGATATTTAAATATAAAGAAAAAAAGTTTTCCTTTAAAGATAGTAACGTATTTGTATGTATACGTATGTGTACACCAGCGACACATTGACTTATTATTACAAGGTATTTACCTGTACTGCAAAATAAAGTGTTATTGACTGTTTTGCTCTGGAATACTGTGATGATCAGTACTCATGACAGTCTTGGCGTTCGTCCTTCTCCGTTTTCATAGCCGTCCTGAGTTAGTAAAGAACACCAAGCTGCAGCACTCTATGAGCTTGTTTTGACTGAAGATTTGTCACCAGTCCAAGCTGAGACGTGTAATGACATTGCTTTGCTGTATATTATTGATTACCGTACGAATGCAGTGTCATTTTGAATATCAATCTCTGCAAAACTGCAGGTTTGTTTTCCCTTCTCTCGTCCTTTTCCAAAGCGTTCCATGTTCACGCAGCTTGACCCCGAGGGTCAGTCAAACTCGTGAATGTGTCTCAACAAAAAAACACGCACACACACACACACACACACACACAAAAAAAAAAACCCAAATCTGACAGCGTTTTCTCTAAGCCTCTAAATGTCTGCTGAACTAATTTAGCCAAGGTCATGGAAAGGTCATCAAATTCCCTCTTCCATTTTCCAATGAACTCCAATTGAGAATGCTTCCAAATGCAAATTGGGATAGAGTGTGTAGACAGCCCGTGGGAGATTCAGTAAACCAGGCTGTGTGTGTGTGTGTGTGTGTGTGTGTGTGTGTGTGTGTGTGTGTGTGGATAGTGTTTCATTTATTTAGCCATTTGAGAACTAGATAGGTGTAGGAATGTAAGAGATAGTTAATTTGCATGCCATTTGAGGGCTTATTCGCTGGAGGTAATAATCAGATTTGTGGTAATAATCTGATTTGAATCATAAATTGAAGTTCTTGAGAACTTGTGAAAATCGTGGGTGTCGGTCAGCCCTCTTGTCTAATTTTCAGTCTCTGCTCATAAGCATGAGCATCAAAAGACTTTTCTCAAATCAGGCCATTAGCATGAACTAAAATCATTAACATTATCATTAGGCCATTTCGTGTCCAAAAGCAGCTAAGCTGCTAGATGAAGGAAATGACCGTTAGCTAGCTAGATTTAACAACAAAATTAAGAAATGAATGCAAATAAACAAACAGAACATTATACTTACAGTTTATTTCCCATATTTACAAAGGACCAATTACCTATAGCAGGCTCAGGTATGATATGTTTTAGTTTGACTTGCCAGTTATGTTGAGCCCCAATTTACTGATTGGCAGCTGGTTACGAGGTTCCGCCTCTTTTGAGAGGTTTACCTATTTACCTAAGGAGAAGCCTCGCATCCTGGCGGAACAAACAAAGAGTGCACTGTCAAGTAACTGTTAAGATTCATTCCATTCACTTCCAGTGAAGCGTTATTTAGTATGTATCGTAAGTGTTATTTCCTAATTTCTTATACAGCAAATTTATAGAAAATGGATATTACTCCCGGCACACTGTGGCTTAGGGGTTAGCACGTTCACACCTCTAGGGCTGTGGGTTCGATTCCCACCGTGGCCCTGTGTATGCGGAGTTTGCATGTTCTCCCCGTGCTGCGGGGGTTTCCTCCGGGTACTCCGGTTTCCTCCCCCAGTCCAAACACATGCATGGTAGGCTGATTGGCGTGTCTAAAGTGTCCATAGTGTATGAATGGGTGTGTAGATGTGTGTGTGTGTGATTGTGCCCTGCGATGGATTGACACCCTGTCCAGGGTGTACCCCGCCTTGTGCCCGATGCTCCCTGGGATAGGCTCCAGGTTTCCCCATGACCCTGAAGGAAGCATAAGCGGTATAGAAGATGGATGGATGGACTTCCCGTGTTGTCTTAAAGCAATCAGATGTTGTCAGTTGAAACACATGGTTAAAAATGATAGTTTAGATTATAATATAATAGCCAAATTAGAACAAGACAATGATTCAGTTAAATATCTAACAGGAGTTAGATAATATATTGCAAATATATTAAGGTCGATTGTCCTGAACAGGACTTGGACAGGGTTCTAGTCATGATCATGATAAGTGTCTGATCCGTGGATTCCACTCCCATTTGTCGAGCATGCTATGGAATAGCACTTGATGCAGCATGTCCTATTTTTGCACGATGAACTTGAAGGAGCCTAACATCAAACACAGAACTGACCGAACTCTCGTTGAAACAGTTACCCTTGCACGTTTTAAAAAATTCTTGTGTCTGTACCAAACTTTACACACAACTCAATGTGACAGCGAGATGCAAAATTGAGGTCATGACCTCGTAATGTTTTTATTGTACTTTCCCGTGCATTTTACAGGTTTAGAATTGATGCATTGTGTTAACATGCTTTGGATGATCGCCACACCCACATTTTTAATGGACAGCATGACCAAGCAGATATTTGCAAATTTTATGGCTAACTTTTTCGAATATTAATAATAATAATAATAATAATAATGAAAAAAAATCAGTTCTGAAAAATATGGTTAAGATGGCGGCTAGAAAAAAAATCTGATAAATAAATACATCAAAATGATAAATAGTAAAATCTTGAAGGTGATGGACAGGCACAGAGACAGGGGATATTGCCGGCTAACCATTTGCTTAAAACTTTTCTTCAGCTACATGCAAATGCCAGCAGACAAACTCGGGTAAGAATGTGTGTTGTGTCTGCCGTTTCCCGTTCCCCGTGGTACCAGTTGTACCGTCGTATTCAATTCTAAAAATTCCATGAAATCACAGCCCTCTTTTCCTCTTGTGGTTTTCCTTCTTCTCCATCAGAACACAGTTGCATTTTAGCATAAATGTATCACGCCGGATGCCTGCGTGTGGCATTCGGTGGAGGCTGGCGAGGCTTTTGAGACACAGTTCTAGTTTTTAATTTCTACAGGGAATCACAATGGCATAGTTTTATCCGAGTATTCTCGATGCAGTGTTGTTGTTTCACAAGTTCAAATCATATGGAAATGACTGGAATGGTTGCTGTGAAAGAATGTCACATGATCCATGCTTCCCAACTGGAGCTGTATTTGGAGTAGATCATCAGGGACTGTGAGAATTTTGAGATGCTAACATGAAGAGCCTAAACACAAGTTGCCGGCTATCTATTAGCTAATAAACATATTGCACCTGTATTTAACAAGGTGTTAAACATTAAATGTAGATGTGTCCTGCAAATATTCCAGTTGAGAGAATCAGGAAGCTGTTTAGATGATACATATATTTAGGTTTGTTTTTTTTTTTTTTTTTTTTTTTTTTTTTAGAGAAATTATTTAAATCCTGAAAAGGGCAAGTATTTATTTAGAACATGCTGCTTTCAGTCGGTTGAAGATGAAATATTTTCTGCTTTATTTTTATTCATAAAAATCTCTTCATCTTAATTTAGGACTAATATTAAGAACGTACTCCAGAACAAAAAAGCATATGCAAAATATTCACTTAAAAAGGATCGTAAAACACCTGAACAACTGTACATTTCCCGCACAAGCAATTGATCCAATTTCACCACCAAATGATCTGTATTTATTTGAGATCTTAGTAAATCAGGGCCTAAATGTAGCAGTTAGTAGGTTAGCTACCCAGTTAGCAGTGTGAAGTTACAGTTAGCAATTTTACTCATCCGGCTGGTTCAAGGCTTTAGCAGTGTGGGCAGTGATCTTTTTTTGTTTTTCAATGGCTGTTAATAGGAGCCATTCAGACTTTGGGCATACTACCACTATGTTCAGATTCAGGTCCAAAAAATGGTTTATATACTCTCACTTACGGCATAACATTTTTATCAGAAGGATGGAAATTCAACTCAAAACGCGCTCCAAAATTCGCATAATAGCTCAGACTGTGAATCTGGGCAATAATCAAAACATTTTTTTTAAACCCTAACATTCAAATAATGTGAAAAATAATCACAGGAAATAGGAGGTAATTCAGAGGGAGTGCAGGGATGAGGCAATAATGCTACTTTTGACATCTCAGCTTTCAGTTCTGCCTAACACAGCACTTCTGACTGATACTGTAGTCACAAAGAATAGCGGTCACTGCAGGTCAGTCTTCACAGACTTTTATTCTGACCCTGCCCAGGACTTAAAATAAATCGGCAAGAAAAGTTACATGTGAGGTCGTATTATTTAAGGACATAATGAAGGCGTATTATTTAAAGCAATTCTCTGTGAATGGTCTATCAGCGCCATTACTGCCAGTCAACTTTCCCTTCTGTAATGGTATAATTAAAGGAGATTAAGTGTTTAAACCTCTTTGGCAGGAGAGCTGGATAGACTCACGCTCTTCGCTGGCCTTTAAAGTAATTCGCCAAGGTGCTCCGGTCGTTATCTACCTTTGGCCTGGTAATCTAACGGCAACTCCATTCTTCTGTAGACAACTTGCAATTAGTATCTCATAAGCAGTGAGGCCTTATCGCTCCTAGCAGTGGACAGAACAGGGCAAGTCTGAAGTTAAGCCAGGTTTAAAATTTGAAATAGCTTGTGAAGGATTAAAGATTGTATTAGAAATTACAGGATAGTCTTATACTATGGATGCTTTCATAAATATTGAGGTCTATACATATGAAAATGTAACTTGCTATCTGTGTAAGGTGCAGTAGTCGATTTGTTGTTTTTTTTCTCTCTCAATATGTTATTCGATTACTTGTACAAATAACCTGGAAGTCATAGAACTTTCTGAAAAAATTGCATAAATGCATTATGTCATGGCTTATAAACAGTGCAGTAATTTGCTGGTCAGGAATGCTTGTTTGTATTTGGATATACCTCTTAGCAGTCATTTTATAGAGTGTTAGATCCTGCGGGCAGAGCTTCATGATCAGTGTCAATGTTAGAACTAATCTACCTTTAAATTAGGATCTGTCTTTACATTGTGACTTTACTTTATAGGAGGTTTTATACTGTCCAGGATGTCATGCAGGGACATTTCTAATAGTTTATGGCACCCCTAGAATTGTCACCACCATGCACTTCATGCCTTATATTGAATAGATTTAGTTGAGAAGTACTGTTAATACTATAGTGCATCATGTAGGTGCCAGTGGGTAGTATTGCTGCCTCACAGCTCCAGGGTCCCCAAGGTTGGGTTACTGTCTATGTGCTGTTTACGTGCATGTGTCCATGTGGGTTTCCTCTGGGTTCTGCAGTTTTCTCCCAAAAGCATGAAAGAAAGTGGATTGGCTTTATTAAAAATCTTGCCTCACTTTAAGTGTTCCTGGGATAGGCTATGGACGCACGACGACCCTGACCAGGATAGATCCGTTAAGATGGATGAATGAGTCAACTTTGTACCTGCTTAACTGCGATCCATCTTTGAATGACTGCCTTAAATGGTGGTAATACAGCGTGTAGTGTTGGTGCCTCACAACTCCAGGGCCCCAGCTCGATGTGGGTTTCCTCTGGTAATATTCTGAAAGAATATTGGATTATGCCTCAAGACTGTGGAGCCCTATTATTGTCACCACCATGACAAAACTGATTTTTTCTGATGTCTTATATTGAACAGATTCACTTGAGAAGTACTGTTAACACTGTACTGTTTGAGCGCATCCATGCACAGTTTCCACTTTATCTAACTCTAATATGTTCCGACAGCTGCCCAGACATGCCTTAGTTGCCAGCACGGTGCCTGTCAGTACCAGTCTTCCCCCCTGGGATGCCACCCTTGCATTAGGTTGTTTTGTTGTGGGCCACGGCGACTGCCAGTCAAACTCCCACAATTGCAATGATGCTACCGTGTGGTCCGTGTGGTCCTGTCTAAGACCAATGCAGAACGGGCCCCAGCGGGTTGACTGGTGGTTAGGACACATGACATGCCACATGACATGTGGTTTTGCTCTCCAAAACCATCTCTAATAAGACTCTGTGCATCCCGTTTTCTATCACCAAGTCCCAAGTGTTTTGTCACCACTGTTGTTCCTTCCCCGCTTTCTCTGTATTCTAGACTCTATCGATCCATCCACTTGCGTTTGCAAAGAATACACACGGGATCAAGTGGCTCAACCAAGCGAGTATAATTTTCATAACATACATTATGCAAATGCATTTGAGATGTTAAGAGCATAGGTTTCCCGGGTTAGTATCCGACAAAGCCTGACACCTCTCCAGAACATTGACTGACAGTGTAAATTGATCGGCACGAAGGCTCGTTGAGGATGTGATGGGAGTGGGGAATCAGGGAGCGCTCTGACTGGCAGGCATATTGAGCAGGTGACGGCATGCAATCCTGTCACCAATAAACCCTCATGAATTTGCATGCTAATTAGCCGCTATCAGATTTCAGGTTGTTATCGCAAGTAGGCTGAATTAATCAGCCGGAGCATGTTGCAGAGCACATTTGAAGAATTGGTGATAGGCCGTGCAGGGGTAGGGAGGGACGTCCTTTTTTTTTCTTCTTTTGTGTGTGGGATTTAGAGGTTGGAGGTTTAGTCAAAGCCTTATGATTACCCTGAGTAAAATAGGTGAGTGGATGAGGGGATGAAACGATTAATCAGTCTCCACACAGGCTTTGAAACCTAGGTCGATACCTTGGGCACAGCCTTTGAAGCTGTTTTTTTTCCTGCTGGGAAAGCTAGCCGTATTACTCACTTGAGACTCTTTTTTTCTCTGTTCCTATCATTCTGTATTGATGGTTCACATTAGTAATAAGAAGGTTCCCTGTTTTCATTTTTTCCCCCCCAGATAAACACAGTCCCCTGCTGGCTCATGCTTCTAAGCAGTGCTTAATTTGTAAATCTGCAGGTCTCAGAAACATTAAAGGGTAGTGATCCGGCAGGTCGAGTGGTACGCGAAAGGTCAGGGTCCTCGAACTTACAGACATGCAAAAGTGCTTCCGGTATCTCACGTAGCCAACGATATTAAATGCTGATAGGTAGGCCTATGTAACTGGTCACCCTGGTACAGCGACGTAATAGCATAACGAACTGAATAGCAGTGAGTATTCTCAATACAAAAGGAAACATTTATGGATTGCACATTTATGATCATGTGCTGTCATCTCAGTTAGCTACAAAACACGTTTGCCAAAAGCACTTCGAAAACAAACCTACCTTTCTATGATGTCAAATTTCTGCACGCTCAAGAACAAATTTTGAGCGCACAAAAAGATCGCACCTGCGTTATTGTAACTCTATACTCGCGTTATTGGAGCTCGCGCATGGTAAGCTACAACCGCGAGAGGAAAATAGATATTCACACGGGGAAACATCTCTATGCTCTGCTCACGCGAATACTTTTTCTTTTTGTCAGCAGTGGGAGGGCCCAACTGGCTTGACTGTAGCCTCAAATATCATTGACTGTC
The DNA here is from genome assembly GCF_001660625.3 of Ictalurus punctatus. Classification (NCBI taxonomy): domain Eukaryota; kingdom Metazoa; phylum Chordata; class Actinopteri; order Siluriformes; family Ictaluridae; genus Ictalurus; species Ictalurus punctatus. The sequence continues at coordinate 16,496,789 of NC_030436.2, forward strand.
TCATTTTTCTGGAAATCAGTTCTGATTGGCTGCCTGGCACCGTGGCGAACCATTAGCAAAGTTACCTATTCTTTCACGAGAGACACGACTTCATACATGGACACTCTTCATAGGAGGTCGTTTATTTGTTCATTTGTTGATAGTTTTCTATTGATACCCTTGAAACATACTACATTATGTAATATAATATATGTAAATAAGGGTTTCTTTACCAGTTGTTTACGTGTTATACCAGTTTGCATTTTTGGGATGTTAATAGATAGCGATGCAGCCAGCTGATATCATCATGTAGTATAAAAGAATGGAGCTTGTTTACTGTAAATATAGAGATATAGAGCTACCTAACATGCTTTATATTGTCACTGTAAACTAAAATACCACATGACAAATAGATTCCATCCATCTTCTATACCGCTTATCCTTTTCAGGGTCACAGGGGAACCTAGAGCTTATCCCCGGGAGCATGGGGCACAAGGCGGGGTACACTCTGGGCAGGGTGCCAATCCATCGCAGTGCACAATCACATACACATTCACACACCCATTCATACACTACAGACACTTTAGACATGCCAATCAGCCTACCATGCATGTGTTTGGACTGTGGGAGGAAACCGGAGTACCCGGAGGACGGGGAAAACATGCAAACTCCGCACACACAGGTGGGAATCGAACCCCCGACCCTGGAGGTGTGATGCGAACGTGTTAACCACTAAAGATTGTTTCTCCAGAAACTAGTTGCATTGTTTGCTTTAAAGAGTTTATAGGAGTCACGATTTAAAATATTTTAGATTCAGAAATAATAAAGCAACCTTATCCAGAAGTCACGTTATAGTGTATAGGAGTGTGTAGCTGAGGTTGTGCTAAATCTAGGCATCTACAGCCCAGATACAATAAAAACCCAATACATAGCACATGCCTGAGTTGGGCAGAACCTGTAGCTATGTAGAGGATGATTTTGTGAGGTTGTGTGTGTGTGTGTGTGTGTGTGTGTTGTTCAGGTGTACTCTTCAGGAGTACAACCTGGTTATAATGCAGTATTATGACAACACTTGAGTTTTTTCACTTTAGCAAACAAAGGTGTTTTCATGAAAGGAAATGATCACATACTGTAGAATGAACTGCTCATGATCATCAGTATTTACTCTATGCATTATACTTAGTATATAGACCATCGTTTGAAGCTTGCATGGAGAAATATTCGTGTTTTATTTATAGTGATAGAAGCGAATTATTAATGCAGGTCTCACTGGAGCGAACGGGTCACAGTGAGTGTACATGCTCATAGTTGGAGTAATGAGAGGAAAGGATAACAGTCACCAAGAAAAGGGAAATAAATCAGTTCCAGTGTTCATGAAGTGTAAATTCAAAGACGTTTTTAGATGTAGCATGTTTCTACAATGATCGTATAATTTTAAAGATATTTTAGGAATGCTCTACACCAAGCCAGAACAGCGGCGCTCCACTCTTGAGACGATGGTAACATTTTATATGAAGGAGAACCTACGTTCAGCCTCGATAGCACATTCAAAAGCATTGCATAAAACTTTTACAAATACAGTGCTAGAGGATTTCTGTAACTGTGAGATGACATAAATCTTTTAACATGACAAAAGATTACATCAGTGAATTATGTAAAAAGATGAGACTGCCGATGTACACTTTAACCTTATGTCCGTGTGTTAGAAGTTATCGTTTTACTAACGGCATGTTCATGTCTACTGCTGAAAGTACATACAATGGGCATGTGCGCATCAGAACTTGACCGTGGAGAAATGGAAGAAGGTGACCTGGTCTGATGAATCCTGTTTTCTTTTGCATGATGAGGACGGTCGGGTGAGTGTGAGTACCATCTGGGGAGGAAATGGTACCAGGATGCACTATGGGAAGAAAGCAAGCTGGCGGAGGAAGTTGTCTGGGCGATGTTCTGCTGGGAAATCTTGAGTACTGGCATTCATGTGGATGTTACTTTGACATGGACCACCTAACTAAACAGTGTTGCAGTATACCCATTCATGGCAACCGTATTCCCTAATTACAGCGGCCTCTTTCATCAGGATAATGCTTCCTGCTACACTGCAAAAAATTGTTCAGGAATGGTGTGAGGAACATGACAAAGAGTTCAGGGTGTTGACTCGGCTTCCGATTTCCCAGATCTCAATCCGATCCAGCATCTGTGGGATGTACTGGACAGACAAGTTCGATCCACACCTCACAACTTACAGGACTTAAAGGTTCTGCTGCTAACGTCTTGGTGCCAGATACCACAGCACACCTTCAGAGGTGATGTGGAGTCCATGCCTTGAAGGGTCAGAGTTTTGACGACACAAGGCAGACCTACACAATATTAAGCAGGTGGCTGATCGGTGTATATGCCCTATGTAGGTATATCGAAATGACTACACTGAAATATAAGGTTCCTTTATTTCTATATATAAAAAGGATTCATGCAGTGCTTATGAATGTGTTATAAAGGCCTTATCCAGGTACGTTATTATCCAGGCAATAAAGCAGTATTGAAATGCTTATGATATATATTTTATAAAGACCCTAAATAGCAACCCTAAAATAAATGAAATTTAGACATTTAAATGTTCCTTTATTTCTTTATATATATGCATATTTATACATTGCTTATGATGTGTTATAAAGGCTCTAGGTAGGTACACTGACATAACACTGAAATTTGGGAATTTGAAGTTTTTATATATAATGTGAGCCCTCTAGACCGGGACAGGTAGAACACAGACACTGGGAGGTTGAGGTGGTGTAAAAAAAAAAAAGTGGTGTTAATTATTAAAAGTTCGGAGCAGTAGTGTGAGTGCAAGGGATAGGAGTGAGAATGGGGAAGTTACTGTCTTGCTAGTGAGGGGTGTGACAAGGGGGATGGAGCTGCCACGAGGCGGGACCCAGGAACCGTAGAGGAGGCCGTGGAGGGTCAGGAGAGGTGCAGTGCAGCCAGGGAGTTTCTTCCGAGAGAGAGAGAGAGATATATATATATATAGAGAGAGAGAGACGGGTTAGTACACATGTGTGTGGAGCGTGAACTCAACCTGCTGCGGCGACCGCTCCATTTTATAGTGGCAGCTCTTCTGCTGGATGGTAGGGAGAAGCTGCTCCAATCATTGGCCGCCAGCCGTGTGTGTTTCTGCCACCCCGCCTCGCAGCTATGTGCACTCTTGCTGTCCAAAACAATCGAGGTGCTGAAATCCCATTGTCCGTTCAGCATCTCACCGGCAGTTGCGTTAGGAGCATGCTTCGTGTTGTGTGTGTGGGCTGCAGGCCCGCCGTCGCAATAAATATTTATATAGTGCTCATGAAAGGATCTACGCAAGTACCCTTCAAATAGCATGCTAGTGAAATGCTAATGTATGGCTTGTATAGACTCTATGAAGGTACCACAGATTGACTTTATAGCGAAATATGGGAAATTCAAGTTCCTTTATTTCTTTACATATAAACATTTTTGCAGTGCTTATTAATGTGTTATAAAGGCCCTATGTAGGCACCGTGTAAATTAAGTATTATTTTATGCAGCATATTTCTGATGGGAAATGAAGAAGTACCTCATTTGTAGGCCTAAACGCTTGGGGGAAATGTGGCCATATTAGTGTTGTGGGTTTTGTTTTTTGTTTTATTTTAATTAAATTTTTTCCCCCCTAAGAATGATAGCAAGGATTGAACGCGGCACATTAAAACCTCCCCCTTGGAGAAAGGTGAGCTTGGAGGACATAAGTAGCTCATCAGTGAATGAGCCTGACACCATTCTGCCACCCACACCGGGAGAGAACTGTCCAACACACACACACACACACACACACGCATACACACACACACACACACTCTTACTTTAGCCCTGCTGGGGCAATTACTTGCTATTATCGGTCAGGGAGGAGCAATGCAGCACCAGAATCATGAGTCTCCTCCTCGAGTGGGTGAAATGCCTTCACTTCTCTCCAGCACGCTAAAATTCCATTATTGGTCCATCGATTAATTAATCCTTCTCGCTAATTGAAACTAAGGGTTGCAGAAAGCATATCATTTTGTGAGGGCTGTAATGGAAGTAATGCGATAATTAGGCATGATGAGATGCCTGTTCAGACCGTGGCATATTACTTTAACTCATGACAGTAGGGGGGAAATATGGAAACAACTTGAGCTTGTTAATACAGACTGTGTTATATAACTTAAAATACATCATGTAAAAAACATATTTGTTCCCTCGTCGTATACGTGATGTGATCTGAGTTACTTATTATACCGTCAGCCTTTATGATGCCCTTGTTTTTGTGTTGTTGTCGTTTTGTTTGATTTCGGATGTGTGATTGACGGCGTAATTAATCTGAACCAGAAGTTGCGCATTGTGACATTGATGCATCATTTTGCATCATTTTGCATCAGGATACACTCCGTATTCAAAACACACTTCTTAAAAGTTCACAGAGATGTCTGTGGAAATGAAGGCATTTGGGTGGGTGGTATTTGGAAGTGCTTATTTTTTTTTTTTCAAATAAGGGGTCTCTCTCTCTCTCTCTCTCTCTCTCTCTCTCTCTCTCTCTCTCTCTCTCTCTCTCTCTCTCTCTCTCTCTCTCTCCCCCTCTCTCTCTTTCTGTACTTAAAATGGGAGTTTCTGCTCTTCTTGCCCCTCTTCTTTAGTGTTATGGACACCACTATGCATACAATATAGTATACTGTATCTAGTACAAAACTACAAACATTTTGGAGATGCTGTTTTAATGTTATAGTTTGTCACTTCTGGGAAAATGATTACAAATGTCTGATGACTCATCATGTACTAATCTGGTGTTCATCCAATTAAATGCACTTTAGAATAGATGTGTCCCTCCCTACGGGTGTGTTTTGTTCTACAGTAGCAGCTCATTAACAGGAAGCATGGATCCTTGGTGTATTTCCACTATAACTTTTCCAACCATCACTTGGTTGAGGAAAAAAAAAAAAAAGTTGGTGTTTATTTGTTTAGAAGAGGGTGGAGTTAGGAATTTGTGGAATTTTGTTAAGTAGCGCAAAAAGTTTTTTTAATTCGTGGCCACGACTTATTAGAAAATAACCATCATGTAGTCTCAGTGACATATATTAATTTTGTAAATATATAAAGATAGAGAGAGTGTGTGTATATAAACATGATGTTATTTCAAAGTAATTAATTGCGTTTCAGCCCAATTAGTAGAATGTGTGGTAAACTATTTAATGAATTCATTATCGTTAAGAGCTATTAACACTGTTGTACTTCATGACGTGACTCACATACAGTGCCCTCCACTAATATTGGTGCCCTCGGTAAATATGAGCAAAGAAGGCTGTGAAAAATTGTCTTTATCGTTTAACCTTTTGATATTTTGTTTAAAAAAAATTCACAAAAATACTCTGCTCTCATGGATAGCAAACAGTTGTAAACACAGCACAGGTTTATTAATTTTTAGATTTTTTTTTAAACAAAAGATCAAAAGGTTATACAATAAAGACAAATTTTCACAGCCTTCTTTGTTCATATTTACCAAGGGTGGCAATATTAGTGGAGGGCACTGTACACAACTTTTTTCATGTGACAGCATTGCCCATTTTTAGGAAGATGGACATGCTTTTGAGTGTATGTTGTTGCTTTTTTTTTCAAAGAGCTGTAAAATGCTAGGATTACACATTTCCCTGTATGTGATGTCCAGGAGGAAATATGTTTGCTGTTCAGACAACACCACGTTAAACTTGTGTAGGAGTTTGAAACATTACTTAGTTAACCGGTCAACCCGAGAGTGTGTCAGGTGGCTCTGCACCCCCTGGTGTACACGCAGCAATGAGTTGTTTGCCTGTGATGTTTAATTTAGAAATGTCAGTCTCCTTCATATTTATGAGCACCGGTATATGCGAGTGGCACGGAGTGAACTATTCCGAGCGTGCAGACAGCTGACCTTTCTGACTGCTGCTCTCAGAATAGCCCAAGCTGCTGTGCTGCAGATGGATGAGACACAGTTCTAATGTACTAAATGTATCGGCTTTGTCTGTTGAGTTTTGCTTGTGTGGCTCGGTGTTTTAACATTTGTTCATTCTGAAATAATACTGGGGCAGGACTTTGGCATGTGTGCTGGTGTTCTGGGTGACTCCACAATTGAGGCGCGACTTAGCGCTCAAAAAGTAACTCGTAGAAATGAAATGCTTTTATAATGACACGAGGACAATCTAATCACACACTTTAAAATGTTTTTTTTTTTAAATAAATAAATAAATAATAATAATTACTTAATTAATTTATTATTAATAATCATACTTTCAAATTGACTCTGTCAGTCAATATCACAATATCATTGAAAATATCATTGATATGTTTTTTTTTTATTATTATTATGTAGAGGTTTGATTAATGTTTTAAGTGCCAATAGAATGTTGTGTTCAAATGTCTTTTACCTTTACTTTATGGCCTTTTCCTTTACCTTTACATTAAATGGTACACTTTGCTTATTTCCTTTTGTGCAGGATACATGCCAGGAAATGTATCATAAATCATATTTCATGCACACTGAGGTGAAGTGTATATTTAGTATTTGTATTTTTCCATCCACTTTTGTTCATCAGTCGCTTTGTTACCCTAGGGTCAGAGAGATTATTAAAGTACCTCTGATCCGACGCCTCCTGTCTCTCAAGGATCCACTTGGTTTTAGTACGGCATCGATTAAACACACAGAGAGAGAGAGAGAGAGAGAGAGAGAGACAGTGAGAGAGAGTGAGAGACAGAGAGAGAGAGTGAGAGAGAGAGAGAGTGAATGTCCACATGCTTGAATCGCTTCTGCATTTCCACGGATATTCAAAACTCCATTCCCAGGGTTCCTCGTCTGTCCGGACATCTGGTGTTTATCCCACTTTTCTGTCATAACGCCTATTCAGGCATATAATTGCAAAATTAACACCCAACTCAAATGTCAGTCCTGATAGTGATGCTTAGTTTTCCCCCATAATCATCATAACAAGTGGCAATCTTGGGTTCCGGGGTCTATTAGAAACAAATCTAAGATCATTCCTGTCCTGAATGTCAAGGGCACAACTGTTTTGGGTGAGAGTTGTAGTTTAAACAAGCTCTCAAATATAACCAGGTCATGCATACATGCATACATACTCAGACATACACCTGATTAGCAATGTCCTCTTACAGTTCAATTCAATTCAATTCAGGTTGATTTGTATAGCGCTTTTAACAATGGACATTGTCTCAAAGCAGCTTTACAGAAACATATAAACACGGGATAGAGATTTTAAGCGTGTGGATTTATCCCTATTGAGAGAGCCGGTGGCGCCGGTGGTGATGAAATACTCCCTAAGATGATATGAGGAGGAAACCTTGAGAGGAACCAGACTCAGAAGGGAACCCGTCCTCATCTGAGTAACGACGGATAGTGTGAAAGTAAAAGAAAGTTCAGTACGGTTTTTATATGAAGTCTTTGTTGAACTAATCCACTCTTCACTAAAGGAGACCTGATTGCAAAACTGCATGTGGTAATTGCAGTCTCGAGGCCATTACAGCTTACTGACGGCGTCATATTGGAGTAGTTCAGAACAAGGCAACTTAGCAAAACTTTTTTTTTTTTTTTTTTCATAATGAAACTATAATTTTCACTTATAAATGTATGCTATAAATCAGTGATCTGTTTGAATGCACTGGATCGAAAACAAGATCTAGTTTGTGCCACTAAAATGTGCAGAATGGAAAAGAATGACATAAGCAAAGCATGGAATAAAACCATGATTTATTTTAAAAATGAGAGCCACAATGAGTTTATTTTATGGCAGCACACTCCAGGTCATAATCAGAGTCAACAACTTAAGTTCAAACGTCATGCCGATATTCACACAGGGAAAGTTCTCTGTATTCAGAGTCGGGTTACGCACGTCCTGCAGTTGATTTTCTGGGTGGTCCATTTAGATGAATAAAATGACCTGTGTATAGTTCACGACTCGGAGGTTGAGAGATTGTTTAGAAGCTTTTGAGATAGGGTTTTCAATAGTGTCTATACCACCAGCTGTAAACAAAAAGGCTTTTATGCCTGTTTCCTGTGCTGTGAACTCCAGTATGACGCATGGAAGATTTTAGGATAAACAAGTTTTAAATATGATACGATGATTATAAATAAGAAACGGAAGCATACTGTACAGTATGTTAGCAATATGTTTCTTCGTACTCAAGCGACAGTAGGGTTCCATAGTGACAATAAAACAATGATTCCAAGGAAAAGGCATTTTACTGGGAAGGGGGGGGGGGGGGGGTATAGGTAGACAGCCATTACTGTACATACTACTAAAAATTGCCATTGCACAGAAAAGCAATTCCAGCCAGAGACATTATTTATGGCGATTTAGTGATGATTGTGTTTATATAGTTTATATTAAAATGGTATTCTAATTGTAAAATTTGCACAAAGTCCAGTTTCATAAATGTTATTATTTAAAAAGGTCTGTACAAGCAAATGATGTGAATGAATGCCAGCACCAGTTAACTTTTAATGGTAAACCATTCGTTCTTAGTTTTTGGCTATAAATAAGACCGTCATGAACAGATGAGGTACATCGATTTTTGGGCTTGACTCAGGGAGAATAAGCACATACTTCTCTGTCATCTTTAAACATCCTGTTTTTGCCTTTTTTATTATTATTTATTTATTTATTTATTTATTTTTAAACGTACCATACTGTCAGTTCACTGAAAACTCTTCTATTTCTGGAATAATGGCTCTAGCCATGTATCTAGTATCTGGCTACCTTCAGCTAAATACATGATTAGATAAGCAGCAACCGAGAATCTGAGATATAAGCAGTGATGACTGACGTTTCCAAAACTACTGTCACTGAACTAACCGATTATTGATCGATTCTGCTGGATAATTTTTTCAAGTACTATAGTAGTTTCAGTCTGCTTAAATGCATCCTAATCTGGACCACATTCACCAATCCCTGGTCTACACTATATTTTCCCTCCACTCATATGTCCTGGCTTGGCTCCTGTGGTATCTGGGCAAGAGTGGGAATAAGTGTTTAATTGACCAAGCTGTACCTCTCTGCCTCCTATTATAGACCGTTAACACTTGCTAACCTCCCAGACTTACAGTTAGGACTCTCTACATACAAATAAAGAACGATGAATCAGTCTGTAAGCATGGACAGTGTCAAATGTAAGCATGGACAGTGTTGAATGTAAGCATGGACAGTGTTGAATGTAAGCATGGACAGTGTTGAATGTAAGCATGGACAGTGTCAAATGTAAGCATGGACAGTGTCGAATGTAAGCATGGGCAGTGTTGAATGTAAAGTTAACTGAAAGACATACAGGATCAAGAAAAGAAAGCAGGCAAACAGTCCTGTCTTCCAGCCAGTCTCCTTAACCCCCTCAGTACATCTACAGCTTAAGCCGTCTGCCACCCATGTGACAGAGAGAGAGTGAAAAGGCGGAGCGAAGGGCACAAAGTGGTAGACGAGTTGTCACGCTGAGTAATTAGTCTCTGCTGGGCAAGAAAGTAGCTGAATGTTGTGACACACACTAGATTATCCACAAGTCCACTGAGAGAACCTGTCACCAGACTGTAGATGCATACAGGTACAAATCAGACACCTACACACTCTTTCTCCCTCCTTGATTGGCAGGCAGCCAACACACACACACACACACACACACACGCACGCACACACACACACACACACACACACACACACACACACACACACACACACTGCAGTCAGAGCACAGAGAAAGAAAAAAAGAACAGTAAAAGCAAAATCACAATTCATCATTTCCCCCCCAACTAGTTTCCTAAGTAGTTCCAAAGTTTCCTCTGTTTGCTATTTATCTTGCATGATCCAAACTTTGCAATCACTGCTAATGTTTCCTTTGTCCTTGTCCATCAGTGATCTCTCAAGAAAATAGAGAATGAATGTTTTTTTTTTTTTTTTTTTAAAGTCTCATTCTTGTCGCCTGACTTTCTTTGTTCTGTCACAACAGACTCCGTTTCAAAGGCGACGCGACAGCAGATCCCTATTTATTGCAGGGACACTTCCTGCATGTGCCAACATTTCTTTTTTTCCCCCACACATTGTCTCTTAATTACCACTGAATGGCTAATGACATCCACGGCAATGAACGAGAAGGACGCCAAAAGCAGGTTGCGCTTTTTGAAGGACACTTTGTCTGTCGCTCTGCATAATCCTGTCCGTTTGATAGGTGGATTTATGGAGAACGGGAAATGACAGTTTGTGACGGAGAGGTGTGGGCTGGGAGAGGAAGTGTGGTAGAGACTGAAAGGGTAATGCGGTGAGGACGGTCGAGGGACAGTGAATATGAGAGCGGGACTAAGGAACATGAAGGTCGGCTCTTTGATAAAGGTTAGAGTGCGTGCCATTCCCCCAATGTCAGCAAGGTGCCGCTTGTCATGAAACAAGCTGGGAGGTAAGATTTACACCACAGCAATTTGGCAGCAATAACTGTACATTGTTTTATTAATTAGAGAACAATCAATTAATTAATTAATTACAATTAATGTGGTGGAATGTCTGTAAAACAAGTTCTTAGAAAAAGACTAGATTCTATTTGAAATTGGCAGTGTTCATAGGGCTACATAACACCTACATAAACACGTATTTACGAGACATATTTTGTTGACACGAGGTTGTTATGACAACCCTATGCAGTGCCTCCTGGAATAAGCACTTGACATATAAATTGAGCATGTGTACTATTACATAGTGAGGGTGATGATGGTGTATGATACTGTAATATCAGAGTTTGCCCCTTTTTATAGGGTACCTGACACTACAAAGGTGCTTAATGACAACTGACATAAGCCTACATAGACAGTAATTCAAGACTTATACCAAGAAGTGTGAGCTCTCATAAAGATGAGACATTCTGGAAGTCAAACTGACATAACACCTGAGTCTTGTGACACTGTTGTCAAAAATGTAACTTTGTTGTGTTGACAAGGTTGTTAAACAATCCTATGCACTCCTATGTCTCCTGTATTCTGCACTTGGTAGTTACACTGACATAAAAACCCTGTGTATGTATTACGAAATAGTGACAGTATTATGACGCTGTAATAACAGTTTAGCCTCTGAGTAAAATGTGCTTCGTAGGGTTACGTGGCACCTACATAAGCACTTAATGAGAACTGACATAAACTATTATTAACAGTTATTAGAAACTTTTTTTTTTCCAGCAAGTGTAAGCTGTCATAAAGGCTTGTCAGTTTTAAAGTCAAATCACCATAACACTTAAGTCATGACATATACTATATGTTGACCTATGGTGGTGTTATGACACTCCTATGCAGTATCTCTTGTGTTTGGTACTAGGTATTTATCTTTACATTAAAAGTTACCATACGTACTGTTATAATGACAATATTATGACAAGTAATAGCCGAGTAAAGTAACTTTTTTTCTGCTTTTAAGATTTTTGTGAATACTTTTCACAATTCTATAACATTATAATGCCAGAGTTATGTAGGTTTTATGCATATACTCTTTTAAGTAAAGTATTACACTGTCATACCACATACCAAAGACAAAAGCTATCTTTATAACACCTGACACGTGTTGGAATATGATTTTTATGAATATTTATGTAGGTTTAGGTCAGTCATCATAAAGGGCTCGTGGAACCGTCATGTAGCTTTATTACCACTAGCCGTTGAATACATACATACATACATACATACATACATACAAGGTGAATATGCTGTAAGTTAATATTCAGGAGGAGATGATCATGGTGAGGTTGATCATTGGTAGAAGGTGATGTTTGTGCAAATCTTTTGGATTTTGTGGGGGGAAAAAACACTTTAATTATTCTACTGCTTCTGGACAGCTCATTTTCCTGACAAAACAAGGTGCTGAAATTGTCATTACAATGTGTGCTTTTCTGGAACCCCCTCATGAATTAGCGCACTTACACTCTGACAAGGCGGCATAACATCCCTCTAATTCGGTGCATTGATTTGCATGTGTGAGAATGTTATTAAACTTGATGGCGCTTCAAACTCAGATAAAACCTCGCCTTTAATTCCGACTCAAACACACGGATTGGGTTTTTAGCACGTAGCGAGACATCAACATGCTTTTGCTGTTGCTAATTTGTATGAAGGCACACAAAACATGGAAATGTGCTAATAGAAAATGACAGACGGGAGGTTATTTAATGGACATGCGAGGTGGGTGGATGTAGCTTTTTATTTAGTGTCAGACAGCTCCTTTCTCTAGTTTTCATATAAGCTTATGTGAATTTAGAATAGCGCTTGATTGGTTTGCAGATGGAGATATATATCAAGGTCAAACATCCTTTGAATACTCATATATTAATCTTTGCATTTATAATCCTTATGAACCTAACCACACTAAAAAAAAAAAAAAAAAAAAAAAAAGGTCTTTATAGCCAGGCAAAATTTGAAAAATGTTTACCTTGGGATAGTTCTATACCTTATAAACATGTCCGGGGTGAGTATTTCGGTAGCACGTAATCCTATAGCCATGCACAATATCTTATCATGCTTGACACAGATGTGAACAGATGCTAACTAGTTACATTTACATGCATAACACTTCATAATGCATGATATCAGGTTCCATAATCAATGTTGTACCTCAGTGCTGTTGAATTCTCCAATCTGATTGGTCAGAAGATTTTCTATAACAGCAAGTCTGACAGTAGTTCAAATCGCAGGTTTATATCAATATGTTGTTTCTATAGTAACAGCTTGTTCACAGGGACGTGTACGGCAGATGATCTACATGAACTAAGGCTAATAATAAATGGAGTACAAAACGTTGTTGTTTAACAAAGATGTTTAATCATTAACGTGGTGAACGTTGATGCAAGGAGTTCCCAACGTGAGCGAATTGTAATCGTCTGTAAGTTATTTTTCGCCATGGGAAAACACTTTGCCATAACATGAAAAAGGGGGGGGGGGGGGGGGGGGTGTATGTGGTGTTCTTTAATAAATAAAAATGATCATCGTTAGCAGATTGTTGTGGTGTACGAGGAATAAATAACTTCGGGATGTACTGTTATTGTAGTAACAGTACAACACAGTACACAGTACTCACATTGAATATTCTTCTTATAACAGCACACCGCTTACATAACACATAATGCTCTGGCATTATAACATGCACAATGCACTAATTTCTATACACTTTTTTACAATTTTTCCCAGGCTTATGTTAATCGTGTTTAGATATGATGTATGCAACATACCATGGTATATACTGTATATGCAGCATAATGCATTATGAATATGGAATTTATATGAAGTGTACATTTTTATTCAAGTACAAAGGATTTAAACTTTGGGGGGAAAAAAATAATAAAAAATTGGATCACAGACCAGTCTAACAAAATCCAGGAAGCAGTCCAAAATCGAAGCGACTTAAAAACCAGGAAATGGAGCACTAAGAAACAAAGCTTTGTCTCATGGAACACTGTCCCAGATCTTCCAAATGCCTTACATAACCACAATGAAGATAATACTGGCCTGTGAGTGCGTTTCAAATGGGTCGTAGAGCTTTAATCATTCAGTTAATGGAGCAGGAAAATTTAATCATGAGGGCTTTCTGCCTTTCATCAGAAAGGAGAATGTGGAAACAGACATGAATTAGTGAAGTGGTCCGAGGCTTTTCACATTCTGTTTGATGGCATTTAATTTAACTAAAAAGTTCAACATTCAATCCCTTTTTCAAAACCCACCATCATTTTCCTTACATATACGGCTCCTTTTTTTTTTCAATTCTCAGTCACTTCTTATTTGCGGAAGGCTCTCTAATGAGATGAAAGCAGAGAATCGTGGTTAACAGTTTGAATGCATTAATTTCTTTCAAGGAGATAAATTATCATGAATTCTTTTCAAGCTTGTGCTATTCTTGGTGAATCAAGACCTGGGTGTCCTTAGCTGGTGTTTATCTCAGTGTAATGAAGGGGAAATAATGGGAGAAGATTAAAAGGAAAAACAATCATGAAATCTTAATGAAATGTCCACGGGTAAGTGCTATATTAATACGCAGTGGCACTCTTAAAGGAACAATATCTCCTTTAAGAACCGTAGAGAACGTTTTCGATTTTTTATTTATTTTTTTTCATACTCATTTCAGTTGTCTTTCAAAAAATGATAAAAAAAAGTTCAAAATTATGCATTCAGCCATTTAATTAAACTGAGCAACAGATTGTGTGTGCTAGTTACAGGCTTAGATAATAATTATTATAAAATATTGACCCAGTGGTTAATAGTAAGCCACCAATCCTTCCTTAATGATAAGCCGAATCTTACCCTCGTTATGCAGATCTAACCATGGCTGTGACCAGAACAGACTGAATCTGTTATATCAGAGCCAGTTAACACAGAGCAGAATGGGATCATAAAGGCTGCTCACCCCGAGGGTCACCGGTTAATGCTGGCATGTCCTATCTGACTCGGCAGGGGTCGCGACCCACACTGGGCTTTGACACTTTCGAAGAAGATGGGGTTATATTGGGTTAATGAAGTCCAATTTCTCTTAGTGCAGTGTTATTACCATGATCCTCCTATCTGTTTTGGAGGAATCACCTCAATTCACTAGGATATTGTAGGGTAACGAGCGGCAAAAGAAGCTTTCATATGCCTAATTTTTTTTTTTTTTTAAATGGCAGCACAGTTAATACAAGAAAGTGTTCAGAACCAAAGGTGAGTAATATGATTATGAGATCACTGAGGGCAAGCTGGCAGGTGTTAGCTAAGCCTGACACAGTAGCAATTACTATTAAGTTTCACACCAATGTAGTGACGAGTTTCCCAGAGTGCTCTTCATCTGCTCTTTTTCTACTCTTCAGCTGTCCAGTTTTGGTCAGTCTTGCCCACGTTAGCCTCAGATTCCTGTTTATTCTGACAGGAATGGAACCTGATTCAGCGTCTTGTCCATTCTGACATGCTTTTCTGCTCACCACGGTTCTAAAGAGTGATTATTTGAATCAGCATAGCCTTCCTGTCAGCTTGAACCAGCCCGGAAATTCTTCTCTGACCTCTCATCGAGGCAGTTCCACACCGCAGAACTTCTTCTCACTCGTTAGGGTTTTTGTAAACCCTAATACAGTCGCATTATTATAAATGTTGAAGCCGGAACTATTTGGCAGAGTTGCTGTTAGAACTTCTGACCAATCAGATTAAAAATTCAACAGTGAGTTTAGAGATTAAGTTCAGTTCAAATCCTGAGAATTATATTAAAAAAATAATAATAATAAAAAATGTAATATTCATGATGTGACAAGGTATCACAGTCATCTGACAGGCAAGACTGGTGAGAGCGCTGCATTCTTTTTCAGCCTCCTGTTGAACTCGCATCATGATGCCTCTCGGGCCTCATCAGATATTCGCAGGAACACGTGCTTGCTTTGACAAGATATCATCGGAGGCACTTCTTTTTGACAGTCGGGGGAATATTATTTTTGCGGAGTAATTACTGTACCAGCTGCTGAAATGTATTTACATGCCATCAGGATGGCCTCTGTCTTAGCGGGAGACAGGAGATAACGGGTGGCAGCAATCTGTTCGGGAAGTCCCCTTCTTCCCTACAAGCCTGGACTACACATACTCTCTCTCTCTCTCTTTCTCTCTCTCTCTCTCTCTCTCTCTCTCTCACACACACACACACACACACAAACACACACACGCACACACATACACAGAAACAGAAAGAGCAATGTCAGTGTGCAGTGACCGTTTAAGCAAGAGGAGGCAGCTGGGGACTTGGCTATGGCACCTGATGTCACTGAAAAGAGAGAGGAACTATTAGCAAAGGGAGCTGTCAGCCATCTGTATGGTATCACAACCTTTCCTTTTAGACGGTGACTTCCTTCTTGACACATTCTATCATTACGTGTGGTTCTGCATGACATACGCTCTACTGAACTGGGTTTCTCGTAAGCCATTCGATGATATATTCAAGCCATCCCCATGGATGTATAAAACTGGGTGTACGTGTAGGTAGCTCGATGATACAGCTCTCTATAACTATTACTGTCAAGATGTAGCATGTGGAAACTAGTATATCATGTAGAACCGGTTGGAAGTAAAAAAAAAAAAGCATCGGAGCAAGCGAAGTATTTCCTGCAGTCCTCCCAGTCAATTTACATGCTTGTGGAATAAATGTGTTGTTATTGTAGAAAGAAAAACGTATACAGTCATTGATCTGGTGATGTAACGTGAAGGTTTCCGACACAGCAAAGGCTTCACGATGGAGAACGTTGACAAGTGTTAACTACCTGTTCTATGTATATATTGTTAAAACTCACTCGTGTTTTTCATTGAAATAATGAAAATAATGCAATCATTTTCAAGAGCAAATTGCAACAAATATGATTTCAGAAGCCTGATGGCTGAGGCTTTGAAGGAATGCGGTTAGCGTTGTCAGAAGCATTGATTTTCTACTTTGTTGTAAAAAGAGGTCTAAATTTAATACCGTTATATTATGATGGTCCCTTCGTAAGGCATTCACAAGTTGACGTCAGGCGTTATTTTTGCTCCTTTGGACTTTCCGGCTGTCTTTTCCAGGAACTTGCCCTCCCCCATGTCCCGCTCACAGAAAATATGACACCGATAAACATTCGTGTAATCATCCAGACTCGCCGACTTTTTTTTCCTTTTTTTTTTTTCTTTCAGTTTACTGGCATGAAGGATGCGGCATTACGTACAATCCCATCACAAATGCTCCTCAACAACAAATGTCATTTTCCGACCACAGTGAAGCATCGTATGGGGTAAATGGTGCAGATTTGGACTCTGTGTGATGGTCTGGGTGGAAACAGTGTGGCTCAACACATGCTGTGTGTGTTTGAGGCTCTGAGACATGAATAAACTAAGAGTGAGAGAAAGCAAATCTGCCTAACTCTTAGTGCATCACAATGTATTTCATATATTTGCTTGTGCTAAGATGCAGAAGCTCAGTGGCATTGATAACATGGTTTATACTGAACTATGAACACATAATATGTTTACAGGGCATTATATGTATTGAAATTCACAAGAAGTTAGCACTGGTTCATCTGAATTATCAACCCACAAACCTCCAGAGAACTGAAAATGACAAAATGGCAACTAAACAATGAAGTTTAAGTTTCCATTAATGCAGCTTAGCCACTGCAGCTACCACACACACTAACAACTCGTCCTTTTATAGGGTGCCATTTCTTTTTTGAATCGAACGGCTAGTCTTATTTTTAATTGATGGATTTGTTTGAATTACTTTATTTATTACTTTAAGTATTTTTGTACATCATATTAAGCATTCATAACCATTCAGAGTGTGCACTTTCATACAAAATTATAACAATACGCTTAACGGCTCATGTATCATAACACACCATGAATGTATTTATAGAACTTGATTAACTGAAAGAAATGAGAGTGGAGGAAAAGAAAATGGCCTCAGGACATGGATTTTCTTGACCCTAACCCTAGATTTGCCCTACATTTAAAATACAGGTGTAAATAAAAACATCGATCATAGAGCAAACTCAGCTGTCGATAAGTAATGACACCCTGACTAAATGATTCAATGCTACTGTAGTCTGTTGTATAAGTTTTGTTTTTACTTTCTGTCCTCATGGAACATATGATGTCTGGCTTTAGGTTTGGGAAACAAAATAGTAACATTTCCTATGAAGCCCGTATTCATAACTCTTAATAACTGTGCTGAAAATTCTTGGTTTATAATATCAGATTCCTTGCTTATAAATTCAAATATTGTGCTATTCCTTATTAACTAATAATCAGTCAAGTGATGCCATTCAATATGATTCCACAGACCTGCAAATTTTCCGCATTTTAACATCGGAGTCCGCTAATACAACTTAACACTCAACTCAACTCTCTGATATTAACTGATCCCCTGCAAGCCCCTCTTCCCCTCATCTTACATTAGTAATCTCTTGTCTAACATGTGAAAAATGCGGCCTCGCTTTCCGTCAAGTTAAACGGAGAATGTTTTAAGCTCATTAATGTGAAATAAAATCAGCATTGTATGTATGTATGTATGACTTATGTGGACATTAGACAAGTATATGTGTATATAACATTGTCAAAGAAACAAAAGATCGGTTTATTGGTTTTAGTTAAAGATCTAGACACTAGAAACATTTACATGCACACTTTTTATTTATTTATTAATTCTTATATGTAACATCTTTTGCCTGGAATTCATCTTAACGAAAACAGACAAGTGGTGATTACCATAAAACCCTGTATATACACACAGTCCAGTTTTTATCGCGATGGGCTTGATTGAACTGTTTGAAAGCGATGGGTGCAGAAGAGTAAACAGCGCATTTAATCACCCTGTATAATTGTTTATACTTTAGCACATTGTTGTGAGTTATACGAGACATTATTTGAATAGACAGGAATCCAATATTACATATCTGTGAGTGGCAAAAGTATGTGTACCTCTAGGATTAGCAGTTAAAATTAGAGCCAGGTGTTTTCAGTCAATGGGATAGCAATCAGGTGTGAGTGAGCATCATGTTTTATTTAAAGATCAAGGATAAATGATCTTTTTTTTTTTTTGTGGAAGTGTATCATGGAATGAACAAAGGAGATTTCTGAGGACCTCAGAAAAAGAGTTGTTGATGCTCATCAGGCTGGAAAAGTTTACAAAACCATCTCTAAAGAGTTTGGACTTCACCAATCCACAGTCAGACAGATTGTGTACAAATGGAGGAAATTGAAGACCACTGTTACCCTCCCCAGGAGTGGAGACCAACAAAGATCACTCCAATAGAATTATACCAGCTAATTCTAAAGAAAAATATCAGGACATCTATCTGAGGACTGAATCTCAAGAGAAAGTGGGTCATGCAGCAAAACATTCAAAGTCCTGACCTTAATCCAATAGAAATGTTGTGGAAGGACCTGAAGCGAGCAGTTCATGTGAGGAAACACACCAACATCCCAGAGTTGAAGCTGTTCTGTACTGAGGAACGGGACAAAATTCCTCCAAGCCGATGTGCAGGACTGATCAACACTTACCAAAAACGTTTAGCTGCAGTTACTGCTACACAACATCAAATACTGCAAGCAAAAGTTCACATACTTTTGCCACTCACCGATATGTAATATTGGATCACTTTCCTCAATAAGTAAATGACCAAGTATAATATTTTTGTCTCATTTGTTTAATTGGGATCTCTTTAACTACTTTTAGGACCGGTGTGAAAATCTGATGATGTTTTAGGTCGGTATTTATTCAGAATTATAGAAACTTCTAAAGGGTTCCTAAACTTTCAAGCACCACTGTATCTTAAACAAATCATTCTATATACTCTTTTAAAAGAAAATAATGTAAAAATAAATAAATAATTTTAAAAAGAACAAGCAAAAGCTTTATAACTTTTTTTATTAAAAAAGTTGATTCATGTTATGGAGTTATGGAAATATATATACGTAGCATAATGAAGCTAAATAAATGATAACTCTAGGTTTAAGGCATTTTCTTCAAGCAGCATTCAGGATGGATCTACAACACATTCAGTTTAATAATAACAGCACATATTTATTAATGTTTTCTCTTCAATTATGCCCTATTTAATGTTCTGCATTCTTCACATTCTTTTATTTGCATATGTCTTGAGGCCAGTGATGGTAAGTTCTCTAATGCTAGTATGTTGTATTTAAAAGAAAAACAACAACACTTTTTCATATTTGATTTGTGTTTAGCTCCAGAAACATGACCGTGAAAGTGAAGACATTCCGTCCAAATGGAGATCGGAAGAGGAGATGGCGAAGGAGGCGATGGAGCTGAGAGGCCTCTTCAGTTAGTTTCTCTTGGCAAAAACCTCTGTATAATGTAAACATGGTCCAATTAGTATTTCTTAGAAAAGCAGTTACATATTCTCTATAACTGTCTTCAGGTGGCCTCTACGCATGCTAAGGAAAATCGCTCATTATGTGGTTTCGCAATTGTTTGGCTTTAACTAATGATCGGGCTTTGGTTTAAAAAAGTGTCTTATTAGTTGTGCATTATTTTTCTGCATTAAAAAAAAAGAAGAAAAAAAGCTGCATTTATGTTTCAAAGCACATGGCAGTGTTTCCAAAAGGTACATGCAGCCACAATTTTTCTTTTAAAACATTTTTCCAATATGGGTTGTTCAATATGATTAAGTGTATGACTAATACTCAAGGCTGCATATCTATAAACATCCTGCTTTTTGATTTTAAAAAGCACCACCTATTATCCTTAAAGAGGGTATAACTTTTAGAAAAGATTTCAAGTAGAAAAGCCTTTTAGGAAGGTAACCATTAACCATCTCAAGAACCTTTGTAGAAACCATATGTAAAGCAGTCTGGATGTTGCTGTAGCTGAATTCTGGCAAAAATAAGACAAATAATAAGGTCAAACTTATAACATAATTTGCATCTCTACTTAAAAACATAAATTCTGTATATTTGACCATTACATGGATCATGTTGGTTGACAAAATAGTCCGGATGCCTAAAGATGGCTAAGACCTTGCTAGCTAAGTGTATGTCATATTTTGACCAAGTTGTTGGATATCTACATGCCATAGTGAAATCCTGATCGAATCAGTTTGTAATCAGATACTGACTGTCAGTATGTCTGTGATGCTCCTACAGTGCATTCATAATGAAATCTTTGAATGCAAATCCATCCCTATTTGCACTTTCGCATGGAACCAGACTTCTGCAACTTACAACTTCTGCAAACTACATACATAAAGAGTCTACTATGTGTCTATAAGAGCAATAAACATCTTTGTATAGCTATTCAAGGAAGAATATAACACAAGTAAGCGTGCTTCCCAATACACAGTGCACTGTACAGTAGAATAGGTTTAGTCGATCAAATATGTTGGTCTGTCCCAGTCTAGGACATTATATATGTCAGGCCTGCCTACTGTTACAGTTGGAGGCACTGACGATCAAAAGCAGCCCATTTATACATAAGGGGGAGAAATGCCCTTCATTTTAGCATGGATTAACGTGGTGCTGCAGATATCCTGAAATGGAAATGTCATCCTCTTGGAGAAACCATAATTCGACCAGTAAAAATGCTCATAATAAATGATCTATTAAGAATCGACACCAGCAACCTTGTGCATGAATGTTTTAACAGCTCAATTATTCAAATACAGTGCTGGTTTCCTCTTTAAATCAACAGTAAGCTGGCCAGTTTCTTATGGTATTGTGTAGGGTATTTTGCAAGACCTAAACAGTAAATAACCTCCATTATCCCCTTGACCAGTACAGCAAAGTGTGTTCTTGTGTTACTTTGATTGATTATTTGTTCTTTGTGCCTGGCCGTGCAGTCGGTACACAACGTGCCCCCTTCCTGCCTTTAGTACATTCATTTCTCTGAAAACCCCCATCAAGGTTTTATGGAGATCAGTACGATTAAGTAGCACATTTATTCCACAGCCCAGCTCTCTGATATGCAATGCAAAGGCATCTCACTTTCTGTTTGTTATTCATGAGTGTCCTGAGCTACATTTCATTACTAATCCCATTGGCATCATGTAAATCACTGAAAGTAACCATATTGGGATTTTTGGCTTATTCCCTAAGCAGATGTGTCATCCTGTCAGTGAGGAAAATGGGCAAAATAAGATTTCAAAACCCAAGGTGCTTTCGAAAAAGGTCAGTCATCCGTCTGTAGCCGGTAAACCATCTGTTACACAATCCGTCGTTCAATTTAAATAAGGTTCAGCCAGAGGTAGGACACATGGCTCAGGTAAAGTAAGAAACACAGCAATCGTTATTAATTTGTGTACTGATTTCTTAGCACGGCGTCAGATACCGGAAGGTTAAACTGTACAGATGTAGTGCCTATTATGCTTCAAAGTATCAGTGTTTAAATTGATTCGCAGAAATGCTGACAAACGCAACAATAAGCCAAACACAGGAGGAAATGCCATTTGCCTTGAATAGTCCTTTATTGCGTAAATATATTGTTAGTTATCCCAGATCTGCAGCAGCACACTCGAGGCTATTATGGCTCATATTCTTTTATCAATGTGGAAATAAAATGATCTTGACTTGCCACTTATTCATCGGGAAAGGGAAATACAATTCTGGCAGAGTGATGTACGCCTTCCAGTAATCAAGTTGTAAAAAAAAAGGCCCCATGAATTTCAGGAAATGTTATTGAGAGGTTTCCTTTAGAGAGATGTCTTGGAGAGTTTGGGGCTGATCTATCACTCATGCACCTATCTGAAACATACAGGAAGATATCAAATCCACAGCATAAATTACCCTTGCGACCAAGGCTTGCTGTCTTCATTTGAACTTCTAGTTCTCCTCAGCTAAACATGGGCATTATCCTTGGCCTTGACATGGTGTAATTGCTTCCTACCTATTACAATGTCATATCCTGAAAGCATGCTGGATGTAATGAGCTCTTAGAAATGAATCATACATACATTGCTTATGGCATGGCATTTTAATTAAAGTGACTTCCAAGATAATATTGAGTGCATGTTTCTGCAAGGGCATTATTTACAGATCTCTACAGTAATTACCTTCCTGATATAGCTATGGGTCAGTAAGAGCACTACACCTCTTAGTGATAGTCAAGCATGTCTACATGATACAACATTAGATCATCTTTGGAAGAATGTAAATACTTGGGCTACAACCCATTAGCCAGTCGATTGTATTTATTACCGAGTACAAGCTCAGAAAAAGCTAATTACTACTGATCATAAAAAAACCTGATCAAATCACCTGCCAACTTGTCATTATGAGACTCATTGACTCTGTTCAGACTTGGTGTGAGCTGTAAGTTGTGGTTATGAAGGCTTGACGCAAGGGCATAAACTCAATGTGTGTTTTATTAGGGTGAATCTGAATCTTATGATCAGATAGGGGTCCATGATAGGGGTCAAAACACAGGTACACAGTGTTACAGGATAACAATCCATATTCACAATCAGGGAACACAGGTGAACATCAAAAAACCTGGAGGAACAGGAACAACAGGACAGAAGAAACCAAACTAATCGAGCCGAGACACGGAACAGGTGAACACATTAGGGTAATCAAGCAACGTCACCAAAACCAAAACCAAAGCACACTGAGAAAACACAAAACAAAACACCACAAGCATTACTCGCCACACTGGGAGAGGGAATTCATGACAGAAACCCCCAGCATTTCAGTACTGTAAGGGTTGCCAAATCTACCAAACGCAACCTAATACCATTTGAAAACCTGGCCCACAGAACTAGCCCAATACTATAACTTAAATGACATATTTAGTCAACAAGCCACCATACTCACAGTACCAATGTCAGAAAGACATATTTGCAGAGACATGTCTCATTAAGCTGTAGAGAAGACACCACATTCCATAGGTAATTTGATATGTAGATGTAGTCTACAGTCTACTACTGCTCCAGCTTTATATTGAAAGTGTCCCTTACATTGTAACTATACATGTCTTGCTTCTAGAACATGCCCAAGCATGTCCAGACAGGAGTTTCAAGCTCGGTACATTTCTCTGCTTGATATATCGCTTTGCTTGTATTTTCTCATTTGTAAGTCACTTTGGATAAAAGCGTCTGCTGAATGAATAAATGTAAATGTAAATTTGCTGTTGTGCTTTCTGAGTATTTGACTCTATGGCTGTAAAAGAAACAAAAGCCCATGTTGAGAACAGAATAAAGAAGTGTCCAAAATAGAGCACTCGTCACTTGGCTAAATGAACAGATTTAATGTAATGTAATGAATGTAGAAATGTATGTAAACCTGGCAACCTTTGATGTAGTTAGGGATGCTTTTCCATTTACACTACAAATGTATCATGGTCATATGCATCCCAGAACACCTCTGATTATGACATGAGTGATCAGTTGACCCTAGCTTGTATTTAGTGTTGACCACTTGTGATTGGATCTCCTGAAATGGATGTTAATACCAAGTCTGAATGGAGTCTTACCCTAACCCTAACTATAGGTTTTAAAGATCCATTACAATCAGTTTCTGGGAGGAAAAACAGCTCTATTTTAAAAGCCCAAATTAGTTTTAGCTTAAAATAAATACAATGTCTTTTTGAGCACTCCTTTTTCTGGCATACCTAAATGGAGCTGAGAAGGAGTTCTTGTCAGTGTCAAGTGTAATTAAGGGAAAAATTCAGCTTCCTTTGCAGTATTTCTGATGTTATATGAAGCACATATCTCACTGACTTGGAAATAAATGAGGCATTGAGATTGATATGTTTCGAATCACGTACGTCTTTGTTGTGTGATAAAGCTCGTCACATTTATCTGGTGCAGTTTATGTTTTAAACAAGACCTCTGCAAACCCGTTGACTGCTGACGTGTCGAGCTTGAGTGACAACCGTTCATCTCCAGATGTAAAGCCACCTTCAGACACATGATGAACTTGGCCTGGATTTCGGAGTATGCACAAATCCCACATGATGGCTGGTGTTCGGGCGTATTACCAACATCATTTGCCAGTAATGGATTCGGAACAGTGAGACATTTACTAGCTAAGTTAAATGGACGCGTTGGCCATCATTTGTGCTTTGGGAGGAGCAGCATTGAGACCTCAGGGGTAATGTTCTTTTCTCCCTGCCCTCCGTGTTTTAATCATTAACACTGCCATTTTGGGGATGAGATTATAATGGCTGCTGGGTGCCCGGGGTGGATGAGTTGGGGAACAGGCTCCCATTAATGACCGTTTTTAAACAAGCACTCGTCTCTGCGGTTAAAGGACACATGGTGCTTGCAGGGTAATGGCGGAGCTCTTAGCGTGGATGAATTTGGCTCAGAATGTAGGGTGGGGTGAGAGAGGAAGACAAAAATATATCACCAACCAGTCGCTTGTGCTGTGCAATGTGGAATGTGTGGGGAATGGTTCCTTCCCTACAAAAATATTCAGAAATGGAAGTTACATAATAGCAGTCCTTTCATTTCTAATAAAATTTTATTATATATATATATATATATATATATATATATATATATATATATATATATATATATATATATATATATATATATATGTGTGTGTGTGTGCGTGTATATATATATATATATATATATATATATATATATATATATATATATATATATATATATATATATATATATATAATTTTTAAAAGAACTTGTGGTGAACAGCAACATCACTACAGTTTGTCAGGTCATCAACTCTCTCAATGGGCTTTGCCGAACTTGAAAAATCAAAAGCCCTACAGGCGAAATGCTCCATGAAGGAAGGAAATCCTAATACCCAAACACATTTAGGAAGGTATGTTGGACATCCAGTAGATGTTGAAATCAGGAAAACAGCAAAAGAACAGTCACTATTCGATGCTCCACACCAATTTGGGGCGCTGAAGCATGCTCAATGTGTCTATGTCCTGCGGCTATTGTGGTACAAAGAACAGATTTTTGCTCCAAATAGTTTCTAAAGTCTATTAAGTCAGTCATTCTCTTCCAGTCAATATAATAGTGACTCCTAAGTGCTTCATTTAAGGGTGTTCTGTAAGAGCATTGCCTTACCAACTTGCTTTCAAGGCTGTTCCACAACATTAAATGTAAGTATAAACTGATTAAAAAAAAAAAGTATGAAGTGCCAGTCCTTAATAAATAATGAACAATAATAATAATTGACAAATTGCTGTAATATTAGAGGAACAAACACATCAGGATGTGATAATGTTGAAAATAATCAACTTATGGGTGATAACAGTAAATCCACATTGGGCTGTGTTGCAGAACACCGCCCTACCATTGATTATTTTCCTATAACAGCAAGCCCTCACACCCTCAAAGCAGTGCTTTATGTCTTACTTGATTAAAAGTCAAGTAATGTATTGCAATATATTACATTTTGAAAGTTACTTGCCCATTTCAATGGCATATTTACTTAGCAAAAAGTTAGCAGCTAACTTGATCTTTACAGTATATCTAGCTTAGAGTGAAAACAGCAAATATGTACCTTTTTGCTCCAACATCAAAAGAAAAGAAACATCTTTGAGCTGAAACTTGTGTAGCACCTGTGGCCTTTAACGCTGCAGGCTACAGAAGTGTTTCTATCATTGCTAACAAGACTAACAAGAAAATTCTAGCTGGCAAAGAGAATAAAACATAATTTTACCACAGAGTGCTGATATACAAGACAAAATGGCACCGGCAAACATCAGTAAGAAAATAGCGAGGTAAAACGAACCGCTACTTAATAATAAGCAGCTCCTCCATTGTTTTTCCCCATTAAGCTACCTGCGTCATTTAGCCTATTTTGGTTTACTTCTGTGTTCCACATTTGAATATGCTAGGTGCTGTTGTCTAAATGGTTAGCATGTATGTGGGTATTTATCCAGCTATATATCAATGCACGGTCGAGCTTCTCTTATGAGGTGATGTATTGTAGACAGTGTAGATTTTCACCCATTTGTACCCCATTGTTATCTAATAGCCAAAAGCTGTTATTCATTAGAAAAATTGTATTGCCCTTAACATGAGCACGCTTGAGGTAAAAGCAATGTGTGTAAAATGTGTAACTCATTAGCTGGCCTAAAAGAAAGTCCCTGAATTTGTAAATAGATTTCGCTCGACTTAATTACAAACACATTACGTTACAGGAGATGGGATGACCATAGGAGACCCTGGTGCAGACATTGCTTGTGGCTAGTTAAATGAGATGATTGTGTAAGCGAACTCGAAGGCTGACCTTTGCCAGTGGTGCTCGGAGTAGAGAGGAACCCAAGAGATCCAGTATCAATAACATGTCAGGCTCATGGCTGTGGGCTACATCCTGCTTGAACTTGGATATAGTGTGTAGCAGGACTGTTCTTTTAAAGGAAACATCACCGTGAAACACATTATATGTGTTTATATTGAACTATTTGGTGTGTTTTGGGATTCTGGTGCTAATTTGTTAGTTGGTTGGGTAGAAGTTTGGGGTTGTGCTGCGTCAATGTCACAGGGAGACATTGTTGTTGCTAGTGCAAGTACAGTGGTGTTCAATAGGAGATAAAAAAAAAAAAAACCTTCTCAAATATAAAGGATAACAATCAGGTTTTGCTGTTTGCTCCTGAAAAACAAAAGAGGAAAAACTTGAAAATAAATGGATTGTCATTCTTGGCATCCTTTCCCACCTTCTATGGCTTATCAAATGTGTGTGTGTGTGTGTGTGTGTGTGTGTGTGTGTGTGTGTGTGTTTCTGTGCGGTTGAATAATCTTCTTTGGCTTTTCAGGCCAAGCCACAACAGGTACAATGCATTCTTCAGACCTCCCCGGGGACGTACCTTCATTTCAACCCCTCTTCTATCTCTCTCTCTCTCTATCTCGCTCTCTCTCTCTCCATCTCATGTAGACTCCTTCCTAGTTGCCTCCTGCCCTCTTCCTCTCTCTGCATCTTCATGGCTCACTAAAACTGCTCAGTCGACGGTTGCCTGTAGACCTGCAGGGCATTTTAAATGGAGCTTTGATCTCTGCCTCCGAACATACCCTAAGTTCACAAGAAAATGAGACAGGAGGGGAAAAAAGTGAGGCTAGTAGCACATTTGGATGTGCACTAATGAACAAATTCCCACTGAGAACTCGGTAGATCTGCACTTTCAGCAGCATACGACGAGGCGAGTGCATGCGCTGCTCTTCCACGGCATCGTCATAATGCTTCTTCTCTTTATATCAGATAGCAGACAGCTGAGGTTTAAGTCTCCATGTGGCTACTTTGTGTATGTGTTAGTGATGCAACTGAATACGCTTACATTTTTGGGAATGAGCAGTGTTAGATATCTAATTCGATAGAAATACAGAAAAAAATAAAGTTTTTCGCTCTAGAAAGCCAGTCACAAAGGTTCAAAGAAACGCAAGTGAGAGGTTTTTACTTTCATGCAGGCTCAACTGAGAGGTCAGGGACAAAGAAAGTCTATGTTCATGTTAATATGCTTCTCAATGCATTTACACCATCTTTATTAGCTGTGTGGAAATACTTTGTGAACTGTCTTACATGAGGCATGCCTCAATTTACACCATCCCAATCGTGAAATATGGTGGTGCCAGCATCGTGTCCTGGGATTGGGCTTTTCATCCATCCTGGGTTTTTTTGTCAAAATTAAATAGCAAAATACACGGGGACATTACAAGATATTACAAGAAAAAACCTAAAGCTTTGGGAAACTTTAACTTTTAGCAGGACAATGTCCCAAACACAATGGCAAAGCAAAGCAAAAAAGGTGAATGTTCTACAGTGGCCAAGTCGATGTCCAGCTCGAGATTGAGAATCTGTGGCACTGTTTAAAAATTGTAATCGACACTCAACATCCAACCAACGTGAAGAACCTGGAGCAAATCTGCAAGGAAGAATGGGTGAAAATCTGGTAGGAACCCAACAGACATTAAGCTGTTATTGCAACAAAAGGTGGTTCTATCAAGTACTAGACTGAAGGGGTCGAATACTTATGCAAGCAGAATGTTAATTATTTTTAAAGATCTACTGACAAGTTATGAATTTCGACTTTTACTTTCATGAGCATATTGCTTTGCAATAATATAAATAAATAAATAAATACTGGCTGGAACAATCTGTGTGAGTGTCATTTGTAATCCAGATGAATCTTGATGCCTTTTAAAGGGGGTGAATACTTTAGCAAGGTACTGTACATATGATTTGACTTTAAATCTGAATATGTATGCGTATATACCGTATATCTTCCAATAATGAAGACGTTTAAGTTAAGTGGACTGTTTTTAATCTTCTTGCAGTGTCTCTAAATCCTTTTATCTCCTAAGAAGTGGCGAGGCAGTTCATGGCTCAGAGGGGTCATGGTAAGTCTTTATCAGAGAGACTGTCTGCTTCTCTTTGGCGTGAAATAATTTGAAAATCAGGAAAAGGTCACTTGTGAAATGAGGTCTGCTTCTGTCTGAAGGAGAGAATGAAGAGAGGAATCACTCGATCAGGGTGTGACTTGAGTAAAGCACGGAGGAGCCTGAGACCCCAGTGGAGAGGGAGAGGATGAGGCGATCTGAAGATTGATTCCACCTCCGTTGCTGGCTTCCCTACTGTAATTCCCTATATCTGATCATTCATCTCGATGCTATGCCGAGTGCATCCGATGCTTCTTTGTATGCAGTGGAGATTTCGCATGAGGCCCCAGATCTCCCATGCTGCAAGCCCCACTGGGCTCCAAAGGAAGAAGAATACACTTACAGGGAAACATCATTATCCGTGATTTGGCTTGGGACCTTCTCTCCCGAATTGTGTGTACGCAAAGTCGAGGTAATTTTTTTCCCCCCATGCATGCTGCTCAGGCAGACAGGAAAAAGAGAATATGATTTGGACCCGGCTGATGCTGCCGGGTCATTTATCAGCCGAACGCCTCGTCGCCTTTGGGGTTCGGTGTGAATATTTCCAGGTTGTTCCACTCAGAGGTTCTAGCTTCGTGGCTCTGAAAGAAAAGACTCGGACTTAAAGAAGCTAGGACTCAGCTCAGGAAGTGAGCGAGCTTGTATATTTTCCATAAGTATGATGAGAGCATACATGCAGTACAGCATAACCTCCTCTCTCGGACCAGTGAACTCCTTTCATACTGAACTTGCACTCTTCTTATTCATTACTCAGCTCCTGCCAGCCGGTACTTGGGCGCCGAATGGATGAATTCCAAATTTTTCAAAAGTTGAAAACGGCAGGTCTTGAAGGAGATTTGCTCATACATCAAACAGATTAATACTGCAGTAATATACCATGTACAGTGATGATTTTACAGTATATAAGCTCCTCTCTGAGTCGCACTTCCATTATAAATAGAATGAATCAGTGTATAGATTATTCATGTATTATGTGTTTATCTATAGATTTTATGTTGGTTTACTATTTATTTGTGTGGGCGTTTAAAACGAGGGACGAAATAGAAACTGAAAACAGCTCTGCTTTTCATTCCTTCTTTAGAAACACTACACTCAGCGAAAAAAAGAAACCTCTCTTTTACAGGGGACTGTATTTTAAAGATAATTTTGCGAAATCCAAATAAGCTTTACAGATCTTTATCGGAAAGGGTTTAAACGATCTTTTTCATGATGGTTCAGTGAATCATAAACCATTATTGCTCATACACCTGTGGAACAGACCTTAAAACACGGACAGTCTACAGGCGCTAGGTGATTAAGCTCACAGTTACAATAACTTAGGACACTAAAGAGACCTTTCTACTGACTCTGAAAAACACCAGAAGAAAGATGTCTCGTGTTCCTCATGAACACATGAAAATCTTCATAAAAACGATAGCATCATTTTTTTGAATTAATAAATAAAGTGTAATAATTGTACAAGCTAAAGTTACAGATACATATTAAAAGGTACAAAAGGCATGCCTCCACCTAAGTGACTTGAAAGTGTACGGTCTAGTGTACAGTTTTTCTAAGAGTTTAGGCTACAGAAATTCAACTGTATGTTTAGCTAAACAGGAGTAGTTGTAGGTTTGATCTCAGGTTAAATCCTGCTTGAATTTTCAACATTGTTAAGACGCTTGAGTGGGAAATCTATTGCAGAAACATTTTCCCATTCGCATTTATTCATTTTAGGCAATGTTATTTATAAATGAAAGGTTTTATTATTACAGGTTCTAACTCTCTATGACACTTATGGGCTTTTCACTCTTTTTCCTCTTGGCCATTAAAATTTATTTAACGGCGGCAAAAAATGTCTCAAACAGCAACCTGAATATGAACCTAGTTCTTTTGCAGTGTTAAGAATGCACAAAACTATTTTTCTACAGTGACCAGGCAATTAATTATGACTAAGATTTTATTTTTTATTAAGCACACGCCACCAGTATATCACATTCTGAAATTCCTCTACTGCTCTAATTGAGAAATCTTCATTCCTAGGATGATAGCTTGTGTCTCTTGTATCGTGTGTTAGCACACCAGTCCATTTATATCCAGCATATAACCAACCCTTACGCCTTCCCCAAGACTAAACCGCATGGTATACTGTGTCTTTTCTGACACTTAGACCATTCCAATGCAGTTATGAGTCCTGTAAATCAGCCTGCGACAAACATTAAGGGCATATGGGTCAACATGGAATACGTCTCTTTTGTGTACTACAGAAGCACATTACACTTTTATATTCATGGACTGTTCAGCTCAAGATTAGACTTTTCACCCTATTTCTTAAGAGAAGTCAAGTGCATTTATAAAGTGCACTTGTCAAAGTGCAGCACAGGAAGTGTGGATTAATTCAAGCTGAAAACAAGGAAATAAATAACTACACATACATAAATTCCGCACGCATATCTAGCTGTGAGCAAAATAAAATACCACTTCAAATACAATAAAGACTTTCAACTTTGCTGCATTTCATACCTTTCGTTCACTGTTAATGACACTGAATTGTTCATTCTTGGCAAATCCGTAACTATTCGAGCAAATCAATTCTAACAAAAAGTTTCCAGTGGTGTTAACACTTGTGCATTTTCTTACGAGTTCATTGTTACACAATCAAATGGAATAATAATAATAATAATAATAATAATAATAATAATAATAATAATAAAACATTACCCTCGTATAGTTGTATGGTGTCCCAAAAGGTTTCATCTTAAGAATTTTCTTTAATTAACAAGTGTTTCCCAAAACTTCTTAATTCAAGTAATATATACATAATGTTGTTTTGCAATCAACTTATAACCTGACCTATTGTTATTCTCTATGTATTTATTTATTTTGATCTTGCATGCATTTCTATTTTCTAAAAGGCAAAAGCAGCTAATTTAGGCGCAACACTTTCACTGACCCTATATATATATATAGGGCGAACGGTGGCTTAGTGGTTAGCACGTTCGCCTCACAGCTCCAGGGGGTCGGGGGTTCGATTGCCCTGTGTGTGCGGAGTTCGCATGTTCTCCCCGTGCTGCGGGGGTTTCCTCCCCCAGTCCAAAGACATGCATGGTAGGCTGATTGGCATGTCCAAAATGTCCGTAGTGTATGAAAGGGTGTGTGAGTGTGTATGTGATTGGCACCCTGTTCAGGGTGTACCCCGCCTTGTGTCCGATGCTCCCTGGGATAGGCTCCAGGTTTCGCTGTGACCCTGAAGGAAAGGATAAGTGGTATAGAAGACAGACGGACGGACGGACGGACGGACGGATGTTTTATATATATATAAAATTGAGTTTGTTATATCTCTTCTCAAAATGTCTTGTAAATTGTTGATTATATTTATGTCTGTTGTTATTTCAAGTCTTTATATTACGATGCGCTGTATGTGTAATGGTTTGGCAGTCTTCAACATTTTCAGCATTTGTTAAAAAGTAATTCTTTAAAAAAAATAAAAATAAATATAAATAGCTTCATCATGCTTAAGAAAAGGTGAATATGAAAGGATACAAAAAATACTGCGAATAATAATAATAATAATAATAATAATAATAATAATAATAATAATAAAATGTAGACTATGAAAAGATATGAAAAGATCATTAGATAAAATATAATACATAAAACAATATTGTGACAGTGACAGTAAGAAGAAAATAACAATAAAAATAAAATGAGTGTAAAATAGCCACCAGATACTGACTGTTACTTTTAATATCGAACCCCACTTTGTTCAGGGACTCGTTACTCCATTTCTGTACTCCACACTCTTATTAGCGTTTATTGTTCTCCATTGTGAAACTTAATAAAAATAAGAAGGATGGCCTATGGAGCAGATTGCTTTCACGCATGTTCCCTGTTTTACTGTTTGTGTAAAAGCAATGGTAAACTTGATAAAATCTACAAACATGGTGCAAACTGATTAACTAACAGGGTCCACTGAGGATTGCATTTTTTTCACAAGCAGAATAACATCCTTTTTTTCAGCTGTTTGCCTTAATGAATATGCAATGAATGGATGAATGAATGAATGAATATGCAGGTGCAAAATACAGGTCTACCCAAGTAAAATAAATACAAGTCTTTACTTTAGCCTTTATTGAAGATTTAATATCACCATAATAAAACAGGACCACTATTTAGTATTCACCACACCTCAGCACGTCCGAATGAATTCATACAGAGGCGCTCTGTCGCAAAAGATGCCTTGACTACAACTACAAAGTGCACACAGTACTGACTAGAGGACTTGCTATTAAAATGCCGCATTAGCATCCGTTCTTAATTAGCAGACATGACCGTGAGTAGTGCTTCAGTGATTAAGTGATTAGATTTTAAAAAAAAAAAGAAAAAAAAAAGAAGAAGAAGAAAAAAGAAAACACTAGGGTCTGGGAGGACAGAAGCATCAATATATTCTGTATCTTTTATGAATTAATAATCTAAACATCACTGACACTCGTAGGGGGAAAAGAGTAGTCAGTGTCCAGACTAAGAAATATTGGACAGGGAGAGAGAGTTTATAAGATTGTTATTAAATAATAATTTATAGTGACAGTGATGGGGAAGCTGAGAGTCAGACACACTGCATATCTGTGTGTGTGTGTGTGTGTGTGTGTGAGAGAGAGAGAGAGAGAGAGAGAGAGAGAGAGAGAGAGAGAGAGAGAGAGAGAGAGAGAGAGCTAGCTAGTGTGCTTAACATGTTGACATTTAAGAAATATATTGAATCTACCCTTATTATATACTAAGAGAATGAGAAAGCTTTAGGGAAAAGAAGTTTATTTTCATCACAGAGAGAGAGAGAGAGAGAGAGAGAGAGAGAGAGAGAGAGAGAAACTCAATCTCTGCATCTTGCCTGTAATAAATGGGCCTGGCATTCAATCAGATCACTAATCATGCACTAAGCTCTCATTATGAATCTGCTGCTGCTGCTGCTTTCGCCTGCAGTTCATTTGAGAAGCCAAGATGCATTAGATCATCACGCTTACATAACACAACTTATATAACGGTGCACAGAAAAGCCCTCTCACACTCACGCTGGGACTGCACAACATGAAATCCTATGGAGAGGTTCACAACTGCATTTCTCTGCTGACGTTCAGGACCTGGGAGTGATGGTTTAAAGCCAACAACAACAACAAAAAAAAACTACTGTTCTAATAATAAAATGTCCGTGCTAAGCGTCATTGCTATACAGTGGATATAAAAAGTCTACACACCCCTGTTCAAATTGCAGGCTTTTGTGATGTAAAAAAATGTTTCACCTTTATTGTGCAATTGCAACACATACAGTATCTGACAAAAGTGAGTACACCCCTCATATTTTTGTAAATATTTGATTATATCTTTTCACGTGACAACACTGAAGAAATGACACTTTGCTACAATGTAATGTAGTGAGTGTACAGCTTATAAAATAACTCAACACACAGCCATTCATGTCTAAACCACTGGCAACAAAAGTGAGTACACCCCTAAGTGAAAATGTCCAAATTGTGCCCAAAGTGTCAATATTTTGTGTGGCCACCATTATTTTCCAGCACTGCCTTAACCCTCTTGGGCATGGAGTTCACCAGAGCTTCACAGGTTGCCACTGGAGTCCTCTTCCACTCCTCCATGATGACATCACGGAGCTGGTGGATGTTAGAGACATTGTGCTCCTCCACCTTCCGTTTGAGCATGCCCCACAGATGCTCAATAGGGTTTAGGTCTGGAGACATGCTTGGCCAGCTTCTTTAGCAAGGCAGTGGTCGTCTTGGAGGTGTGTTTGGGGTCGTTATCATGCTGGAATACTCTCCTGCGGCCCAGTCTCCGAAGGGAGGGGATCATGCTCTGCTTCAGTATGTCACAGTAAATGTTGGCATTCATGGTTCCCTCAATGAACTGTAGCTCCCCAGTGCCGGCAGCTCTCATACGTCTATTTATGCAACACTTATGCAACCAGGTTATTGTACCTTTTTCATTTTTTCCTTAAAATGATTCTTATTGTTTTTCAATTTGATTAATAGGTTAAAATTTCACAATAACGCTAAAGTCCTGACATGTCTCATGTTGGATTGATGTTTAACATCACAAAAACCTGCCATTTTAACACGGGTGTACAGACTTTTTCTATCCACTGTACATGATGGCGACTGTGGATAAAATATATTTATTCCGTATGCAGATGTGTATATAATGTGTATATTGAACACATGAGAGCATTCTCGATGCTACTGGCAAGACAAAAAAGCACAGGGCAATTAAATCAGAACAAATATTAAATAAGTAATCCATAAGATGACCTAAATTGCTTTTGGGGCCGCTCTAAGATCCTAACAGGACTCTAATTGACTGCTTTATTAAAGGCAGGTGCACTTGGAGAGTAATGTAGTTAATCCTATAGATAAAAACTCACAGACATTGCTGGTGTCAAGTGAAAACTAATATACACTCAACAGCCACTTCATTATGAACGCCTGTACTCCTGCCCATGCAGCGCGATACATAAAATCATGCAGGTCTCGAGGTTCAGTTATTGTTCACACCAAACATCGGAAATATCCATACCACTTATCCTACATAGAGTCCAGGGAGCCTGGAGCCTATCCCAGGAAACTTTGGGTACAAGGCAGGGGACACCCTGGATGGGGTGCTGACCCATTACACATTATGAACAATTTGGAAATGCCTGTCAGCCTGCAGTGCATACCTTTGGACTAAACCTAACCCTAAAATTAGGAAACCCCCAAAATACAGGGTGAACATGCAAACTCTGCACATGTAAGGTGAAGGTAGGATTTCAACCCCCAACCCAGGAGATACAAGCTAACCAACATGTTAACCACTGAGCACCGTGCCGCCTTACATCAGAAATATAATTTCAGATGATTAGTTGTTGGTGCCAGATGGGCTGGTTTGTATTTTGAAACAGTCCTGGGATTTTCATGAACAACAATCTTTAGAGTTTACACAGAATGGTGAGAATAGCATCCTGTGAGTGACAGTTCTGTGTGTGTAGACACCTTGTCGATGAGACAGGTGATAAGGAAATGGTTCACAAGACAATGGTTCACAGTCATTCAAAAAGAACCACTCTATACAAGCATGGTGAGCAGAAAAGCATCTCAATATATCAAACCTTGAGGCTACAATAGCAGAAAACCATATCAGGTTCCACTCCTAGCCAAGAAAAGGAATCTGATGCTACAGTGGGAACAGGCTCACCTAAAGCTCACCTAGCAAAGTTTTCAAGCCACCATCATTCTTTTGCAGAGTTGTAAATAGTCTCCGAAGTCATGCATCAGGTAATTTGTTAGATTTCCATGGACAACAAATTCCAGAATCTTGAATCAACTGTCAGTGTAACTGTTGACTGGTATTATGGCAAAAAAAAAAAAAAAAAAAGTGTTGAAAGCGTCTCATGGACATGGTTTGTAATTCACTCACTCACTCCCTCGCATTTATCACATGGAAATAATAATAATAACAATAACAACAACAATAATAATAATAATAATAATAATAATAATAATAATAATACTCAGGTTTTTACATTATAGATACAGATCTGAAAATAATCTATAAACGTGTATGTATATATAGGTAGGAAAACCGTTTAACAGACAATGAAATATTGGGAATTATTTGAATACAAACCCCACAATAGGTCACCTAAATCATAAACACTGGACGTCAGAGAGATAGTAGATAATAATTGCTAAACTAGATTTAAAATTAGGTCCATCGAGTTTGTATTCATACAAGTTTTCTGATTCACCCGCAACACCGAACCTTATTGTACGATAGATATGGCGAGGGACAAACAAAGCCCTATAGAGGAGACAGAATCAAATACAAATGCTAACATTGCCTTTTCCCTGAAGGCTGTTTGGCAATAAAAGCAGAGACCTGATTTTCATTCAGATAGCAAGCCCGTGGTATTGCTTCATGCTCCTCGGCCCTGCTTTACAGCGACGGACGGATGCGTGCTGATCTTCCCGTGGTTCTCAGGGATTCTGGGCTATTTCCTCTGCCTGCCAGAAACAACACTGTGCATCGTATTATTGTGTTATTCCCTCCCTGTGTTGATTCGGATGGAAATGAACGTTTGGAAAAGGATTTGCAGAGACATCCTGCGGCTGAGCTGTGTAGCAAAGAGAGCACTTTTTTTCCATGTTAATCCTACGCACAGTACAGTATAGTTCATTTAGAGTTAGCCTTACTGCAAAGGTTCAAAATTTCATACAGCGTAGATATTAATAGCTTACATATTCATTACCAAGTTTGTGCATTCAGCTTCAAGCTAGGTGGACTACAGTTAATGGGCAAAAGTTTGCATCCCTGCATAGTTTGGAAATTTCGTGCATCATTGCGAGGAGAAATCTGGCAATCTTTTGAAAAGTTGGTTAGCCTTCACTCTTTCATTATCCAGGCCTGATCTGAAGAAGATGTAGATCATCTGAGATGTCACGAAGAATGTGTAGGAGGTGGACTACAGGTGTCGGATGTTACAGGAAGATTCAAAAGCTTCTCAAAGGATACAAAAGACGTAGTTGTAAAGGCATTACTGCTGGACATACATGTTATAAAAGCTACCTTTTTTTTTTTTTTTTTTTTTTTTTTTTTTTTTTTTGCAACAGCAACATCTACAGTCTTACTGCCTTGATGAACTTGGTCCCCCGAATGGTCGTAAAGTAAAGTTAAAGGGATTAATAACATAAGAGTGATGGTCCAAAGTGAAATTGTCTAGAAATTGAAACTTATTATATGACAGAACTGTTGTATGCTCAATTCTGGTTGGTCGTAAGGTGTGGATTCAATTTCTGTAGCAGCAGCTCTGACAATACTGGCTTTAAATGGACAGCAGTAATCTAATTATTGACCTTATTCTGAATAAGACAATATCGTGATTAAGGTGTTTACATGAGTTGCTATTAGAATACTCCTTTCATGTTCCTGTTTTACATGTTATAGATCATAAATCGATTAACGGCACACGTCATTACGTCCCCGCGCCACGCCGTCCGACGTTCCCTCCGGAATTTCACGTATCGACATACAGTTCGTCTTCGTTATGGGACCGTATACAGTTTTGGGTGTTTTTATTTTTAATTTTATGAAAGCTTCAAGTGTCATGCTGTACGTGCAAATAGATGACTGCTGGAAGCCGTGGGCTGCGTCCCAAACCGCGTACTTACCTACTATATAGTAGCCGAGATACATGTATTTCGCCCACTGGTAAGTAAGCAGGTAAGTACGTGGTTTGGAACGCAGTCGTGCTCTCTTATTTGCTGTAAAATGGTTGAGCACTGCCGTGTGTGTACGTGTCCTGTCGCAAAATGCGGTGAAAACTCTCACACGACATTAATAGTGTGATTAAGGTGTGTACATGTCTGTAATACATGTCAATAATGTGACTAAAACAGGAATACTCCACACGTCTTAATTCCATTTGTGTTTACTTCAAGTACGACTTTAATCTGATTAAGGTAATTAAAAATGGCTGTCTACATGCTAGTTTCTTAATCAGAGTATCGTCTTAATCGGGTTAATATCGGATTATTGTTGTCCATGTAAACGTACTGACTGTCACCTGCAAGTCAAATCGCAGGTTTATAATAATGCACTTGTTAAAATATACAAGTATATAAGGTATAAGAAGAATAAAATTATTAGGACATGCTGTTATCAGGAAAAGACAAACACCATCATGTCACTGATTATTTTCTTATAACAGCACACCCCTAAGTGGTTCATTCCGTACTTGAAACACAGGCTGGATTGTCACTGAAGTGACAGCACATGTCAAGCTTGTTGGAAACATCAGCATACGGTACAGTTTGCTTTTTTTTTTTTTTAACAACTACTTTGCTGAGGAAGCATGCTGCTTCTCTTTATTTTGGAGATTGGAGGGGATTGAGGGCAAAGCAGGACCTAATCAGTTTGACTCTCTATTGTTTAAAGTGTGTGCCGCACGGATCAATTTGACATTGCATAAAAGTCATCTGATCCCTTTTTTTTAAACAAATGGAACGCTGATTAATAATTCATCCATGCATCGATTTGGTGTGACCTTTGTGTCCACCGAGCAGGTCAATTATCTCATGGAGAAGGAGGAGGGGGAGAAAATATGTAAATAGAAGTGTTCCCTGGGTTCTATTAATGTTCGAACACTCCCATTTATCATGATTATGGGCGTGGAGAGATGTAAAAAAGTTTTTCACTGGATGCTGACAGCTCACTGTTTACTTAACTCTTAACGCTGACTTCAGTAATGCCCAGTGGTGGAGTCATTATAAAACAGGTTCATGATTGTGTCTGAGATGAGACTTGTAATGGAGCAGAGCTGTCAGGAGATCTATGGGCCTAAACAGCTGTGAGACATTCGGCGGCGGATCTTTGCTTCATGAAAGCAAAGCCGGAAGGAGTTCAAGTCTCTGCCTCCCTGGTGCACAACAAGCAAAGTGATGCATATTGGACGAGCACCAGTTGCTTTGAGTTTTACAACAAAAACATTTTTCTCTCCCCCATGTCATAAGACCAATTGCATCAGTGTGAAGTGATGGCAGGAAAATAAAAACAAGTCTGGATGTGGAAAAAAAAAAATCAATTCTGTAATGAGTTCCGTAATGAATCATCTCGGTTACACGTGTCTGCTAGATGAGAGCTGGGAGAGTATTGGTTTCCGGCATATTTAATATAAATGTGGTGTCATAGACCACACTAATGAACAAGATGCCGCTGCGCCATCCCCGGACTATCATGTTGACCGATTCTCGAGATCAAGCTTTGAATATGTTACACTCTGAGCTGTAACTTACATATGTTCTTCATAATGATGCGCTTGATAAGTTGAATACTACAGCACATTTACACATTCCCACTACAGTACAATTCACGTATGGAAATTCATTATGGTCTGCTTCTGTCTATACTATCTGTATTCTGGAAAAGTGTAGGAAAATATGGTTTTGACCAAAATTGGGTTACTATCCCAGTAATATGACATCTCTGCACTCATTGGCTGGCCACAGCCTCCATTCTTTGTGGCATGGATTCCACGAGGTCTTGGAAACGTTCCTTTGAGATTCTTGCTTCATGTTGACAGATTGTTCATGCTGAGAATCTCCTGCTCTATCACATCCCAAAGGTGCTCTATTGGATTCAGATCCGGTGAATGGGAAGGCCACTGAAGAACACTGAATTCTCATCGACATGTTCATGAAACCGGTTTGAGACGGATACATGGTGCATTAAGATGCTGGAAGTAGCCATTAAAAGATGGATGAATTGTGGCTATAAAGGGATGCACATACAGTACAATCTCCTCTGAAAGTATTGGAACAGCAAGGCAAAATCTTTTGTTTTTGCTATTCACTGAAGACATTTGGCTTTGAGATTTTAAAAAAACAAAACAAAAACGAATATGAGACGATAGATCAGAATTGCAGATTTCATTTCATGATATTTAAATCTATATGTTAAACAACTTAGCACATGGCACCTTTCATTTGGACCCCACCCATTTTTCAAGTAATCAGAAATATCTGAACATGTGACGGACAGTTACTGCTCAGTTAGTGCTCTGTTAGATTGATCGTTTTGAGCATGAATTTCGGAGCCCATCTGCCTCAAGGTTTGACGTGCATTTTGAGATGCTTTTCTGCTCACCACAGCTGTAACGAGTTGTTACCATAGCCTTCCTGCCAGCATGAACCAGCCTGGCCATTCTCTTCTGACCTCCATCAACGATGGGTTTCCTCCACTCACAGAACCACTGCTCCCTGGATGTTTTTTTGGGTTTTGCACCATTCTGTGTAAAGACTATTGTGTGTGACAAGCCCAGGAACTTAGCAGTTCCTGAAACCATCCTCTCTGGCATCAACAACCATTCTGATGTTTGATGTGAACATTAACCAAAGCTCTTGACCTGTATCTGCATTATTTATTTATTTTTGCATTGCCATGCTGCCCCATAATTGGCTGATTGGATACTTACATGAATGCGCAGGTGTTTCTATTGAAGTGGCAGGTAAGTGTTTCATCAGATTGATCTTACACTCTGAAAGGTTGTCATCCTCCATCTATTTCTCTATACCCGCTCAGTTTAGAGCCTTATTTTTTATTTTATTTTTTTTAGATTGGATTTTGTTG
Organism: Ictalurus punctatus; assembly: GCF_001660625.3. Classification (NCBI taxonomy): domain Eukaryota; kingdom Metazoa; phylum Chordata; class Actinopteri; order Siluriformes; family Ictaluridae; genus Ictalurus; species Ictalurus punctatus. The sequence continues at coordinate 16,537,775 of NC_030436.2, forward strand.
TGGTTGTTGGAGTTATTACAACAAAAAAAAAGCTGTGAATTAGGTTTTTTTTTTTTTTTTTTTTTTTTCCTTCAAGTCAATACTTGGCAGCCAGTACACTAGGTCTCCATTAACACTGAGAAGGCATTGTATTTATTTCTCTTCACAAAATTCCCGGAACAGGAGGATTAGACGGGGAGCAGCAATGAACAAAGAGTTTAAGGTCCTAGATTTTCAATTAGAGATTAAAGTCAGGACTCTAGGTTACTAAAGGACATATTTCCTATTAATGTAAAATATTTCAGCTTATTAGAAAAGATTAGCCTTGAATCGTATGCTATGATTCACATTGTATTGTACATCGTAATCAAGACGTGTACGTGACCGCTAGCGCACAGTGAGAGATATAGGGATGTGGGTGTTTCCATGGCAATACTAGTTTGTGATCATCTTGAAGATCTTGGTATAAGACTTTTGTATAAGATAAGTAAGTATTGTATAAGTGATGTATTTAATCTATTTAATGTATTTAATCCCAACGTTCAGCACTTCATTCTACAGACAAAAGAAATCAAGAATGGTTTGTTCACTGTGAGTTAAAGCTCCTTTAAATTAAAAATGCAAAGTTATATTCTCTGAAATTATATCAGTACTTGTTGATGATGAACGTTACTTTATAATATTACTGTACACAGGAGTAATCGCAGTGTATCCTGCGATCCAGGCTTCCTAACCATTTCAGCGTGAACACACCATGTCAGCAGTTGGAAACATACAGCACCGCTGTCAGAGAGGGATATTTGTCATCCGCTTTCTGGCTCTGAATAAACACATTTATGTGGAGTGCTGAGCCAGGCTTGGCTAGATTTGTTTTTATGGGATTTTATATGATTGTCCTCACAGGTCGGTGCTTAGCATGAAAAAGAGAAAAAAAAGAGAGGACAATGCAGACTGGACAAAACCATTAGGCAAACTCACTCGCATATTCTTTCTCTCCCTGTCTTCCTCAACACATTCACTCTGCCAGTTACCTGACTAGTCAGTATTCACCGGAATGATGCAGGACATTTTAATTACTACACACACACACACACACACACACACACACACACACACACACACACACTGGAAACATGTTTGCTCCATCTACTGGTAGGAACAGAAAGCCCTTCATAGCTGCTAAGCAAAGAGGATTTGAAGTTCATGAGGGATTTGTGCTGTTTATTTCTCCATTTCTTCAGATGAGAGAACAAAAAGTCTCATTCAAAACATTCGGGAAAGTGCTAAGCAGGTATTATAACACAGGGACATGCTGATTTTCAGCCCTTTTATTAATTCTCTTTCATATTCTGTTGTAGCATGAGTAGTGGTATATGCAGCCATGACCGAGCTAAAAGTTATTGCACACCACTCAAGGTTTTGCCCGTGGTTTCTTTTTCTTTGTTTAATGAATAATTAAGGACTCAGAGTTGATATTGCTAAAAAAAAAAAAAAAAAAAAAAAAAAAAAAGGAAATCTATTTCTTTGCATGTAATGTTTCAGGAATTATATCTTTTTCATAATGAGCAGTATATATTAAGAAGATCTGGTTCAACACCAAAATATTAATATTTGACGGGTTAAAAAATGATCAATCAGTTATTAATAAGTTCATTAGCTAATTGAGTGGGTCAAATGCATACACACCATTTTAAAACAGTTTATTTATTTATATATACATGTATTATTATTGTTGTTGTTGTTGTTGTTGTTATTATTATTATTATTATTACCGGAATACTAAAAACAAAAATTAAAATAGTTCAATCGTATTTATTTATTTACTTACTTTAGTTTGTTTGCTTGTTTGTTTGTTTACTTTTTTGTTGTTGCTGACATAATACATATAGTACATGACATATCATCTATGCAGCAATGCATAATGTTCATCATTTAAAAAGAAATGTTTTTATATATTTAAAGAATAAACAAGCCAAGACCTGTACAGCACCTTCCCCTCACACACAGAAAAAATAACAAACTAAATTTAAACTAAAATTCAATTGAATAAATAAATATGCAGGCAAGGAAATAATAATAATAATAATAATAATAATAATAATAATAATAATAATAATAATAATAATAATAATAATAATAATAATAATAATATTACAAAGAAAGAAATGAAATAGCCCTGCACTGCCTCTGCTCTTTGACCATTTCATAATGATTGAACTCTGTAGGCATGACGGCAGGCAGTTTTGTGTGTGCACTTGTAGCATATAAGCAGAGGGAAGGAGGCGGCAACTGGCTGCCATCGCCAGACTGAAAACAAATTGCTTTCTTTCCAGGGATTCTGGGAGGGTTTGGGAGCACCGAGCGCGGATCAGAGCGCGTAAAGGATGTGTAATGGGTTCCATGCTTGTGAAATCATAAACAGGATGGAAGCGGCCCGAAAACCCAGAAACGCTCTCAGCCACTCTCAGTAAAGGCGTTACGCTTTAAAGCTCCACTATTCCCCAGATGGATTGCATACACGCCACACTAAACTCTGCACTCTGACTGCCAGCAGTGTTTCTCGCTCTCTTTTTCTCTCTCGCTCTCTCTCTTTTCCACCACTCATCCCTCTTTCCAAAAAACTGACACGTCTTTGCCAGCTAACGTTGCTCTCCCGCTCATCTTTTCCTCACCTGAAGCCACGAACATTGATCACAGTCAGCATCACCGCCGCTTCACCATCATCCCACACTGAGAAATTAACCAGAGTACAGAAAAAAGTTGTTAATGTCTGCTAATGTTATTAGCTGAGTAATTAGCGGCAGCATGTGCGTGGTTATTCCTAATTGAGGCTGTTTAATCTTATTATTGGTCGTTCATGTGAATGTAATAAGCAATGACATGGCGCGGGCTAAAAGTGCTCCTGCTGGGTTTCACAGCACTAAAGCCCAAAAGCACCATGAAGTCCATGCAGCAAATCTCTCTAAATTATCGACCAGGTATTGTAGCAGAGAAGGACTAGAAGCTCCAAGCATGTGGATTTTGGCTTTTACACTGCATGGGCACTTAATAAAACCTTGACCAGTGGAAAATGTTGTAATCCCTAAAAAAAAACAAAAAACAACAGAAGACTGTTAAGGGTTTTTCCAATGCCTTTCACTTAAACAGAATACTCAAGTAAGAATAAATACTAATTGCAAAATCTACTGAATAACTCTCCTGAAATAATTACAAATTACTTATCCGTACATTTTACAATTGACACAACTAATCTGAATACGTAATATTTTCTATTCAAGGCAAATGTCGGGCTTGCAGTTGATTGCTAGGTTTGTTATCTAGCTAGCTAGCTCATGTTAATTCATACACGTATCTATCTACATAGATGCTATAGTTAGCAAAGATGCCTCTTACATATTATCCTGTGCACTTCCTACAGTATAGGCTGTAGCTAGGCTGCACTGCCATATACAGCATTTAACACAACAGGCAATCACTACTGTACGTTAAAGTGACATCTTAAGTTTAATACATAATAATTCATACTGTACAACATAGACAAATCTGGCTAGCTAGTCTATAGTAGCTCAGTCAGCTAGCTTATGGTTTACCTGTACATGTTTTCACAGGTTATGCATTGAGCTGTGAAATCTTGATATCTCCACAGGGTTAAATGCATTCTTTTTTTTATTTACTCCATAAGAGTGATCAAGAATAAGTGTAGCAAAACTGAATGTTTCATTAAAGAAAAAACAAACAAAATAAAACTCATGTTACAATTAATTATACTCAAAGTATCGTTACAGGGAACCATGCACTCAAGTACAGTAAGAAGAGTACATTTAGTAGTGGTTTGTTACTTTCCACCCCTGGTCTTTGCAGTCACAACTGATGACATGTTATGGAGGTGTCAACAAAGCAGGATTAAGTAAATTAGCACATGAAATCTAGGGGGTGTTTCATTAAGTGTGAATTTACAGTCTGGGCTAGAATGAAATCAGCCCTAGCTGAAATAAGAAGATATTAACTAGAAATGAGGAATTATTACGTCAAGAATAATGTGGGATCTCAAAAGATTTGGTCAAGATTAAATCTCAGTTAAGTAGGCGGAGCCGACTAAGATTTGAATGATTTTTAAAACTCCTTGAGCCCTGTTTTCCCATCCATGAACACAAAGCGGTGGTTCGACTAGAGTCAGCATGCCAACATTAGCATTAGTGAGGATCGAGTCAAGTCAAGTGGGTTTATATTGTCATTGCTCTATATAGCCTGTATACATTGGAACAAAATGTTGTTTCTCCAGGACCATGGTGCAACACAGAACAGTACGCAAGACTACATAAAGACAAGACCACTAAATACACAACAGTGTGAGATGAGTGGAAACTGTTCTGTAAATTGTAATGATCTCAATCACTATATAACACTATGAACACGCAAAATCCGGCTCATAGTGATTTATGAGACTGGTCAGGAGTTCAGTCGCTGTCCTTTTGTTTTGGTTATGAGCGCTGAGCTGAGGTATTAGCATGCTAGCAGGGTGCAGAGTGAAGGGGTGTGACAGAGTGTCTATAAAATGACTGACAGAATAGCCATGTAAACAAAAACACAAACATTGACGATTGCACCTTTAAGTTTAAATAATGACATAATAGAAGTCAAAACAATCATGTTCATGATGATTTTGTTCATGACTTGAGGTCCAGTGCTTCCGTATTGTTGCACTTCTTTGTACAAAACTCCAAAATAATGCACTTTAGGCAATTAAGCAATTAAGATAACATGGACACCAACAGTTGAACATTACTTTTTATAAATGAGAGGGAGGGTTTAGCCATGTGTGTCCATTTATACCAACCACTTCTGCTTACAGTGGTCCTACTAAGACTTCCAACTTTTCCTTTTATCTCATATGCTTTATTTTCCCCTGACTGTTAAAAATGGATCGTTTCAACAAATGCCATATGGTAGTCATGCCAGTGGTGTTTGTCTTGTTGTACTGCTCTCAGCTTGGAGCGTAGGTCAGTTTCAAATCAGTAACAATACTATTCATGAAAACAACAATTCTCTTACACCATCTGTCAATTTATGAACGTGTGTAAACTCGCATTTTATGAAGCCATCTGGAGTGCAATTAGCAATTTTATTCACAGCCTATAGCAGGATTTTAGGATGACAGGTCACTACGTTGGAGTCCTTGCTCTTACTTTATATTATACAAAGCAAGTGAATGAGTGTTCAGTATTTTCATTTTTGACTCCTTTCTGAAGCATCCATGCCGTATTATCAAATATTTTTTTGATTTACTTGTGAGCGTTCACAGGTTGGCCTGTTGTTTATAAAGAAAATGCTTACACATGTGCATTTATTTTTATTAAGCTGATGAGCCAGACCTCATTTTTAGGCTGAATAGGTGTACAACTGTTTCTTGGCACTAATTTGTTCCCATAAACACAGAATACAAATCTAGAAAAGCAGGATTTGACAAATGGGCTGTCAGATTTTGTTTGACTGCCTTTCAAGCCCAGAATTTATTCATCTCCGAACAGCAGTATCACATATAACTTGTTTATGTGAATTGTGTGTCTACCGGTTTGTGTTGTTATCTGGCATGCCACATGTCTGACAGACCTGTAGTTCAAACCGTACTTTAGAAGCCGAGAGAATGCATGACTCCACAAATAGTGTGGAGCACAGAGCATCGCCCCAAGCAAGGAACAAAAAACGCTCTTCACTGAAATGATTTTTTTCCCTTGCCATTTTATTTTTCATATTTTCAACTATGATGTACCTATTATAGCCACAAAAAAAGGTAATAAAACAGGTAATGGACTCAATAAAAAACTAAGTAAATAAAACAATCAAACAAACAAACAAATAGCAGAAGCAAAAAAAAAAAATTGCAGAAGCAAAAACTCATATATGCACATGTGCATATAGGACATGTATATACAGTACACTAATTTATTAATTTTATTTATTACAGGAATTATTATTAAATTATAAACATAGTTTTATTTGATTGGGTGGTTGGTTGTTCAGTCGGTCAGTTGGTTAATTTTTACTGGTTGGTTGGTTAGTTGATTGGTTGTTCAGCTTATTGGTTGGTTGGTTTTTAATTAACTGGTTGGTTTGTCCATTGCTTAACTCCACCATGGACGGTCCCAAGCCCGGTTGAGAAAGGAGGAGGGTTGGTCTCTCGCCAAGGGGTTGTAAAACCCGAAAAGAAACCAAATGGAAAATAGATCAAATTCATGCGCTCATGCTACCGCATCCGAGGAAACCCATGCACCAGCATTGGGGTCCCAGGGTGCTGGAGAGAAATGGACTACTGGCCAAAGTATCAAAGCGATCAAGCCAAAAACGGAAATTCGACTCACTGCGTACTGACAGGACATCACGTTGGGCAGAAAGAGACCATTGCCCGGGAACTTACAAATTGAAAAATTTCTATTGCTGCATTGTCTGAACTTTGACTCACTGGCTCCAGAACTACGACCATCCGCGAGTGAAATGATGATATTATACTATTCCAGTTATGATAAGAGACAAGGTGGTGTTGGGTATATGGTTGACAGCAGGACGACACGAAGCGTGATAGCCTTCCAACCATATTCAAACCGTTTATGCACCCACCGATGTCAGCCCTGACGACATGAAGGATGACCTACAACCAGCTACAAGATGCACTGGGTACGATCCCTGGACGTGATCTGGTTATCCTTGCCGGCGACTTCAGTGCCCATGTTGGTATGGACAGGGCCGGATGGGAAGGGACGTTGGGCAGGTTCCTCATGAGAACAAACAATGACAATGGTCTACATCTACTGTCCTTTGCCACATTCAGCAAGCTGATCATCGAAAACAGCCACTTCCAACATCCACACAAACATCAGCTTACATAGTGCCATCCATCTGGCAAGGACAGGGCTGTCCTGGAGTATTTTCTGATCAGCTCCCACTTTCAATCATCACTAAAGAACTTCTGTGCATTAAGGGGACCAGACTGCTGATCTGACCACTATCTTGTCCATGCTAAGCTAGTTCAATGGGCAAAGCGTAAGGCACCACCATCAGCCAAGCCAAACTGAATGCATCTTATGGATCCAGCCACCTAGCAAGAATTCCAAATCGCCCTCTCCAACAAATTTGCAGAGCTAGCTCAGTTGGATGATTTGGACGACGAAGAACAGCAGATATCACATATGATCCTAGAAAGTGTAGCTCCTTTCTGCCCACCGCCGGTCAGAGCCGTGAATCTTGGATGAATGCCTGAACCTGGTGGACAAGCGGAAGCGAGCCAAACACATAGATCTTCAACAATAGTGCCACCTGAACCAAGACGTTTGGCATATGATGAAGACAGAACGAAAAGCCTATTGCAATAACATAGCAGTTGATCTTGAGGAAGCTGCATCTAGGCAAGAGTTCCAGACCCTGTACCAAATGCTCAAGACTGATCAAGTCAACCAATGACAACATCAAGAAAGTGGATGGAACCTTTGTGAGGTCTCCCTGCAAACACTTGCAATGGTGGAAAGAATTTTTCCAAGAGGTATACAATCACAATCCACCTCAAGGTCCACCAACATAGCCACTGGCTATAGACGACAAACCTACAGTTGATGAAGTGAAAACTGCCATCAGATCACTGAAGAGCGGAATGATCAGGTCATCGCCGAGATGTCCTGCTGCACTGATTTCATGCACTCTTGCCACTTATTTGGCACTCCGAACAAATACCATCTTCTTGGAAAAAAGCCAGGATAGTGCCAATAATGAAGAAAGGCCATAATCAGGAGTGAAAAACTACTGCAGCATCAGCCTCCTGTCCATTACTGGCAAAGTTTTTATGAAGATCATACAATCCAGGCTACAGAAACCTTGTGAACAGAGCAGTCGAGAAGAACAGGCAGGCTTTAGGCTGAATGCTGCCTGTTCTGTTCTGAATACTGTGATCAAATCTTCACCATTCGTAAGCTGATGGAAGAAAGGATTAGATGTGCACACCATCATCATCTTAGTAGACTTCAAGTCTCCAATGGAGAGCATTGGAGGTCGAGCATGTCCCTGACAAGATCATTCGACTCCTGAAAATGTCATACGATGTCTCAACCAGTTGCGTGTGTATACGGCATGAACTATTGAAGGAGTTTCCCATTAAAACCGGAGTCCACCAATGAGAGGCCGCATCTCCTCTGCTCTTCAACACTGTGATTGATTCTGCCAAGGCAGAATTGGACAAGCAACCGTGGCATTCGTTTCGTCAAGTGGTGCCTATAGAAAAGGGCCAACATCTTTGTTGAGACCAAAATATAACTTTTCTAGACGCTGATCCTGGCAATTCTCCTATACGGGTCAGAAACATGGACTCTACTGTAGCAAGACCTAAACAAGCTCGAGGTCATCCAAACGCAATGCCTACGGTAGATCCGTAGTATCTCCCTCCACAACTGCATAAGAAATGAAACCATCCGTATAAGATGCGAAAGGTGGTCGAGGAAGTGATCCAACTAAGAAGAATGAGATGGTTCGGGCACATCTGCAGAATGAGCATCACCAGGACACCGTACCAGCTTCTCTGGCGAAAATGTCCAACAGAGTGGAAAGTTCAAAGAACAGCGCCCAAGAAGACATGGTCTAAACAAATTGAACAAGACATGAAAAACCAGCAATCCACCCTCAGTGATGCCAAGACCATTGCCATGGATCGAACAGCATGGGAAAAGTATGGGCTCCAAAGGAAACCCCGTCCTATTGTTAATTAGGGATCAAAGAGGGAAGAGAAAGAAGGTTCATTAATTAGCTTAATAGTTGATTGGTTGGTTGGTTCATTGGTTTGTTGGTCAGTTGGTTGACTGGTTGGTTGGTTGGTGGTTGGTTGGATTCTTGGTCAGTCAGAAGGTTGGTTGTTTGCTTGCTTGATTGATCACATCAGGTCTTCTATATTTTATAAAGCTTTTCCCAGAATTGTTTCTATTTAGGATAGCCTATTCCTAAAAGCTAGACTTATTTTTGTGAATGGAGGCTAATGGCAGGCCTTGAGAACAAAAAATAAATAAATAAACAAATAAACAAACTAAATAAACCAAGGCAAAATGGTTGGTAATTAATTGCACCCCACATCTCAGTCTTTCCATGCAGTTGTTTAAGAAAAGAGGTGTTTCTGTACTTGGCTGTTATTGTTTTTTTTAAGTACACTTGCTGTCTTCATTTTAGTACTTTTGAAAGTACTAAAAGTACTTTTGTCTCTCTTTTGTTGATAATTTGCCATTTCCTGCACTGTATATTTAGCACATGTTTCCAGTGTGCCAGCAGAAAGAAAGAAAACAACTCTGCAAATAATCTGGTACATTCTAGATCACAGGCTGATATCCCTGGTCCTGAAGTACCCCTTTTGTACACATTTGAGTGTTTTCCCTGCTCTAAAACATCCAATTCAATTCAGGAAGGACTGGTAATTAGCTGGTTAGTTCAATCAGGGGTTTTGAGAGCAGGGAAAACAGCACCAGGTTCTCCAGCATCAGGGCTGGGAATCTAGATCTGCATCTCTCAAGCATGTGGATGTATGTAGTGTTTCAGACTCTTTGCTTAACGCCACCTGACAACTTGGTTGACATCTCAAAGACTTCCTTAATATATTCTTAAACCTTTTGGCATCTCTTTCCTGCCCCAAATCTCATGAATAAGGCATGTGGCCCAGTCAGCAAGTGAGCACAAGAAGAGAAGGCCAGGCTCCATCCATCACTGTCTTGGTGTTTTGCTGGCAAGCTACATCAGCTCCCCCAATAATCGCTCCCTCCCTCCATCCCCGCTGTCAGTAAACAGGTAAAAGAACTAAGGAGGGGAGGGTGACGAGTGGAGGCGCAAGCATTTAGCGGGCATAAATCTTTAGGAATCAAGGAACATGCCGGTGAGCTGTCTGCTGCAGGCAAAGGAATGTGTTTCATCTGAAACAAGGTAAAGCAATATGTGATGAAGACAGCATTCTGCAAATCCAGGGGTTTTGTTTGTAGTAAATTGAGTGTGTGTGTGTGTGTGTGTGTGTGTGTGTGTGTGTGTGTGTGTGTGTGTGTGTGTGTGTGTGTGTGTGTGTGTGTGTGTGTATGCTGAGGAAATGAGGTATTCAGGTAATACATTGGACTAGTGGAACTGTACATACATACAGCCAACATATAACTTATTTCATAGAATTAATACAGACTCTGGTCTATTAAGTAACAACAAGTGATGCTGTTATAGGTATACAATCAATAATGGTTTGCTGGGATGCTGTTACATGAAGTTTGTTTTTCCATAACACAACATCCTAAAGTGTTTTATTCCTCTTATTCAACAGCAATTTTCCAACTTTTTAAAACCCATTTATAGTTGCATTTAACATTGTGGAACATCTATGAAGTCAGTACATTCCTGTCATCACTTACATTTTAGCAGCTGTAAACAGTTAATTTATTCACTCACCTTATCTTAAAGTTAATAAGAAAAACAAATATGGAACTTGTTATGGAGAAGCCACAAAACACAACGCCCATGGTGGGAAAACTTACCTCTGTCTGATATAAAGACCTGACATTGGAGACTCCTTCCATAATTGGTAAGTATATTTTGTTTAGCCCTTTATTAAAGTGAGTTTCATTTACTGTATACACTATATAGCATAAGAACATTATCGTAGAGGAAAAGTGTTACCACATTTTACCCCCCCCCCCCCCCCCCAAAAAAAAAAAGAAAAAAAGAAACAAAACACAAACAAACAAACAAACAAAAAAGAAAAAACCCAAACACATTGCATCTAGGCTCTAAAGATGTTTATGTAACAATTATGGAAGTGTCCAATTATGGAAATATCCTGTGTCAGCACTTTGTAATAGCCAGGTGAAAAATTACGTTTTCAGACATGGGACTATCTTCAGGATGGAGGTCTTGAGGAAACAATAGTTTATAGCTGCAGTAACATAAATGATAACAGGAAGGAACTTGTTTCTTGGATCTTCCACAACAGTAAAAGGACCTATAAATGAATAAAATGGACATGTAATTTTTAAAATAAATAACTGGAATTGGAAATGAATCAATTTCGGGGTGATAACAGTAACTCCGCCTAACCTACACACACCATGTCGTTGATTATTTCCTTATAACAGCTTACCTTGTTGTGTTTTAGTCCTTACTTAATTTTCAACCTAGCTAGATATGTTAGCAGTGAGAGTTTATGTAACTTATGGCTTACCTAACAAATACAAATCCACATAGACATACAATCTTAGTTTTCATGAACTGAAGTTTTCAAGTGTCTTATGGTTGAAATATAGAGTATCATGTGGTCAAAGATAAACTCAGATATGACTCTGATTTACAATATCCTTGCTATTGAGATGGAGGACATACACTGTTGTGAGTCTTGATTTCTTCTGTTTTTGTGTACTCTCATACCAAATAGTTATAGATCTTCAAATGAAATAAAACATAAAACAAAGGCAACCTGAGTAAACACACAATACAGTTTTTATTTTTTAAATTTTTTTATTGAAGTAAGAAAAGTTGTTCAACACCAATCACCTCTGTGAAAAACTAATTACCCCCTTAAACTTAAAAACTGTCAGTGCCACCTTTAGCAATAATAACTACACGCCAAACCAAACCAAATGCTTCTGATAACTGGAGATATTACTTACTCGTTCTTCTATTTTTACTTACTCTTACTTCTAGAACTTGGACTTACTCCTATGCTTTGGATCATTGTCTTGCTGCATAATCCAGTTGCACTTGAATTTCAACTTACAGACTGAAGGCCAGACATTCTCCTTTAGGATTTTCTTGTAGAAAGAAGAATTCATGTTTCCCTCAATTATTGCACACAGCCCAGGCCCTGAAGCAGTAAAGCATCCCCACACCATCACACTTCCACCACCATGCTTGATTGTAGGTATGATGTTCTTTTTGTGGAATTCTGTTTAGTTTATTCCAGATATAACAGGACCCCCATTTTCCAACAGTTCCACTTTCGACTCGTCAGTCCACAGAACATTCTCGCAAAAGGTTTGAGGATCATCAAGGTGTGTTTTGGCAAAATTCAGGTGAGTCTTAATGTTTTTCTGGGTTAACAGTGGTTTTCACCTCACCACACTTCCATGGATGCCATTTTTGCCCAGTGTCTTTCTGATAGTGGAGTCGTGAACAGTGACCTTTATTGATGCAAGAGAGGCCTGTAGTTCCTTTGATGGTGTCCTTGGCTCTTTTGTGACTTCCTGGATGAGTCATTACTGTGCTCTTGGAGGAATTTTATACTAATTTACTACATACTAATTTTATAATAATTTTCACACAGCCCCAGATAGTATTGGATATCGTTTTTGCTACAATAAATGACTTTATCATTTAAACACTTTTGTTTGTGTGTTTACTCAGGTTGCCTTTGTTTTATCTTCTTATCTTTGTTTTATTTTGCTTTCATTTCTGAAACAATTTAGTATGAGATATACACACAAACAGAGAAATCAGCTGATGCATTCTTGAGTGAGAATCAGTGTTCCACCCTGCCAACGAGTGAAAGAGCTCATGGTCTGAGGCTGCACCTTTACAGAGAGGTTTCATGTTCTACCTTTCACCTGCTTTCCCCTGTCAACAAACAAGCTGAGCTGTTTAATGGAAACGTCAGGAGGCGAATGTGTTTTGTCGTCCAGAGAGGCTGCTGAGCCTGTGGCTCTATCCGTATCAGGGCTAAGACGCATAACCTCTTGTTCTGCCGAGACAGAAGGAGTGATGAGGGGAAAGTGTTCTCTGCCAGGGGTGAGGTTTCAATACATAAGACTCTATTATGGTTCTGTTAAGAGGTCTAGCGGAGGCCTATATTCAGCAATAAGGAAAGAGATGTGGAAGGTAAATATATTGCGTTGAGTGTAAATAGAAACTTGTGTTCAATTATATAAAATTTCAAGCCATCATCAAAACAAATGGTATACTGCTTGTTTATAGCATATACATACTATATCGTCATCTTTAGATTTCATTACACCATCATGCTGAAGTGAATTCTCAAATCTGACTGGCCAGAAAGTGTCGATTAATTTTTCTATAACGATTCTGAAAGTAGTGCCGGCAGCAGGATTTATATTAATACACTCATTGTACTTTGTTATCATTCCTATAAGAATTATTTCTATAACCTGATTAACAAAGGTGATGTAATATCTCAAAGAAAAACTCCCCCCCCCCCCATACTTCTTGTTATGGAGATAGTTAATTTAACTCCAGTGTCAGCGCTTTGTAATAGTCAGTAAGTTTTCCGCAATCGGAAAGCGCACTTCCTGGTTTCTCGGGAACATGACAAGCTGTGTCTTATTAACTTTCAAGAGAATGAATGAAGAGCGGCTAGTGTTGGGTTGATAGGTCTTAACCGTTTAAACTGGAACTAACTTGTTTAGCAACGATAAATGTAGCTATAAATAGCTAAAAAGGTGCAAGGTTTTATTCTTTAATGGAAAAAAGGAACATAAGCTAATTTTTGTGGTATAAAAAGATATAAACACTTGCAGTTATTGGAAAATAATTATCTTATGGGCTGTATCCAACATTGATTGTTTTCCTATAACAGCACATCCTGATATTATTCTTTACTTACAGTCTCATGTGACTATATACATTTTCTATTCCGCATCACTATGATCCAGTCTCATGTGTACGTTCAGAAAAAAAAGCAACTGACGAAAGCACAAAATGTTGTTAGCACTCAGGGATTTTGAGAGAAGCAGAGCTCTATCATTTCATTTGTGTTATTGTTCACTTGTCCATGGGTGGTGTCCGGATGCCACTGTGTTCAGCTAGAGACGTGCCTCACACGAAATCACGAATGTCGTTAGTGTTCAGTGCTCTGTGTCGGAGGTTAATGGTGCTTTGGCTGTTGTAGGATATCACAAGGAAGCTGTAGCAGAAACGTCATTAACATGAATGAGCAAAGATATCAGCAAGGTTTTCTCCTGACCCACCTGAAATGGCCTACCATGGCGCGAATAAGACTGCAGACATTTATCTGTTCCTTCTCCCTCGTATTTTTTTCCTCCTTTACTGATTTCCCAGACATTTTATTTTTCTATGAGATGCAACATGACTGCGAGTCCTCTTAGACGTGCACAATGAGCCGCGGTGAACTCCATATGCCTGTCTCTTTTATAATAACAAAAACATCATCATTTAGCTTCAGGGCAGCCTCTGATACTCCCCATTTACAAAGCACCATGAACAAACTCCCTGATGATGATGATGATGATGATGATGATGATGCTTCATACTCATCAGCAGCCTTCATGACTTTGGACTTGGCTCATCTGTGCAAAGTTGGAAACCTTTCTTTTGTTTTTGTTTTTTGAGATGTTTATCCAGACAAATGCCGTTCTGCAGCCAAAAGGTGTTGATTAATTTTCAATAACAGCAGCTCTGATTATAATTTTGGCAGTATTTTTGCATCTGTGTTCTCATGTTCATCTGTGGATAAGCTAACACCTAAGGCATTTTTTTTTTTAAACTTTAAATCACTTGTAAAGATTATCCAGAGTCCAGACAAATCCTTGTCTCAAAACACAGAGCTCCATAATCCTATTTTTTATTGAGATCAGATGTGATCTAACCAGAGCTAAGTCTAGGAACAGCAAGGCCAATTCTTTTGTTTTTGCTATACACAGAATATATTTGGGTTTGAGATAATATGAGATGAATATGAGACGATCGATAAGAATTGCAGCTTTCCTTTCTTCATATATACATCGAAATGTATCAAACAATGTAGAACATGGCACGTTTTTGTGGCAGACCATGCAATTTTTAGGTAAGCAAAAGTAATGGAATAGATAGTCTTAAAGTAAATTTAAATAAATAACACTTAATTTTGGTGGCATATCCCTTGTATACCCACTGAAATCACCAAACTGTTGCATTCTTCTTTTGTAATGCTTTTCCAGGCTTGTACTGCAGCTGCTTTCAGTAGTTGTTTTTGTTTGTTTGTTTGTTTGTTTGTTTGTTTGTTTGGTGGGGGTGTATGGTGATTGACTTGGCCAGTCTAAAACCTTCCACTTTTTTGATGAAGTCCTTTGTTGTGTTGGCCAATAAAGGCCAATGCCAATAAAGATCAGTGAGCCTTTTCCACTCATGCCATGACACTACCTCCACCATGCTTGACTGATGAGCTTTTCTGTTTTGGATCAAGAGCAGATACATTCTTTCCTCCACTTTGGCCTTTCCATCACTTTGTTAGAGGCTACATTCTGCCATTGAGGACGACCCCAAGCAGTGCAGCCTGGAGATTGCTGAGTGCTGAGGATGGTGCCGCATGAAGTACCATGGAAATGGTTTTGGACCTCAATTCCACATGGACATTCTTGCTGTTTATTGCTGGAACTACAGCTGCTGTGATGGCCTTAGGACTGCAATTACCACATACAATTTTTGCATTCAAGTCTCCTTCAGTGAAGAGTGGACTAGTTCAACAAAACAGACTTCATATAAAAACCATAATGAACTTTCTTTTACTTTCACACTATCCGTTGTTACCCAGATGAGGACGGGTTCCCTTCTGAGTCTGCTTCCTCTCAAGGTTTCTTCCTTATATCATTTTAGTCTCCACCAGCTCGCTCAATAGGGATAAATTCACACACTTAAAATCTGCATCCTGTGTTTATATGTTTCTGTAAAGCTTCTTTGAGACAATGTCCATTGTTAAAAGCGCCATACAAATAAAATTTAATTGAATTGAATTAATCTTAGTTCCAGGACTTTTGTGGCTCATCTCTGTATTTCTTTGTGAATTCCAATTTCACTTTCAGAATCTTACTGATGATACCTTCACCCCTGCCCTGTGGAGGTTGTTGGTGATGTCACTGACTGTTGTTTTGGGGTTTTGCTTCACAGCTCTCACATTGTTTCTGTCATCAACTGCTGTTGTTTTCCTTGGCTGACCCATTCGGTGTCTGTTGCTCAGTACACCAGTGGTTTCTTTCTTTTTTTCTTTTTTTTTTTCCCCTTGGCCAACCTGTTCCATGTGTGGTTGTTAGTACACTAGTGGTTTCTTTCTTTCTCAGGACATTCCAAATTGTTGTATTAGCCATTGGTTGTGCAATGCCTCTAATTGATTTTCCCTCTTTTCTCAGCTTCAATACAAATGGCTTTTCTCCCATAGACAGCTCTCTGGTCTTCATGTTGGTTTATCCTTTTTTAACAACAAATGCAATCAAACCAACAGTAGACATTCAGAGCTATTATTTCTTCAAACAATCAATTTAAAGTAAGCACCTGGGCAGCAAGGAACACCTATCAGTCAAATGTTCAAATATTTTTTGATCATATAAAAAAAATGGGTGGGTTCAAACAAAAGGTGCCATCTTTTGATATCAAACCCAAATGTATTCAGTGTACAGTGAAGCAAATCTTTATCAAAGTATCATTTGAAATGAACAAGCTCCTCTTCATTTTACACTCTCTGGCAAGTATGAATTAAGTAGTACTGTGAACAGGTGTAATTGTAACTGTAATCAGTTTCACTGATTCAAATGCATCCCAATAAAATGCCATTGTAAATAACTGTGAATCATTTACCAAACGCACTACTTCACCAGTTATGAGCAAACTGCAACCTCAAATCCAATATTACCTCAAATTTCACACAGATTAGACTAGACAGTAGTTGAAATATTTCTTCTACTTTCCTTGCTCCAACAAAATGACACAGGATCTGATGAGCAGAAGATGCACGGATACAGTTCAAAAGCAGAAGACAGCTCTATCTGCTTTCTAACCTCATGCAAATATGTGCCTGGTCCCTGATACATCCATTGACACCTCCCATATTCCGTGACCCAACAGAAATTACTGTCAACTCTCTCGACAGCACTGGCATTGATCCCCACTGTTGCCAAGACAACAAGGTGGCATTTAGACTGGCGTTTTTTTTTCTTTTTTTTTTCTTTTAAGACTGACTTCTGTAATCCTTTGAAGAGGATTTGCCATCTCTGATTAATCAAACATCTTCAAATGAAGAAAAGGAAACTCAGGCAAACTCAAATCTCTATGGAGAGCAACATTATGATTGTGAAATGTGCTTCTGTTCAGAATGAGATGTGGTGTGCTAATCAGGTCATGGGATTCCTGGAGAAATTATTCCCTAATTATAATATGGACATTTTAATTGCCTTTTTATATTCTATTAGGCAAACAAATTCAATGAATGAAAAGTAATCTTGCTAATTAGCATGATGACATGCAAGTATTCTGTGTTAGCCTCAATGGTGTTGTTTGGTTGAAATAAACCACAAAATCCTTAAGGGGTTTTAGACTTTAGAACATGTGTAACATTAGTTAAACAGCATCATTAAGGCAACTCAACACCACATGGGCAAATCGACACAAGACAAAAACAGTAAGCGGACTGAGTAAAATGGAAGATTGTATTTTCTTTTTTATTAACTAGATCAAAAGTAGCAGTCTGTTCTGTTAAATTGAGACAAAATTATTAATAAACATTGACGTATTGCTTTATATGAAGGTTCCCATTAGTTTCTTACAATTAGCAAAGTACTGTTAAGGCATTATAAAGTTTATGCAATCCATGACTATAAATTATTCTGTTAAAATGTATTCAGCCCTAGTTCCAAAATTCCCCTCTTAACAACCACAAACATGTTCATTAAGGTTTTGTTTGTGTTGTTCATTGTGAGCTTAATTTTCTCATTGATGGTAATTCAGGTAGCTTATTTGGTTTATTATATACGCTATATGGCCAAAAAGTTTGTGAACACCTGGCCATCACACCCATACAGTATGTGGTCCAACAAACAAATTGTTTGCACAGTGATGGAAGCTTACAATTGTATAGAATGTCTTTGTATGCTGCGGCAGTAAAATTTCCCTTCATTGCAACTAAGAGGCCCAAACCTGTTCCAATACACCTGTGCACAAAGTGAGCTCTATGAAGACATGGTTTGCCAAGGTTGGAGTGGAAGAACTTGAGAGTCTGGCACAGAGCCCTGACCTCAACCCCACTGAACAGCTTTGAGATGAACTTCAATGCTGACTGCACCACAAGTCTTCTCATCCAACTTCAGTCCCTGACCCCACTAATGTTCTTGTGGCTACATGATCACAAGAGAAGTGAATCCATGAATGTACTGTACAAGCTAGAAGTGATTTATACATTATATATTATACAGTTGGGGTGAAGTGGTGATTAGTAACCTCTTGGCAAAATCCATGCATTTGTGGATGTTACGCCACGGCCAGCAGAGGGCACTGGCTCGGCTCCTAGCGAGTCACGTGACATTGTTTTTGTTCGCTCGCTTCCGGATTGAGCATTTTGTATTAAGTGACTTTAATTCGCCCCAGGTGTCCATGCCCTGAGTTAATCATGTTCTTTATTTAAATGCCTGGGTGACTGAGCACTTCGCTCAGTATTACATCATGTCTTTAGTGGATCGTGGTTAGTATCGTTTGGTTTCCGGTGAAGACCGTTTTAACTTTAATCATTGAGTTTTGTGTCTAATAAAGACGGTGACCTGCACCTGCATCCGCCTCCAGTCTACGTTTCGTAACAGTGGAAATGTTTACAAAATCACATTCTGTACATTTCTTCTGGATATTTTAAACAGTATTTTCAACGTTGACAATCAACATAGTGCATAATATTCTGGAGCTGGGCCTGTGATAGATATACAAATTTATTTGTATAAGTCCAATCACTTGGTGACTTAACCACTACAATCCCAAGTGTCTTGCTTGTAATGTCTTTAGCTTGATGTTTGTTGACATTTTTGCTTTTTACTTAAAAAGACAATAAAATTAGATTTTGGAAAAAAAAAAAACATTAATGGCTATGCGTTATGGAAAGATGGAAGAAAAAAATACATTTTACCAATTGATTTTGCCATCATTATTAATTATTATAAATGTTAGTATAAATGGTATTGTCTTCAGTAGGTAAACATGTCTTTAATACATTTTTGTAGATTTCTAAATAAAGTATCAGCTCCATTCTTTCCCCTCTGTGTGCTGGGTTATAATCCTAATGGAAAATCTAAGCCAAGGGAAACATGATTAATATGATTAATATGAGGTGTTTAGATAGAATCCTTTAATCCCATTAATCCCATTTCTGAGAACTTGAGCTGTTAATATGTGGCAATAATTAGCACACTGAAATATAATACTACCTTGGAAAGAGTGTCTTGTAGATTATTTATGATGCCATTCTGCTCAGTGAATATCAATGTGTTGTCTTCTTTTCAGAACTTTACATCTAAATGGTTTCGCATTTTGGGAGCAGTTTATTTGAATATTCCAATGTAGACATGAACTAATTTTAAACAATGCATCCGCAGTTTATGGTTGTTGATGTGTAAATGTGGTTAGATATTCTATAAACTATCAACTTCTCTGTTTTATTTTCTGTTCATTTGGATGGTCCTAGTTCTAGCTTCTGATGTCTATTTCTGCTTGGAGTTTCTGCACTTGTGATTCACACTCTAGACAGTCAAACATGGATACACAAAATAATTTGCATTTATGGAAGGAGTCTCCAGTGTGAACACTTTATAGTATAGTATCTTTTCCTGCATGGGAGAGTCATCAGCAAAGAGGACTTTGTGCTTTGCTTCACATCAAATTGCATCACATCACCCCAGTGTTAATTATTTTCCTATAACAGCACACACCATAGTGTTTTCTTCCTTACTTACTGTAATCAATGTACTATGAAAGTTGAAAGTACGTAACACTAGCAGTCATTTTAAATGACAATTGCAGCATCTTGAACACGCTATCTATGAAGTTTTTCTCACTTTTCTCTTTGATGTAAAAATAACGTTATAGCACACAAAACCTCCCATGTCACCTCACAAGTTTTAACATTGAAGATTTATTCACTGCTTATAAGAGTGTGATATTGTAATGTGTAAGCTGATTATGGATCTCCATATTCAACATAGAATACAGGCGTTAGTAGAGAAGATGGGTTTACACAGAACTAAGGAAGAAGAAGAATGAAATTATACAAGGAATGGAAACAGCAAGACTTTATCAGTGACTGAATAAAGGTCATTAAGAAACAGACCAATGACAAGAAGGGGTGGAGACAGACACTTTTTCTTTAATAGAAATCCCAACTGCATAGGGATACTGCATACATAAAAAGATTCATTTGGATTTAACTTGTACTTAATTCCTGTCTGTAACTGTCATAATGTGGTGTGTGTGTGTGTGTGTGTTTGTGTGTGCGTGTTAAAATTGCTTAAGTGTGTGTTCGACAGGCCTGACTGAGCTAGCCTGCTGGAACAGCACTTGCACTCCCTCTTAAGCAGAGATGAACAGTGCAGCACAGCAGTATGTCAACTTTAGCAATCAATACTAATACAGTGTGATCATTTGTACACCCTGCAACTTAAACACACACTTAAAGTCTCCCATCGATGCTCTATTTTATAGTAATACACGCCATGATAAGGTCGATCCTTCACTATTTTTTAGTAGATATCATACACACGCATTGCACTTTCACCACTCCTTTAATACGTAAGAAGATGTCAATCTAAGGACATTTTTATAAAGATCTGTATTGACTATGGTGTGTAAAAAGGCCTGTACTGTAGTAATGACAGATACATGCACACAACAGACATAAATGAGATTACCTGCAATTATAAACCAGTCCTTCGGGAATGAATGAAAGAAAATGTCTTCAGAAGTCATGAAAAGTTGTTTTTTTTTTTTTTTCAATAAATGTGAGAAGTGAAATTTGCCTTCTTGTGTGCTGTCGATGGCTAGCACTTGTCCTGATTTACATTCATCCCAGTGGCTCGAATGTCAAAGGAAGTGGCGAAATCATATGCATGACATAAAGTGTAAGACTTTTCATTTGGAAGTGTGCTGCAAATTTCCATTTGTTCTTAAGTGTGATGTTTTGTTTTCTTTCTTTCTTTTTTTTTTTTTTTCATGAGCAGCTGCTTCAGAAATGCACTTTCTATGAGCACTTTAGCTGCAAGGCTTCTATACATAATGGTGGTAGTAGTAACATTTTCAGTAATAAGTTACTTCATGGTTCATAGGGCTACATAATCCTTTCAAGACCATTGGTATAAACTTATAGCCTTTGTAGAAGTTTGAAAAGCATTAGCTGACTGCTGTCATCAGTGTTAACGGATGTTTTGCTGACTTTACCACAGCTGACGGTTTACACTCCTTGAGCACTTTATTAGGAACACCTGTACACCTATGCATTCATGTAATTATCTAATCAGCCAATCATGTGGCAGCAGTGCAATGCATAAAATCATGCAGATACGTGCCAGCAACTTCGGGTAACGTTCACATCAACCATCAGAATGGGGAAAAAATGTGATTTCAGTCATTTTGACCATAGCATGATGATTGGTGATAGATGGACTGGTTGGGGTATTTCTATTAACTAACTGCTGATCTCTTGAGATTTCCCAACAGTCTCTACTCAGTCAGTGTACTTCTGCTATGTCAGAGACATACCATATTGTAATAATTTGACATAGATTACAAAGCAAGGGCTAAATTGAACAAGTTCACCCTGACATATAAACACCTCTTTTTTTTAAACAGATGGCCAAACAATTATGACTAGTCAGCATTTTTATATATACATATATATATATAGCAAATTTGTGTGTGTGTGTATATATATATATATATATATATATATATATATATATATATATATATATATATATATATATATATATATATATATAAATTTGTGTGTGTGTGTATATATATATATATATATATATATATATATATATAAATTTGTGTGTGTGTATATATATATAAATTTGTGTGTGTGTGTATATATATATATATATATATATATATATATATATATATATATATATATATATATATATATATATATAAATTTGCTATTTTAGGCTATTTTATTAGTTCAGCTAAACAACCAACAGCAAAGGAATTGTCAAAAGCGCATTTCTATTAACAGCCGTACAAATGATATTTCCGGCTTCAGTGCCTCTTTACAATGAAAAATGAAACGAGTGCAATAAGTTGTCCAAAAAAACAACCTTTTTTTTTAAAAATCATAGTATGCTATTTAAAGATGTACCAATCCTTCAGATTCACTTGGTGGTAGACATGGCTCAGCTGAAAGAATTGATTCTGAAATTGAGAGCGTGCAGCATGGACACTCATGTCCATCAAAAGAGCCGTCCTCATACAGTAGTTTAAAGATCGTCCTTCCTTGAATGGAGGATGTGATGTCGACAGCAGCGTGTGGGAGTTTTCTCCAGGCTGATAATGACCCGGGAGGTGAACCGCCGTGTTCAGCTCCGGCCTCAGCAGCGTCTGAAAATGAATCTGGATCACCTTTTGTGAGCTGGTGCTCGAAACTAGTTGAAATGTATTCAGACCAGATGTAAGTTAAATTGTACTTTTGATAAGATTTATTATGAGTTAAACACTGTCACGATAATATGTGCTCCCTGTAAGTAGGTATTTTTGAAGCATAACTTGTTCCACAAAAAAAAAAAAAAAAAAAAAATTACACAAATAAGAAACGAGTGATACACAGATATAAAATGAAATCCACAAATTGGTTACACTCATCATGTGGTATGTGTTTGAATCATGTGCAATCTTTCGTGGGTTTCTGAAACATTTCTCACATCGACTCGTGGTGTTCAATTCAATCCACTTTTTTCACTGGGTTTTTATCAACCAATCGGATTGCATGACAGCACAATCATAGCAGAAATGTGTTCAACCAATCAGCTTCTGTTTACTGGGTTGGCAGGTCCTTTATTTTGTTTTTCCCTCCTGAGAATTAGGCTATCTTTGAACTTAATCATTGCTACTTTAAATGTAAAAATAGTTCATTTAAAAAGTAAATATATTTTTTTATTTGGTTAATAAATGGTATTTTTGGATGAAATATTGGTCTGTGAAATACAAGAAGATACACACATATTATTGTATTTATTTGTGCATCTCATTTAATTAATTATTTTTTTGTGAATCATTTGCTATTTATTTGTGGATCTCATTTAATTTATTCTTCTTATTATATATATATATATATATATATATATATATATATATATATATATATATATATATATATATATATATATATATATATATATTGTGAGTCACTTACTATTTATTTGTGGATGTCCTGTTACTTTTGTTGAATTATTTATTTGCAGGAAAAATGCCCCTATATCCCTGACCCTAATCTGAGTTTGATAATTCTGCTTGTAAAATTTGTATTAATACTAAATGACAGGGTTATGTATATTCTCTCGATCCCAGGTGAGTAAGCGATTGTTATGTGAACTTAGCATTAAAAAATTCTCATGAAATTTAGTTGGTAGGTTTATTTCAATTGTCATGAAGGGTTTTTTTTTTTTTTTCATATTTTTATATTTTTTTCACTGTCTGTTTCTCTAAGTCACAACCCCAATGCAGTCTTACAGAATGGTACGACTTGAGTGCTGCTATTTGTGATTGGCACACTGTTGCTCAGAAGGTTGATTCACCCGGGACTTTATCTGCGCACTTATCTTAATAGAGGTTTAGGAAATCACAGGCATGGCAATGTGATGCAAATTGAGACTCTGCATCCGCCTGTACAGCTTTAATAGCAAACACAGAATCACATTTATTAAGAAAGTAAGGGACGGCCCAAGCAAGGGAAATTGAATTCATGCCTGAAAGAGATTACCGGTGATGGATATTCTTAAATGTGTGTTTTTTTGAATCTCCTACCGTGCCAAAAGACATAGATGAAGAGGGCGCCGACTTATCATAAAGCACGAGAGTGAGAGAAAGACAGCAGGAGAAAAACGGATGCCGTTCCTTTAAAGATATGTGAGGCGAGCAGCGAATTTAATTAATGCGAGACTGTTGCCGTTTCTCAGACATTAGTGTGGCTGGGAATGAGATTAGCGTTAACGCCTCAGTCATATGAGAAAACCATGATTAATTTCTCAAAGGAGTGCACTTCCAAATTGGTAAACTTTTTGTATTTGCAATTTAGATCAGCCGTGTTCATCTAACAGCAAATATTCACCTGACAGACGCCTTCGCACTTTATTAACAGCACAATCAGAACAGCATGTTACAGAACTGCTTTGCTTTGTCGAAGAGTACACACACACACACACACACACACACACACACACACACACACACACACACTTATATAAACATGCAGAAAGATATACACAGCCGACAACATTGCTGTAACCATTTAAAGAAAAATTACACACAGGTTTCACCTAAGGTCTGATATACATACTATTAAATATATTAATGTAAATCTTTCATTAACATGCGCTGTCATTAACATGCGCTGTTTTATCGTGCCATATCAGAAGATGCTATATTGAACAGCACAATATCAACAGCTCTGTAATGATGTCCAACATGGACATTAGAAATGCAATCAGTTTAGAAATGCAATCTCATTCTCTCCATTTACTGTCTGTATGGTGCTCCACATGTTCTCCAGGGTTCTCCGGTTTTGCTTCCACATACAATGGGTATGTGAGTATCAGAAGTGGATTATGGAGCAATGGAAGAAGATGGCCTGCTCTAATGAATCACATTTTCTTTTACATCCTTCGGACGGCCAGGTGCGTGTGCGTCGCTTACCTGGGGAAGAGATGGCACCAGGATGGACTATGGGAAGATAGCAAGGGCAGAGTGATGCTCTGGGCAATGTTCTGCTGAGAATCCTTGGGTCCTGGCATTTATGTGGATTTTACCACCTACCTAAACACTTTTGCAGACCAAGTACACACCCTCAGGGCAGCAGTATTCCCTAATTGCAGTGGCCTCTTTCAGCAGGATAATGCACCCTGCTACACTGCAAAAAGTGTTCAGGAACGGTGTGAGGAACATGACAATGAGTTTAAGGTGTTGACTCGGCCTCCAAATGATTCCCCAGAACTCAATCCAAACGAGCATCTTTGGGATGTACTAGACAAACAAGCTTGATCCATGGAGGCCCCACCTCACAACTTACAGGACTTATAGGATCTGGTGATAACGTCTTGGTGCCAGATACCACAGCAAACCTTCAGAGGTCTTGTGGAGTCCATGCCTCGACAAGTCAAAGCTGTTTTGGTGTCATAAGGAGGATTTACACAATATTAGGCAGGTGGTTTTCATGTTATGGCTGATCGGTGTGTATCGGAATGTGTGTGTGTGTGTGTTGATACAGTGTGAACCTGTGATTTGAATTACAGCTGGAACTACTGCTGGAGCTGCTGTTATTGAAAATTAATGAACACCTTCCAACCAATCCGAATCGTGAATGCAACAGTGCTGTGGTATAAATATGTGTATGATTCTTCTATTCACTCCACTTGTGGAAACCTGTGTTTATCTCTTTTCATTTCTTGCTTTCTCCACCTTACATCAATTCCTATACCATGGCACAGAGCTGGCATTTTAAAGAAGCGACTGCAATGGGTGACAGCACTCTACTTATGCTGTTTGAGAGGCAAAGGGCATGGGATGACACCAGCAAAAATCGAGATTAATGAAACAAATCAGGCAGTGGTGTCATCCAGGAGAGGGCACATCAATCTCCCCAGATTACTCAAGATTAATGATGCCAAAGGAAAACATCTTGATAATGAACTTTATAATGATGGATGGTGGGCTGAGTTCTTAGAAGAAAAGCCGAAGATCTTTTTTTTGTTTGTTTTTTTTTGTTTGGGGGGGTTCGACCCCTGGCAGAAATGCTAACATCAGTGGAAGAGATATGTGTGAGTCGCAATATATTTAAAAATGCATTTGTTTATTTATCTATTGGCAGACTGTTGATGCATGTCTTAGTCAAGCGTTTACAAAGTTTGAAAAGAGAGCTAATGTGGATCCATATCAGGACAAGTCATTTTTACCCGACAAACTTTTTTTTTCTGGAACTCAGCAAATTACCACCCTTCCATCAGAAATAACTGGCTCAGTGGTTAGCACGTTCGACTCACAATTCTATAGTTGGCGGTTCAATTCCCACTGTAGCTGTGTGTGTGTGGAGTTTGCATGTTCTCCCCTGGGGTTTCCTCCAGGTATTCTAGTTTCCTCCCTCGGTCCAAAGACATGCATGGTAGGCTGATTGGCATGATGCATGTGATTGTGCCCTGCGATGTATTGGCCCCCACAACCTGTCTCATCAACAGCACATTTCATCCTGTACACTGACTGGATGATTTTTTTGTTTTCTGCACCATCCTGTGTAAACTCTAGAGACTGTTATGACTGTTACTGACCTCAGAGTTATCCCCATTCTGATGTTTGATGACCACTAAAGGAGACCTATTTTAAGCCTTTTTACAAGATGTAATATAAGTCTCAGGTGTCCCCAGAATGTGCCTGTAAAGTTTCAGCTCAAAATACCCCACAGATCATGTATTATACCATGCTGAAAATGCCACTTTTTTTGGTGGAAGCAAAAACTCGCTGTTTTTGTGTGTGTCTCTTTAAATGCAAATGAGCTGCTGCTCCCCGCCCCCTGTCCGGAAGAGAACAGCTTGTGCTTTGGATACTACATTAGCCGTGGAATCTACTAACAAGGTCATTCACACAAAACATACACAGTTTTCAAAAAGACAGTCACCTTACTGTCTTGTGCATAATAAAGGTGCGGTTATGAATTATACAGACAGTAAGAATTTTCGGGTTATAAATAAAAATGATCTCCGTGAATACAATCAGAGATAATGGTAACTAGTGACATTAGCCATGGTATCTGCTAACAAACTCATTCACAAAGCAGTCTGGTGTAAAATAAAGATTCGTACAAAACTGAACAGTTTTCAAAAAGACTTGCTGGATTGTGCATAATAAAGGCGTTTTCGGCTTAAGAATAAAAATGACGGCATAGCTCTGGTCTACGTGAATACAATCAGAGATCATGGTAGCGTTATCCGCATTATCTGTGGAATCTGCTAACAAGCTCATTCAGAAAGGCGATTTGCAAGCATTCACAAAATATAAAGTGCGATACATGCGTCTTCTGGATATGAAGCTGGATCACGAACAGTTGGTACTGATCCATGCTTGAGAATCCAGATTTTAGCAAATCCTGCTTTGTATTGACCCTCATTCACAAAGCAGTCTGGTGTGAAATAACTGAAGGTATTTTTGGGGCACGTTTCCTTCAAAAATAAAACTTCTCCACTGCATCTTCAGTAGCTCTGATGCCGGGAGTACGTGAAGACTCAACAACAGAACACTTACAAAGCTTACAAATGCTGAGACATTATTCTCCTCACTGTAGCTGCTGCAGCGTGGAGAACATGGCAGACTGTGTGCAGCTCACTTAGGAGAGGATCTATACTAACTGGGCAGAGTCCCTGGGCGGGGTTTGTTCCGACGTGACGTCACGTTAGGGCAAAAATGAAAACGGCTCATTTTCAGACACTGTTTAGGATTTATTAGGAATATTAAAAAGGACTGGGTGGATTTTTACCATTATAGGGTGGTTGTGTACACATACTGCTGACACAGATTTATGTTCAAACACCATTTAAAGGTGAATTTTGCATAATAAGTCCCCTTTAAGTGAAACTTTTGACCTGTACTTGTATGATTTCGTGCACTGAACAGATAATGTAAATTGCACAGTTACTTCTCATCACATTTCTCCAAAATGTTGCTGTATTTGTACATGTATCATGAATTCTCGAATCTGATTGGTCAGAAGGTGGTTATTCCTTTTCTATAACAACACAACTCAGACATCAGTCATTCTGGCTACAAGATTTATAGTATATTAATGCACTTGTTCTAATATATTGTTATTTCTATAGGACCAATGTAACCAACTTTATGTGTATTAGTTGATATGGTGATATTTTCTGTGAGATGCTTATTCAGCATTTTTGGAAGGAGTCTCCAGTGTAAGTGCTTTGTAACAGTCTGTAACTTTAAGTTTTCTGACATAGGAAGGAGCCTATTTCTATTCCTTGAAAACAGTACAAGCTGCTCTCAAATGATAGAACAGCTGTTTACAGCTGCTATACTATAAGTGATAAAAGGAAATAATTTATTTCACAGACCTTTCATAACATTAAATGTAATTATGAATGGATAAAACTAATAACAGTAATTCTGATTCATGCCGGTCCACATTACACCACCCCATCGCTGCTTACTTTCATACAAACACACAACCTGAAAGTTTTATTTCTCATTTACATCTACTTTTATTTAACAATATAGTTGCACTACTGTAATAGAGCCAACTTCCTAAGGCAACGTCTCATAAACAATTATTGGTTCAAACATTTTAGACTGATTTGGTAGGATTTTAGCAACAAAATGTAATGCGAACATTACCCTAACCTGAACTTTTGCATCTTCTAATATGACCTCATGTGAGTCATGTGAATTATGAATTTGCGAATGTATGAAATATGAGGCCATGTTGGATAAAAAAGTAAAGGCAAGCACACTGTACTTCAATATGTATAGAAAAATCATATAGACTATATTATGCATCAGACATGACATAAATAACTATCTTAGTTTTTCTGTCTCCTTGCATAGGAATATTTATTTCTGTCCATCACAGGATTCCTGTTGGCCAATGTGCTTTTTTTTTTATTATTATTATTCCAGTAAATATGATTTCAGGATGTCAGTTATGTGACACTTAGCCAGATAATTTTGCTGATGAAATTTATTCTTCGTATTCAAATCATGGTCGACTGTCAGCCCTTACCTCGTGCTAATATAATGTATATTATTATACATGTCATCATGAATTTCAGGAAAAGATAAGGAGCTGTGTTACATTATTATTAGCCATTCTTAAACTACATACTTTTTTTTTTTCTGTAAGAGCCTCTAGGGCATTTCAGACACAAAATTATGGACAGCTTGCTATTCTGCGCAGGCAACCAAGCCATCTCATTTTCTGTTCCTTCCTAGTGCCTTTAGGGACTACAGCTAAACTATACAAAGAAATCCACATTTTAATTTACAAATGTCCAGAAGAAGAAATTGCCCTCTTATATTTTTCAATTTTCACACCACCTAAAGTTGATATTTCCATTTGCACATTTGCCCACCTCTCTAAGGAATACGTTTAAATATAAACCAATTGACTAACCCCCCCCCCCCTCCCCACGCCACCACCACATTTTTTTTCATTGTCAAGGTTTTAAAGTTCTAAAATTCAAACATGATTATGATGAGCTATGTTTGAGCAAACTCACCATAAAGACAGTGATTGCTAAGAAGAATTTACAGTCGAACACAAGAGTTACAAGAGATACAAGAAACTTCAAGTTAAAATTCTAGTGAGCCTCATCCTCAAGTTCCTTTTAACACACTTAGCACTGTTCGACTTTATAGTATACAGTTTTAGAAGAAAAAAAAAAAAGATCTAGTGTCACCCAGATGATGATGGGTTCCCTTTTGAGTCTGGCTCTTCTCAAGGTTTCTTCCTCTTGTCGCCTCAGGGAGATTTTCCTTGCCACCGTCTCCCATGGCTTGCTGGTTTGCATGTCTCCCTGTGCTTCGGGGCTTTCCTCTGGGTACTCTGCTTTCTTCCTCCAGACCAAAGACATGATGGAAGTTTATCCAATGTTTCCTATATCAATCACATGATATAGTAGGGATAACTTTGATAATCATGTGTATTTATTTGTATCACTGGCACAACAATGTAATTTAATAGCGTGATAGAGATCTGTAGGTATAACCAAACAGGCAATGTGCAATGAAATGGATAGGTGCAGGACTGAACCCAGAAGTACACCTTGTGTAATCCATCCATCCATCCATCCATTTTCTGTATGGCTTATCCTACTCAGGCTCGCTGGGGAGACTGGAGCCTATCCTAGGGAACTTGGGGCATGAGATGGGGAACACCCAGCGCAGGGTACAATCACACACACATTCACACTCTAGGAAATGCCAATCAGCCTACAGTGCATGTCTTTGGATTGGGGGAGGGAACCATAGTACCCAGAGGAAAAGCACAGGGACAACATGCAGACTCCGTGCACACAGGGCAGAGGTGCGATTCAAACCTCCAACCCCGGAGGTGCGAGGCAAATGTCCTAACTTCTAAGCCACCTTGCGCCCTCACCTAATGTTACGAGTACGAATTGTAGAGAATAAACAAACACAGAAATACAGATACAGATTTCTTTTAAAAACTAGAAGGACAGAAAGGTTCACAGAGCATCTTGTTGAGACTAGAAGGTGTGCACTGGGGCTGGAGTCCAGCAATAAAGTTGCTGGAGCGGGAGGTTTTTACTTTCATGGGGCCCAAGTGAGCAGTCAGATATGAAGTTGCAGGAAATATAAAGATGATAAACGTGAACATGGGGCACTTATGATTTGTGGATGGATGATTTGTGCTTACCAAAGAACATAAACTGTTAATCTACAGTATTAGTACAATACAGTTTGGGTTTTACTGTGTCAAACTTTACAATTAAGACATGAGCAATACTTTGGGCACTAGAATAGATAGAGCGGTGGATTTAAATCTAAATCTCACTACTTATTAGTTAACATAGTTAACATTACTTAACATAGTTGAACCACCATCTTCCTTCATAGTCCACCTACTGCCTCACAATTAGTTGTTATCCCCAAATCATTCTGTTTTCAAGGAATAATTTTAAGAAAATTTGCAGTTTTGAATGCATGATTGAGTTCTAGGGTGCTGCATGGATTTATTATTATTATTATTATTTTTTTTTGGTAGCAGTAAGACTTTATAATCATAGCAGAAAGATCCTAGAAAGACTAGAACCAAAAACAAGTGACATGTTAATGAGGGGAAGACTAAAAAATACGTCCTAAAAAGTGAATCAGGAGTAACATCAAGCCAAAAGGTAGATGGAAGCAGACTTATTAAAGGAACAGGCAGACAGCGGTTTGACTGCAGCATTTAGAAGGATATCATTATAATCAAACCTTGAACAAACTGTGGGGAATTGCTCCTATAATTTTCTGATATTGCCTTGAAAAAAACGGAAAGCATTACACTGCCAAACAGAGCAGTTTAGTCAAATAAGGTTTTGGTCTTACATCCAGTTCTATTAATGGCATAATTATTGTATAGTGAGTGAAAAGAAAATGGACTGAATTAGCTAGTAAGTAAATGCTAAATGGTCTGCACTTATATAGTGCTTTTATCCAAAGCGCTATACACTGTGTCTCATTCACCCATTCACACACACACATGGTAGCAGAGCTGCCATGCAAGGTGGTAACTTGCCATTGGGAGCAACTTGGAGTTCAGTGTCTTGCCCAAGTACACTTCAGCATGTGGAGTCATGTGGGCTGGGACTAGAACCGCCAACCCTACGATTAGTGGACAAGCCGCTCTACCACCTGAGTCACAGCCGCCTAGTAAACACGAGTAAACAAGAGGTATTCGATTTGAAAGGCACTCAAGACGCTGATCAGCATAGAACACATACGTACCTGGGGAAGTGAACCATCATAGGCTTTAAAGTTTAGTCTTTAACAAGGGTACCAAATCAAGATTGTGACTGTGTCAAAGTCATTACACATCCAGAACCTGTTGCATGACCAGTGTAAGAATATATTCAATGAAAGTCTGCTCATATACTCATGCAATAATAATTGGGTGAATCTGTGATCTAGCCCTTGTTAACTCATCATACAAAGTTTCATTTCCTGATAGACTTCATATAGCTCTTAAATAAGTAACAGGGTTGAGTTTCTTTACATAGGATTAGCAAATACATAAACATTCTGGTTAACTAGCATCCATTCTAAGGGCACAAGGACTCTGAGAATATTTGAATGATTTACTTAAAATACATTGTTAAAATCCATCATTTACTTTCAGTCTATAATTTGGAGCGCCTTCAAAACAACCTCGTCAGTCGATAGCACAATATCAGTGATGTTCAGGTCCCAGAACACCGTACAGCCTACAAACATGGCCGACATGGACTACGATCCCCAGCACTCACCCACATTGTCACGTTCACAGCCACTAGATATCTGATTACACAACCTGGACTCAATCACCACTCACACACACTAACAGCACTTCACACTGGTGGGAAGTAAGGAGTAGTGTTTTTGTCTCTGATTTTCGAAGCTTTATGATACATGTCTTGATATTCAGGTAGGGATTTTGTTTTGTTACCTGGTTCCACAACTTCTGGATTTTTCCTAGCTTATGCGGTTTGCCGTTTGCCTGAACGTTCGTCCTGCCTCACAATATACATCACCTACAACTGCCTCTACTGTTTCATAGAGGTGAGCATGTTCAGGTAACTGCGCTGCATGAAAGTTGTTGGACTAAAATGTACCTTTTCATAATCTAAACTGAGATATTAAATGGATTTACACTTTAATGCAAAAAGATTACATTTTTTATAGTTCTATTTTAAATGATTATTCTTTATTTCAAGGAAAAATGTACTTAGTATGGGCTTGGACAGGAAAAAATGCAATTTCCTAAGTGCTGTAGAGCTTTTGTTCATGTTTTAAGTTAAGTGCACGTTGGCTTTTGTGAACATGCTTTCTTTCTTTAACATCGGTAAAATTATTATTATTATTATTATTATTATTATTATTATTATTATTATTTGCAAATGTAATATCAACGGAACACAAATGGCACCCCAATCATGGAATCATCCAATTGTACCCAAGTGTGATTTTCCTTATATTTCATAGGAATTGCACCTACACCCTTTAACTTGAAGTTGATTTGTGCAAAGTATTTGCAATCACTTAAGTATATTCTTGTTTACAGGCCCATTTATTTGTGTTTGCCACCCAAGCTAGCCTTATTAATTCAAAGAATATCCATGCAATGAATCCAACTGAGATTTAGTTAATATTAGCATTATCTCCTGTCACAAAGTGACATTCTTGCTTAATTGCAATGCCTAAAGGGTGACTTATTCAATTAAAACATTTATATACAAACATGTGATAGTAGGAGGATGAGTTAAATGGCAGCAGATTATCCGTAATCTCTTTTTATACCCCCACACAGGGCTCACATCAGGTGGTAATAAAGCATCATTTCTTTCCTTGTTGCAATCTAAACCTTGAATATGTTTATAGATTGTACTTGATGTATCTCTGTTGCTGTGTATTTATGGGGTGCCATTTGGGTTCCACTGAGATGAAATTTGACAAATGTCTGTAAGGCAAAGGTAAAAAAAAACAAAAAAAAAACAAAGAAACATTTTAAACATGGGTTACAGTGTTTTTATAGCATTCACCCATATGAAATATTTGGAATATTCCACAAGTCACGTGCTCAGCAGGAAGTTGCATCATTTGATTAGCTTTCCACAGCCTGGGAAGAAGAAAAGTAAGTCTTGTCCTTTTTTTTGGACTGTATTTGTAATGATATTGTGATGATGGACTGACAAGGTCACTTTGCAAGTACAAACACGATTCCCAAATTAAATCTTGTAATTAAATGCCACTAGCTGGTATTTTCATATGAAATATTAGCTCATGGTCTTGAATACGCAACTGTTCACTGTTCCTTTGAGAAATGAATAGCACTACCATTGAG
Organism: Ictalurus punctatus; assembly: GCF_001660625.3. NCBI lineage: Eukaryota > Metazoa > Chordata > Actinopteri > Siluriformes > Ictaluridae > Ictalurus > Ictalurus punctatus. Next base: position 16,571,304 of record NC_030436.2, read on the forward strand.
ATTTACCACACAGACGTTTTCTACAATATTAACCTTCCCTCTTCCCACTTTATTGGCAATGTTGGCTAGACGCATTGTATTGAAGTTTAAAAAAAAAAAAAAAAAAAAAAAAAAAAAAAACAGCAATCCTCTGGCTCAGATGCATGGTTTAATAATTAAAACTCTTTTAGCAGCCTGTTAGTTTGTGTTGCTCATTAATCACTTTCAGTTTTGTGCTGATAGATTTTCTGCTTGTTCGGATGGTTGGAGACTGTAAAGTTGAATTTGAAGACCTGTTCCTGTCTGCATGGCCCTTGCGAGATCGATCACTGGTCTCGGGCTGTCCTTGTGCTTTACAGATTTGTGAATACTTTTGGTAAACTTTGCAAGACTAAGGAAACATTCTTGTAAATATCCATAAACGTTTAACCTGCTGCTTTTCTGATTGACTGGACCATGAGGGTAAAACGTAGTAGAAGACTTCAGGTTTCACCAAAATTCAGAAAACAGAATGGTGCAGGGATTGAATCCAACAGCCTTGAATTAAAATCAAATTCCTTTTCAGTTATTTATTTTTTCCTCCTCGGAGGTATTGCTATTCTTTTCCAAACACATCTAATTGTTTAGAGATTACGACTTGCTAACTAACTGATGTTGAAAGCGACACTTCTTTTGTGCTTTATCTCCTTCGGGATTAATTAGCATTTGTTGTTTTGCATGGCTGCGCACACGCCATCATCCCGCATCAATGATAATTATTATTTATCGTAGCAGCCTGTTGAGACAACTAGCCAAGAGACGAGTCCTGAATTAGCTTTAAAAATAGTGCTTTGTGTTTGCATTCTGGACACATGTATGATGATTACTGTAGAGTTTTGGTAGGCGACAGTTCTCATCCATCAATCTCAATGTGTGACACTGAACCAATATGGTTATTAGTTTGTAGAAATACATTTGGGAAATGTGGAGAGACAGAGGCAGCACGTGTCTGCTGTTGCAGATGGCTGTATTAGAAGATGCTAGAGTCAGGTGAAGGGGTCCATGATGGTGTATGTGTGAGCATGGAGGCTCAGCCAGCAGCACCCAAGCAATGACAATGTTATTATGAAGATGAATGCAGACACGCATATCCGTTTTCTGGCATTCCCAGGGCGAGGGAATAAAGACACAAAGCGCAAAATCACACGAAAACTACACGAGGCACATTTACAGTATAAGACTAGACATTTTAGATGATTTAGACAAATGTGCTCACCAGTGCACGTTCTTTTTCTTTCGGTTTACTTTGGTCCTCATTTTTAACTCTGTTTATTATGTCCCAACTACAAGCAGATGTCACACTAGGATACCTTTTAAAGCATTCAATTTATTACTATTGTTTTTAGGAGAAAAACCTCAAAGGGCATCAAGCTCTAGAGTAAAAAGGGGGTCCTTATTTTTGGTAGCCGTAGTGCCGCAAATCAGTAGTTCTATTTCAGAGACATTTTTGTTTATTCAAGCTTTTAAGATATTTACGTGACGTCCATGTCAACAGGAGTCGATAGAACCAGCAAATAAATGCCTTAAAGCAGAACCTTGAGGGACTCCATATTGAATTTTTAAACTCCAGGGATGCCATTACAAATCGTTACCGGTCTGCCAAGTAAGATTTAAACAAGAAAACCTTTTTTTGTCAAAATCAATAGTGTTTTCAAGCCTGTCCATGTCGGTAGTTCTGTTTCATTAGTATTTTTGTTTAGTCCAGCTTTTAAGCCTCAAACGGTCTTCCTTGTGCATGGAATTGAATATACAGGGGACCTAAAATAGAACCTTGAGGAACATCATCTTTTAGCTTCTAACCAGAGCTTTACAAACTGTTAACAGCCTGTCAAGTAAGATTTAAACCAGACAAAGTCTTAATTACGATGCCCCTGAGGGGACATGGTGATGGAAAAAAATGAGATGGGAGGAAAATTTATTTCAATGCTTTTGTCTTTGCTCACAACTTTGCATTCTCTTACAATTCTTATTTTTTGCGTTTTCTCTAAATTTTTTTGCGTTCTCTCGTTTTTTCTCTCTCTCAATTTTGTGTTCTCACACTGTTTTGTGTTCTGTCACAATTGTTTTACATTCTCGCAATTTTTTTTTTTTGCATTTTCCCACAATTTTTTTGCTCTCTTAGAATTTTTTTTTTTTGCTTTCTTACAATTTTTTTTTTTTTGCTCTTGCAGTATTTTTGCATTCTCACAATTTTAATGGATTCTCTCACAATTTGTGTTCTCATAATTTGTTTGCATTTTATATTTTTTTTTTTGCGTTTTCATTTTCTTGCCATTCTTTTTGCGTTTTGCATGTGCTCTCAATATTTTGTGACCCTAACCCTAATTTTCCAGTTGCAGAAAAAAAAATCACATCGTTGGATTGGATTTGTCTGCCTGTCTCTCTTTCTAATAAACAATTGTTCATCCAGCATTTGCATCCGTCCTATCTCTGCTCCATCACGATTTGTGACAATTGTATAGTACATACACCATAAAAAGGAAAAAAAAATAAAAAATTCAGATTACTTTGGTTGAGAGCTGATGCAAGACTTCTGACAGAAATTTTGGATTACAATCTCTAAGTATGAGTACTGCTACTCTACTCCTCTAAAAGCGACCAGGGGGATGTTGTAGGGCTCATGCTACAGCTACGAATACTTCATTATCAATGGTGAAACTATATATATATATATATATATATATATATATATATATATATATATATATATATATATATATATATATATATATATATATATACACTTCCACATATCAAGCTCATTCTGAAGAATTGTGAGCCCACAAGACCTGACCACGCTGATTTCAGACGTACGCAAAAGTAGCTATTTCCTTTCGTTGTTTATCATTAGATGATCTTCATTGTAAAAGCTGACATGGAAAAGACGTCATCACATGGTCTGGTATAGAATTCTGTCCAGGTTTTATAAGGATCATGTTATGTCATACATGTCAAGTAGTAATCTTAAAAGACCCCTGGCTTAAATCAATTGTGTGCACTAGAATATTATGGTCAATAGTATGAAAAGCTGCACAGATCCATTACCAAGGCAAGCAGTCAGTGAACACATTGTGATGTAAATGGTTCTGGAAACAAGACTGAAATACATCCTGCTTGTTACTTGTACTTTCTTGAGATGGTTGAGCAAAGCTCTTAACCCTGCACAATTGTATCCTGTCTCAATTATATGTTGCTTTGAGTAATTATTTTTAATAAGCGCCCCTGAATTACTCATCATATTTCAAATAGACAGTATGGGGTCAATTACACACAGTATGTGGGTGGTTTACATTAGAGGTTTGAGGTATAGAAATCTCATTATACCATATCAATTTTATAAATAGCAACACTGCAAACAAGTTAGCTATACTAATGCACATTGTTTTAGAGAGGAAGGAGAGTTAGCACTGATTGGAAGTGCTGAAAAGTGTGCTAATTCCTTTCCAGCTTGTGCATGAAGTTCATCGTGTACTCCAATGCACCTCTACTTGTCCTGCTACCACGATCAATCGCTATCTCTAATTACAGTTTTTATCTCTTATTACAATCCTTATCTCTTATCTCGTTAATAAAAACTGTTACAGGATTTATTTATTTTTTTGCTCATCCAAAAGCAAGCATGGAGTCCAAACACATTTCTGTAGAGATGAATGTAAATAATTCAGTGTTTCTTTCAGAAGTGTGCTAATTTGCTCCACACAAGCCTAACCTTGTTTGATTTTGTGTTCTCAGCAGTGCTTCGTCCAGGAAATTATATTTGAGTAAGGTGATCTGAGTCAGCTCCGACTTCAGCAGGACGTGGCCTACAGGTCAGCCGTGCTGGATTGAGACAGGATTTTCTCAATTCTGGTCCTGGTTTCATTCTATGAGCACATGGGAGTTTCGCCGGTCAAACATACTCTCATGAAGGACATGTTAATCTGCTGAAAAGTTGGGAGTTTATATTTTCAAATGGATATTCATAAGTACAGGAAGTGATGTCGCTGCTCTTAGGACATTAGCGGACATTTGGAAAGAACAATACTGTGTGGCTGTGACTGGAAAGCTTTACATGGATTTTAATAACAAGATTAAACAGATTAAAACAAAGACCTAGTTGTTCAGGCCAGGAACAAACTTGTATCCAGAAATGTAAGTTTTTTTTTTTGTTTTTTTTTTTTTGTTTTTTTTTTTAAATGAAAGAAGGACAGAACAGCCTGCTATAGTGAATATAGACGGCTTAATGCATGGTATGCACAGGGTCTGTAGCACACGTTTGATCTCAACTTATATCAAATATTACATACTTAAAAGCAGCACTGCGCACTATGGTGCACACCAATTTGATGCACTTTTTTTTTTTTTAATCATCACTCAGTACAAGCATTATCCACGTTCCCAGTCTTTTCAATATGCACTATAGAGCAAAATGTGGACACCTGACTACCACAAGCACATGCAAGCCTTTTACCACCAGGTTGGAAGCACAGAATTGTCTATAATGTGACAAATCCCCAGAGTCACATACCAAAATTGAGGGGAAAGCTTTCCCAGATGAGTGGAGGTTCAACAAGCACACGAGTGTGATTGGTCAGGTGCCCACAATCTTTTGGCCATATAGTGTTTAATAGGAATTGTTCTATACATCATAGTTATACTCTCTGCACTTTACACTTTGCCTCCGTTTTCCACGGCCTATGTTTACGGAATGAGATCCATGGCCTAGAGCCTAAGAGAGCAAAATTGGCCGTGCTCTCAGTGAGGGAGGGGTGGAATACTCTCTCAGTATCGATCACTGTGACACTAGCCAATCATGGGGGTCTGAGGGCTCATGTATGCGGAAGTGAGCGGATGGCGCTTTCCTCCGAGTGTGTTACATCGCTCCCGGTCTGTTTGTCCAACAAGTCGAAAAGATGCGGTCGGCTTGCTTCATGTGCTTCAGAGGAAGCATGATAGAACCTTTACCCTCCTTAGATGGTATCTGTAGTGTGATAAGGTAAAGATGCATGATGGGTGGGAATTGACTAAATTAGGGAGAAAATCGTGGGTTGGGGGGAGGGGGGATGCAGTTTTCTCACATGCCTGTTCAGCCAATCACTGATCTCGGTAGTTTGCTTTTCGCAAGACTCAAGATGAGTTAGTTATGATGTTCTGATGGCTTTGGATTTAGAAATGGCGCCACATTCCCAAATGCTTTTGGAACAGACGTGCGACGAATTTGATATTGTTCCCCTCATTCAACTGTGAATCACAAACTTTCTTTTTTTATATAATAATTGTTTCATTTTTCCATATCGCAAGAAAGTTCATGGAGAAAATATCACCGCTGTAATTATAGTCCAACAAAAGCCGTAATTAAATCAGGCTATTAATAAAGTTTCACATGGATAATGCTTTGCCTTGTTCTAATTTGATTAGGTAACATCTCAGTGGTGCAGTCACACTGAAATGCTTTTTGGTGTGTACATGTTTATGGATGGCAACTGGAGCCTTTTGAAAGCCGTCTCTCTAAATCCTCTGTCTGTACGCAAGCTTTATTCGCTTCTTGGCCTCACTAGTCGACTATATTGCATGCAGATCTAAATGGAGATTTTGACAACCATGAACCATTAGCAGTGTTAGCAGGGAAGTACAAAAGGCCACAATACCTCCTCTGAGATGTGGCTGGCTGAAATGTTCCTCCAGCAGTGTGTCACTGATCCGATGGCGGAGCGTGTCAGTAGTTTTTGAACCCGGCTCTGTCAGCTCGCTGTCCGTGGTGACCCGTGTCATTTGTGCAATCAGGAAAACAACAGGTGGCGTCGCATCACAGATGAGGCCGGCTCCTGTCAGCCGAACAGAGGGGGATTCACAAAACAATGCACCTGACACTAAAGTGCTTGTGGGAATTCTGTGAAAAGGTGGGTCGTTTTTTTTTTTTTTTCTGTCCTTCAGACAAAAATCCAACTAATACAGCTAGTTGCTCATGCAGCAAGGATTCACGTGGACCTGTAAGTTTGATCTGCTCAGCCTTTTCTTTCCACACCCCCCTCTTTTACCTCCCCTCTCCTTGTGCGTTACTAAATTCTGAGTGAAAAATCGCATGCAAATGAAGAAATTAGGAAAAGATAGAAAAAGATAATTATATATATAAAAAAAAATTACATTTGAAAATAATTAAATGAATCGTGCAAAAAAAAAATTGATAATAATCATGGTTTAAAAAAAGCATGTGAAAATCATTTAATATCAAATAAATAATTGAATAATGTGAAAGTACACGTAAAATAAATAAATAAATGAATTGTGTAAAAATTACAAACTAAATGATGTCAAAAAAAACATGAATTGTGTTAAACACTTAAATAATTGAGTCATGTTTAAAAACTCGAATGAAAAATTCATCATTTAAAAAAAAATCACGTAAAATGATCTGAAAATAAACAAACGTGTCAAAAAATAATTTGCAAACAATTTAAAATAATTGGATAGCGTAAAAATCACGTGAAAATAAACGAATAACAAAAAATAAAAAAATGGGAAAATTCAAAGGGAAAGCAAATAAATCTTTGTGCAACAAATCATCTGCGGAAATAAAACCACATGTTCTGCATTGTAAAACCTTCAGAAGTGTCGATTTGAATCACATGATTAATACAATTTTAATGACATGGATAACATGAAATACCTCAACATCAGTCATTTCTCTCCAAAACTCTGCTCATTCTTCCATTCACTCGTAGCCTTGTCTTGATTTGTCGCGCTCTCGAGAGCTTCCTTTGACGAGAACGTTCATTTTCCACGTTGTGAACTTGAGTGCGAGAAACAAATGTAAATTGTTTTTAATTGGCAAGTGCAAAGAATGTCTCGAGGGCCTGCAGGGCTGACAGATAAAAAGCCCGTCTCTCACTGTCGCTTAAAACAGTCCCAGTGCGCCTCAGCCATATGCTTTAAGTGACTGCGAGAGACGTTTTAACATGAAGCTAATGTCACCAATAGAAAGAAAGAAAGCTGCTAAATAGCACGGTGTCTGAGCTGCGCAGGAAATGGTGTCAAACCAAACAACTTTGATCCTAATAGCGACCAATGACAACTTGAACTGAAGTGTAATGCACGCTGTGATGAGTGTAAAAACACTGACGCGAGTGTCGTTTCGTCTGCACGGCTGGAATCTGTAGGACATTGTAGCAGACTTGACAGATGGCAAGGCTTCGATAACACTTTCCTAATTATAAACCATAACTGTGCTTAGAAATAGTTGTGTATGTAACATAGGTAATTATTTCTTGTAGTAATGATTTGTAAAGGTCTATTATCGATGTTTTATTCTATTATTGATGTTAGTGACCGACGATTAGTAGTTCCTACTCAGCGTGGCTCGAGGTCCCTTTCCAGAACCTTCACACTAACTGCTCCTCAGCGGCGGAATGAACTTCCAACCTCAATCCGGACTGCAGAATCTCTCACCATCTTCAAAAAACAACTAAAGACCCACCTCTTCCGTCAACACCTAACCAACGCATTTAAAAAAAAAAAAAAAAAAATGCACTTTGACCTCTACTCTGCGCACTTTGCTTCTTCTGGAGCTCAATTAATGGATCTTGTACGGTAGCACTACTTGTATTGTTCTCTGCTTGATATATCGCTTTGCTTGTATTTTTCTCATTTGTAAGTCGCTTTGGATAAAAGCGTCTGCTAAATGAATAAATGTAAATGTTTTCTCTGAGGAGATTTGTGGAAGGAGTCTCCAGTGTCACAGCTTTGTAACATTGTAAACATTTCCTCCTTAGGACAGAGCACTTTGTGTGTTTTCTCGGTGGTTTCTCTGTGACATGGCGAGCCGGTGTGGACAGGGGCGTAAAATCCGACTTACAGTAGTAAACTTGTGGCTGACTTGTGTATCTTTTGACTTCTATGTGTATATGTCTAAGTCTTTACCTGACCTGACGTTACCATGACAGTTGGTCACCCACGACACGTGTCACGCCCATGCTCATACCCGTGCTCAGAGATCACGATGAGCTCAAAGCGGCATTCACTCCTTTTACTACTGTACGTCAAGCAAGTTCTTTTGGCATGTCTTATTGATGTTGCACAATGATGAATAATTTGCTGAATATTTCTTTTTAAACGCTGCCTATTTCAACTGATGAATAATTTGGCAGATTTGATGGTAATATTAGCCGTCCTGCACAAACATGTACTTATTTTCAAACTCTTTTGTAGTGTCTTTTATTTTTTATTACAGCTGTGTTATGAGTCCTTCATATTAGAATAAGTTGGTGTATTGTTAATGTTGAATTCGGATTTGCGTGGATTAAAAACGTCTGGATCCGGTAGCGTTGTATGTTGCATGATGGTTTCTTTTACTGTTGATCTAACTTGTTCTTGTACTGATATAAGATCTCCTTACAGTGTGGCTTGAGTGAATTAATTCTTTTCTGAACTGTGGACTGTTGAATAGAATAGAATAAAGTGGTGTGTGTGAATATACAAGTATATGTTGTGCCCAAAAGCTTGCACACCCCTTGCAGAATCGGTTAAATATTAATGCTGTTAACAAAATAAGAGGGACCATAAAAATCCCATGTTTTTTTTAATTTAGTACTGTCGTGAATAAGATATTTCACATAAGATGTTTACATATAGTCCACAAGACAAGATTACAGCTGAATTTATTTAAAAAAATGACCGCGTTCAGAAGTTACATATGCTTGATTCTTAATACTGTGTGTCACTACCTGGATGATCCACTGTTCAGAAAAATCCTCCAGGTCCTACACGTTCTTTGCTTTTCCAGCATCTTCTGCATATTTGATCCCTTTCCAAGAGCAGTTATATGATGTTGAGTGGCTATATGATGTTGAGATACAACTTTTCATACTGAGGACAACTGAGGGACTCGTACACGACTATTACACAAGGTGCAAGCATTCACTGACGCTCAAGACGGTAACACGATACATTAAGAGCCGGGGGGTGTAAACTTTTGAACAGGATGATTGGTGTAAATTGTTAGTATTTTTTTTTTAAAAGATCTTTTCATTTATTACTGCACTTCAGATTCTGCCTTCTCCAGAAGACAAAATACTAACAATTTACACTGATCATCCTGTTCAAAAGTTTACACCCCCTTGGCTATTAATGTATCGTGTTGCCTTCTCGAGCCAATTAAGAGCAAGAAGAGATAAAACCCATCAATTAGACAAGGGTCCGAAAAAACGAATACCCTCGACCCCCCCCCCCCCCCCCCCCCCCCCCCCCCCCTTAAATTTGAAATGATGGCTATGTCCCTGGTTGAGGGAGCTACAGTTTGTGTTTGCATTATAACAAATGAGAACAGGATCCAACCAGACTCACGGATATTCCATGACATTAGATGTAACTATAAATGGATAAAAAGTGTGCTCTCATTCATTAATAAAAATAAAGAATAATTTCCAAATTGTTGTGCTGGAAGAGGAATAAAACACTACAGCATGTGCTGTTATGGGAAAATAACCAACTTTAGAGTGATCTGTTTCGCATCACGGGCTTGATCATATCATGCCATCATTGATTGATTTATTTTGCTATAACAGAACATACTCAACTGGTTTATTCCCTATTGTTAATGCATATTACATATAATAATTCACATCATTATTAGTTATAAAGGTTGTACAGTAAACAATGTGGCATTCGACTGAATTATATTATTATTTCCAAGTGTTTATAAGCAGTTATAATGTCTTACAAATATAGGCTTAATAGAAAGTGTGAGCGAAAGTTCCTTGTTGTAGCACATTACAAGTCTTTTCCCTCGAATACCAGAAGCAGCAGTGTTTCCTGCCATCGCTCTTTCCAGCTATCCATCTGGGAGGCAGCCTGCATACACGCCTAAATGAGAAAGTTGGGTCTGATCGGCCAGCCATGACAAAAATAGATTACTCTGAGAAAAAGAGAGGAAGACGGGCAGACGCGTGTGTGTGTGTGTGTGTGTGTGTGTGTGTGTGTGTGTGTGTGTGTGATTGACAGAATGCAGTGTGAGACTTATGTAAAAAGTTCAATTATTTTCATGTGAAAAACGCGTGAAAGTGCAATTAGCCATGTTATGCCCTGAAATTGCACGTGTGCATTCAAGTAAATGCATGACATCATGTGATTAATGAGATATAATATGGAACATACAAACACATGCAAATGTGAAAGATTAATGTGAAATTAAATAAATCGAGTAAAAAAAAATAAGCACATCTGAAAATAAATGAATCATTTGTTTAAAAAAAGAAAAATCAATAAATAAATCATATATATATAACATGAAACATGTAGTAACAAATGTATAATTTGTAAAAATAAATAATGATAATTAAAGCCCATATGAAAATAAATCATTTGTACAACAAAAAAATAAAATAATATAAATAAATAAATACAAATAAATACACATTATATTGTAAAAATTATCATATGGAAAAATAATGATAAAAAAAAGTAAAGTAAATAAATAAATACCCCACATATGGAAAATGAACATGTGAAAATAAAAGAATGATGTGAAAAATGTGTAAAAAGATAACCCTAACCATATATATATATATATATATATATATATATATATATATATATATATATATATATATATATATATATATATATATATATATAATATAAGAAATGTATCCTGTGTAAAAGACTCATGTGGAATGATAACATTCCTATCTTTGTAAAGTCCACATGAAACATAAAATGTATGAAACATAAACTGTGAAGTGTCTGCAATTTCACATCATGTGACTTCTTCATGATCAGATATTCCGGGAGTCTAAATGTATTTCAAATTCATGCATAAAAGTGAACTTTCTTCTAAATCTCCCTCCCACGTAAATCTTAGCAAATGGGTTTTTGGAAGTGGGGATGTTTGAACAGCCTTAGGTTAGGAATTACTCTTCATCATATTCACTCTCTGCTCTCTGTTTGTCTCTATTTCGGCTGTCTTGTTAAACTCACTTGCATGACTTATGGCTTGGGCCTGGGGTTGATGAGTTATTGTTCTCTATATCTTTTAGCATCTCAGCGCACAAAAAAGCATTCGTGGCAAGATGCATCGGCCGTGTTTATTTTACCTGACGTGTCGATTATGAATGCGGTAGGCGAGTTTACGCCGCGAAATTGTTGCTGTTAGTAAAGTGGCGATGTAAAGTACACGTTTAAAGGGCAGGTGGAGAAAATCAAAAAGCACAGGAGCAAACTAGCGGGTCTGGGAAAGCGTCTGTTTTCTTTAAAGTGACCATTCTCTCGCAGTGTGTTATTTTCTGAAAGAACTGTCAGGGAGAGAACATCACAGATGTGTTACTCAGGGGTGAAGACAACAAAGAGAGAAAATGGACACGTGTGTGAAGTTTAAAAAAGCTTGCTGAACAGACACGTGTATAATATTTATCAGCACCATATGCTTTTAGAGATGATGGTGAAACAAAAAAGATGGGGGGGGGGGGGGGGGGGGGGTTGGGTAGCACACAAATCCTAAGCGAGCAAGCTTCCATTATGAGTGGCACTGGCCCTGACCTATATGGGTTTGAAAACGCTGCATCTGATAAATGCAGTGGGGTTACTATAGAAACAAAAGCTGTCCGTTAAAGGCCGAGTACGTCATGTGTCTGCATTTCAAACGTATTGTTTCATGGCTTGAACATCACGCGTTTCTAAAGAGCTTGGAAATAATGCAAATGTTATTCAACCTGCAAATGGATTATGAATATATACACAGAATTCCAGGTCAAAACTGCATGACTTGCATCGAAGAACCATAACATTAAAACCACTGACTGGTGACGTGAATAACATTGATGGTCTCATTACAATGGCACCTGCCAAGGCATGGGATATATTAGGCAGCAAGTGAACAGTCAGTTCTCCGGTTGATGTGTTTGATGCAGGAAAAATGGGCAAGTGTAAGGATCTGAGCGAATTTGACAAAGGGCCAAATTGTGATTGTTAGAGGACTGAGTCAGAGCTTCTCCAAAACGAGGGGTGTTCCTGGTATGTAGTCGTTAGAACCTACAAAAAGTGGTCCACAGAAGGACAACTGGTGAAGCACCGATGGGGTCATGGGTGCCCAAGGCTCATTCATGCGACTGGGGAGCAAAGGCTAGCCTGTCTGTTCTGATCCTACACAGAAGCGCTACTGTAGCACAAACTGCTGAAGAAATTCATGCTGGCTGTGATAGAATGGTGTCAGAACACACAGTGCAGCTTAGCTTGCTGTGTATGGGGTTGCATAGCCTCAAGACTGGTCAGAGTGCCATTGCTGACCCCTGTCCACCATCAAAAGCACCTACAATGAGCACCGGAGCATCAGAACAGGACCATGGAGCAATGGAAGAAGGTGGCTGATGAAGGAATGAGCCTGTGGAGACAGTATGATGCTCTGGGAAGTGTGCTGCTGGGAAACCTTGGGTCCTGACATTCATGTGGTTGTTACTTTGACACGTACCACCTACCTAAACACTGTTGCAGACCAAGTACAACCCTTCATGGCAACAGTATTCCTTAATGACAGTGGCCTCTTATAGCAGGATAACACACCCTGCCACACTGCAAATATTGTTCAGGAATGGTTAAAGGAACATGACGAAGAGTTCAAGGTGTTGACTTGGCTGATACATGGAGACCCCACCTCACAACTTACAGGACTTAAAGAATCTGCTGCTAACATCTTGATGCCAGACACCATAGCACACCTTCAGAGGTCTTGTGGAGTCCATGCCTCGAGCTCTTTTGAGGCGCACGGGATCCTACAAAATATTAGGCAATATTTTCATGTTATGGCTGATCAGTGTGAACGACTATTTTAGATCCATTCATTTGATTGGACAAGCAGCGTGCAGATATTATTATAACAGCACTGGGATATTTCACTGTTATATCTCTCTGCTTGTTAGTGTTTGGTACATACATTTCCAATTCTATTAATACTTTGTTACAATGAAGCTGTTACTACACTTACTATGGGCTGTCGGTTATGTCTGTGCGTTGGCATGGCAGCACACGATGTTCTCTACGGCTGCGGCCTTTCTGGGAATTATTTCTTTTGATGGAGCAAAAATAAAACAAAATATTTGAAAATATTGTCTGAAAGATCAGTTACTGATACTAAATTCTTATTAATAGAAATGTTGTACAGAATATCAGGAGCTGTAATAACTCACAGCCATGCTGATGTACTGTGCAGTTTCATAAATACCACAATGTGACAATGCTAATAATTCTTGTGTATTACTGAACATCGCATCATACTTTTTATCCATTTATAGTTACGTTTATTTACTGTAGCACATCCGCAAAACAAAGTTAGTCACTGTTATTACTTATAACAGGTGTAAACATTCTTCCAACATTCTTTCATAAACATTCTTTTTTCTTCCTCTTGAGCGTAATTCTTTTGTTTTTACATGCAACTTGTACTGTTACTGAGAAGCTGGAGAGAAATTCTGTCCTGAAGACTTTCAAATGATAGAAAATGTACTGACAATGGAGTCTTCTTCCTTAAATAGTACTCTTCTGTTTATTATTAGACATGGAAGTGCTACATGATGGTGTACGGATGCCATAAAACCTTAAAAAGAGTAGCTCTTTCATTCTATTACTCAGTTTTGGACAGGATAGAACTCTGTAAGAACAGCTTTGATGAGACTTTCTCTCATGTCTCTCATAACAAGGGCTTCATTGTTAGAATGCTTGCTGCCTTTGTGGAAAGAGAGTGGTCAAGAAATAAAGCTGTACGCATACGTTAATTGGCTTTGATGGGAAGTGCCAGACACACTGCGTTGAATCGATCACAATATGCAAGGCTGCTGGACTGTTTTCAAGCTGAATATTGTTACTTGAGAGTGATAATTTTGTCCACTTGTGGTTGGACTGAACTGATGAGACATGGAACGAATGTGAAGGTTTCAATAATTCAACATTCATTCAAAGCAGAGGCTTCAAATGATTTATCAAGACAAGCAAGTCACATGACAATGTATAAATCAAGCCTCCAAGCAATTCTTTGGGTTGGAACCCTGGGTTTAGTAATGCGTCAAATACTGTATCGCAAATATTTTTCGACATTCCAGCAGAAATGATATGCAAGTAGAAGATTTTGGATCAGAATACGAATTCATAAGTGCCGCTTCTCGTTACTAATACCCGATCACTAACTTTTATTAGACGGCCTCCTCTTGCGACGTGTTCTGTCTAATTTATTGTTGCTCAGTGGGATGTCGAAAACCCTACGATTTTATTTTATATACAGCAAAACCCTATGTGATACACCTTTTGATAGCGCCATGGTCTTGTTTGTTTAGGTGTGTTCTCAAACAAACAGAGTTTAGACTCTTCCAGGGACAGGTGTTTATATATTGAGATCATGCGACATGTGCACGCAAGTCAACCCCGTTCAAATAATTGTTTGCATCAGAACTTATTTTTTGGGATGAAATGCAAGCACAATGTTTCTGCTTGCTAATCTGCATCCCAACACTTCTGTAATATTGGATCTTTGGTGTAGATTCATTCATGGCATATAATCCCAGTTATATCCATTTCATTTCTCAGTTGTAATACTATAAAATGTGGAAAACATCAAGGAGGTGAAAACTTATGCACAGCACTTTCAGCCACATATTTTGCCTGATCTCTATTTTGTCTATGTAAGCTGCCTGGAATTATGCTTGAAAACTTTCTAGAGCAATTCTTATCGAGCAACTTTTTGTAAGTTATGCAGAAAAAGTCCCACTTTTTTCTGTCTTGCACAAAGTATCTTTATCAATGTTTGTGTCGAGCGTTGCTAACTAGCTGAAAAATGGCTGCAGTCAAACTGTCTCTCTTCCTTTTACTTGTTGGGCGCATGCAGATTCTGATCATTACTCATCTTTAAGCAAGTTGCTAGGAGCCATCGAATAATAAAGAAATATGATCGCTTCCACCTTGCCGTTTCCCGAATATCATCTCTAATTGCATTTCTTTTGTCAGTGCGTTCAACGATGCACTCCCTCCTCCCTCTCCTCCACAGCTGTTAGTATTCTGAATCTGTGCGATCTTCCCAACACGAGAACCGAGTGCGAGATTGCTGCTTTTACTAATGTGCATAAGCATCCCAGAGGATTGGCATTCAGGTTAGCTGCTGAGGAAACGTGTATTTTTCCAAATGGTTGCTGTTGAATTCTCTATTGATCACTCGCTTCATGCCCTTGAAGAGGAGTGCTGCACAGCGAGGACAGCAGCCTCACGCTCTCAAAAGCATGGAAATGAGACCGGAACTGAAAATTAGCTGGCTTATTTTTATTTATTTATTTGTTAAAGCTTTGTCTGTGAGTAATTCTAGTCTTGTTCTCAATAAACAAAAATGATTTGTACCTGCTGTATGAAACTTGATTGGCGAGGGAAATATGAATAAGAAAGTCTATGTAAATGTAGTGCTGAATGATGAAAATTTAGGCACTTTTTAAGAGATTTGCACCAGCCTAGACATAGCAATTTGAGCTTAGCAGAAAAGCTCGATGTGGAGGAGAAAGGCAGGTGAAACCAGTGTACACAGTAAGATGGAATAGTTAAGCACTTGGTTTAAACTGCCATATTATTTATGAATTATAGAGAAGCGTCAAATGTTTGCTGAGCGAACAACTTTAGCTTGAGAAAGGATTATATAGGAGTAGGACTCTGCTTAGGAGAGGTTCTGCTTAATGCTTCAAGTCCTTCCTTTTCTTCTCCTCTGTCAGTGATTAGGGATCCATGATCTTTTCATGTTGCTGTGTATCATTTGTCAAGCATATGTCTACTTCAACGCATCCATCACTGTCACTACAACCCAAGAATCAATTACGACAGGAACTCCTAGGTGCCCTTTGCAAGAACACTTCAGACAAGCTTGAATGGACATGAGAGAGATGATTTCTGAAAGTATGGTGGGTGTACATGCCTGTACATTTTTTTGTTATGGTGAATTCAGCAAAGTAAAATCAGAAAAAGGTATAAGGGCAGAGAGGTGGTGGGGGTGGGGCAAATACTTTGTCACATGAAAACCTTTTGACTTTTGTTGTCAATCAGTAGCAGCATGAAGAGCGCAATTTTGGAACCATAAGAGTGGATGAAACTCTGAGAACTCTGCTTGGAGTCGTAGTTGGTTTCTGGGTTAAACCCAGAACCCCAAAGGCGCAGCTTGATGTGACCGCAAAATGTGCTTGTAACAGTTTACAAAGGCTTTAACTCCTCATGGAAACTGTGCCTGGAACTGGTAGGTGGTATGGCCTACTGAAGTGGTATGGTCAATTTACAGTGGGGGAACTCCAGCATAGAATTTGGATGGTGTGATCCACCACAGATAATGCTGCACTGATCCTGCACTGCATAAGTATCCTGAGATCGTGAGGATTTAAAAGCAGGTAGAGGATTTAAAGGAGGGACTCTGAGACGTAGAACAACCAAGGAGAATATCGAAAGGGAGAAAACATGGAAGAGAGGAGACAATTCAGTCGGAAGATCAGTCGCAGAATCTAGGTAGAACGCGCATCAAAGTAATAGCTTTCTTGCTGCATGGGCACACAAGACTGGTAATGTCATTTGTTTCAGCCATGGCACTATACCCTTGAAGACATTTTATAGCTTAGTCACCATCCAGATTGAAATGCAAGGAAGACAGGATTTGGAGGACGAAGACTATAAAGGATTTGTGGAGGCTTTGGAACAGTGTGGGCAAGTTGGGGAAAGGGCTGAGGTATGGTACAGGGGTCTGTAGGGACTGCAATGTTGGGGGAAAGGCTTTGGATGAGGCACCATGGCTGGAGTAGCAGGGAGGGTCACTAGACTTCAAATGAGCTATCAATCATGATGAATCATTCATTCATCTTCAGTAACCGCTCTATGGTGTGGTCTTCATTCAAAACCTTAGTAATTTCATAATTCCACTCATTAAACTAAATGAACAGGAATCCTATCGGTCTAGTATCCAAAGGTGCGCTCTCTCTCTCTCTCTCTCTCTCTCTCTCTCTCTCTCTCTCTCTGTGTATATATATATATATATATATATATATATATATATATATATATATATATATATATATATATATATATATATCAGTATATTTTCTCTCACCTCCATAAACCTACTGCCACTGCAGCATCTTGAAAATGCAGAAACTCCATTTCATTCACTTTCTCAGTTTGTTTGCCAAGTGGCATGCAAATGTGACACCTATAAGGATGGAACTTGAATACAGTACATATTCAGACCCCCTAGAATGAGACCCTACTTTAGATTGCAAAACATACATGCATTTGACAACAATCTTGGGCCAAAAATGTTCCCCTCTTCTGTCATTTTGGTGGTTGGGTGTTGCGTTTGCAGCATATGAAGTAATATATTTAGCAAATGACTTTTTTTTTAGTTTTGTGTATTTTTCAGAGTGGCACTTGGAGCAGGCGGCTTCATTTGGTTGATGGTTTTTCTCAGTGTGGATTCCCAGTGGGTTCCTTCACTATTTCAAAAGTGAGTGAGTTTGAAATTAAGTGCTTCATACTACTTACTTATTCATCCTTGTGGCTTAAACAGTATGGCATTCAGAGAGACTGTCGCTTGAGACATAATACACTGTAATACATGCTTGAAATATTAACGAAAATTAGAAGCACTGCTGTTCAAGTCTGCTGTTGTTCTCGGAATCCAGCAATGTTGCCACTGTTTGATTTTCTTCTTCTTCTTCTTCTTCCTCTTCTTCTGTAAATCTGACTGTACCACTATCCACCATTTTCTAGATTGGGTGCCAGTGATTAGAACCTGCTTAAGGAGTGCAGATGGAACCTGTCTTATGTATACCCCTCTCATACATAGTGTTTGGTGTTCCCTTTGTTATTGAGGTATGTGGTGTCATCATGCCAAGATGAACTAAAGAGTTCTGTAAGGCCTTCAGGAAAAAAAAAAGTTGTGAATGCCTATGAGTCTGGCAAGGGATTTAGATTTTCAAATTATTTGAAATAAATCATTCCACTGTAAGGAAAATAATCTACAAATGGCTTGCAACTGTTGGGGTCAAAGTACATGCTTCTACAATCAGAAAGAGATTTCACAAATTTGACCTGAATGGGAGGCGAGCCAGGAAAAAGTCTGTGCAAGACTACAGTTTGGCAATGAGCATATAGGCAAAGACCAGGCCTTTTGGAATAATGTGCTCTGGACAGACGAATCAAAGATAGAGTTGTCTGGCTGGTCACAGTAACAGCAGACATGTTTGGTGCAGACCAAACACAGCTTTTCAGGAGAAGCACCTCATACCAACTGTGAAGCACAGTAGTGGAAATGTTATGGTTTGGGGTTGCTTCGCTGCCACAGAGGCTGGACAGCTTTCAGAATTCATAGTTGAATAAATGAATGCATCATATCAAAGAGTGTTTGAAGATAATGTGAGGCCATCTGTCTGAAAGTTGAAGTCGAACCGACAGTGGACCTTTTCAACAGGATAATGATCTTAAGCACACGAGCAAATCCAGCAAGGAATGGCTCAGAAAGAAGAAATTGAGCATTATGGAATGGCCTAGTCAAAGCCTGGATTTGAATCTCACTGAAATGTAGTAGGGGGATTTGAAACGGGCAGTACATGGAAAAAAACCCTCAAACATCTTGCAACTGAAAGAATATTGCATGGAAGAGTGGTCAAAAATTCCAGCAAGCCTGGTGGACAAGTATACAAAACACCTACAAGAATTTATTTCTGCTAAAGGGTGCAACACTAGCTTCTGAGGCCAAGGGTGTACTTACTTTTTTCCACAGAAGAATATAATATCTATTGATAGTTCTGTTGACAAATGATTGAAAAAGCTAATTTTCCGTAAGGTTTTCTTCACGTACATCAACTTCATTTAATAGGCGCTGTTTCAAAGATGATCAAATGTTTGCTTGTCCAAATATGTCAAAAAAGACAACAACTTCCATGGAGTGTACATATTTCTTCACATGACTGTAAATGGACTAGCAGGGCTAAGCATTCTCTGTCTCTGAAAAGATAAAAAGACATCAATATAAAGTTTAGGTTTCGGCATCTGCATCACATTATTTGTTGTTAACAAACGTCTTAAAGTGGATTATTTTGGACTTTTGTGTAATCGAGCACAACAGCTCCACCACTGGCCATGATAAAAGTAAACAGAACTGGATTAAGTAGCGAGGATGTGGCTGCTTTAATTCTAGCCCAGATTGTAGATATCACCAGATCTGATACTTTTGTTCCATGTAATGATTATAGTAGTGTCATATTTACAAACATTTCTGATTTGTTATTTTAGCACACTGCACTTTTATTTATTTATTTATTTATTTATTTATTTATTTATTTATTTTTACGTAATATTGCTAGACTCAGCTCATCACCTTCTCAACATAGTATGGAATTGATCACTGCAATTCTCTTTTATTTGGTGTTCCTGAAGAACAACTTCATCGACTGCAGTTAATTCAGAACTCTGAACAAGCTATACATGTACTTCTGACCATATTACACCTATTCTTTTTCAACTACACTGGCTTCCTGTTCGTGATCCTGTCAACTGCAACATTTTGTTGCTCACCTACAAAGCTCTTCATAATTTGGCTCCTCTTTATCTATCAACCTTTTTCAACTATACATTCTCTCATGTTCTTTAACATCATCTTTTGCAGTCTTATTGACCCTTCCATATTCGGTGCTAGGGCTTTTAGTAGTTCTGTGCTGAAATTTTGGAATTCTTTACCACTACACATTCGCCAGTTGGAATATATTTCCCAGTTTAAAACTCAGATTAAATTTATTTGTTTAGAATAGCGATTATTGATTTGATTGATTCTTTTATTTAATTGTATGATTGTTTGTTTGCTTTGTATTTGATAGATTTGTCTCTATGTTGTAAGATGTCCTTGAGTGTCTTCAAAGGCACCTATAAATAAAATGTATTATTATTATTATCATTATCATTATTATTATTATTATTACTATAGTGAGCAGCAGTAAGGACTACAGCAACGTGTGCGACATCAATCACCAATCCTAGTGTGCTTTTCTCTTTTTCATTGTACAATCGATACAGGTGCAAGCTCTAATTTCCACTGCTCCCGTTATGCTTTCTCTTTCTGTGAACTGTGTTATCCCTAATAATATTAGCCTTTTAGATTGAGACTAACACTGAATGCACTGGGCTCTGTGAAGATCAATATATATATATATATATATATATATATATATATATATATATATATATATATATATATATATATATATATATATATATATATTCACAAAGTGAGGGTGTTTGGTATTCTTATTTTAGGACTCCTGGAGGACTGTGCATTGTCCATGAAATGTATTCATTAAGACCTGTTATAGACCCCTCTGTGTGCCAAGTCTCCCTCCTGGCTCCCATGGCTTGTGGCTAAGATTTAAAAATGACCTTTTGGGATTACAAACAGCGTGCACGGAATTAGATTATTTCTCGACTCCTCTAATGAGAACAAAGTACTTGTCACTGTTTGATTAATGATTTTTTTTTTTTTCCTCGACGCGGCCAAGCAAGGGATCATAAAGGAACAATTTTCTCCCTTCACAGCCATTTGTGTAAATGCCATCAGGCAATGAAGTTCACCATTCAGGCCGGCTCTTCTCTTTAGAGTTCCTTGACCTTAATGTTATGAGTGAGAGAATCATCTTTGCATAGAGTGCTATGACTGAGAATCACCTTTGCATGGAGTGTAGAAAAGTGCTTCTGTATTGGCAGAGGCCATGATCAGATCCTTGAAATTAACTATGGAAATATAGCCAGTCCCACTATTCCCAATGTCAGTGAGTCACTTTACAGGTCCATTGTATATCTATTGTCATTTGGTCACTTTAACCCACCTACATATATAGAATAATACGTACATTGCTGTTGAATTCTCAATTCTGACCTTCTGGACAGACGGTGTTTGATTGATTTTCTATAGCTGCAACTGTTGGTAAAATTGCTGTGGTATGAGAATAAAACCTTCACAAAAGAGGAAAATAATCACTTTGTGTCAAGCCATATCACACCACTCCATTGTTGATATTTCCTAAAACAGCACATGTCTAAATGTTTTGTTCATTACATATGATGGATACTACAAGCTCAAGAATGTGCAAAGAAAGTATAGCTAAGTGGAGCAAGAGCTGTTCCGCATTAACAAGACTGAATCAACAGTAAAATATCAGTGTTCAAATGTACAAAGGAAAGGAAAGGGGACATCAAACTAGCAGCACATTTGACTGGAGTTCTTTGAAAACTTTAATATATATATTTTTCATGTTTCATATACAGTCATGTAAAAAGAATTAAGTACACCTCATGGAAATTGTTGGCTTTTTTGACATATTTGTCAAAGTTGACCAGAAATTGGACCTTTCAACAGGATAATGATCGTAAACACACGAGCAAATCCACCACGGAACGGCTCAAAAAGAAGAAATGGAGGGTTATGGAATGGTCTAGTCAAAGCCTGGATTTGATTCCCACTGAAATGTTGTAGGGGGATTTGAAACGGGCAGTACATGCAAGAAAACTCTCAAACACCTTGCAACTGAAAGAATATTGATGGAAGAGTGGTCAGCAATTCCAGCAAGCCTGGTGGACAGTTATACAAAACACTTGCAAGAAGTTACTTCTGCTAAAGGGGGCAATACTAGCTTCTGAGGCCAAGGATGTACTTACTTTTTCCACATAAGCTCATCACCTCTATTAATATTTCTGTTGAATAAATGATTGAAAAAGCTAGTTTTCCTTAATAGGCACTATTATTCAGACAATTAAATGTTTGCTTCCCCAAATATGTCAAAGAAGCCAACAATTTTAATGGGGTGTACTTATTTTTTTTCACAAGACCATATATTTTTTCCTTTTCAATTTTGATCCCCTGACACCTTATTACAAAGCTCAACTCAAAAGGAGAGAGCATGTTACTGATAGAAACATTATTAAACTCAACTCCGTGACTTGATCTTATCAAATAAAGCACTCACTCTTCAACTTTCAGATTAAAAATGTTATATCAAAGGGCTGATGAGTTCTCCAACCTGATTCGTCAGAAGTTCTTGGCTCATTTTCTATAACGGCAGTTCTGACAGTCGTTCCAGCTGCAAGACAAATCACTGGTGTATATTAATGCACTCATTCTAATATGTTATCACTTCCACAGTAACAACATATATACTAATATGTAATCATAATTATATAGGGACTTGTATGATGGAGGCTTATGGAAGGCTTTTCCAGTGTTCTTTGTAGCAGTGACACAGTTTTAGATTTTCTGTGACATACTTTGGGATCATGATAACAGGAACTAATTTGTTTTACTGAGACCCCACATTAAAAGTAACTATAAATGGATAAAAATATGGCACGTTGTTAATTTATGAATGTAAAAATTGGATCCATAGGACAATTCCTATAATAAAACATTGTGGGATGTGCTGTTACAGGGAAATGATCAACTTTTGGATAGTTAAAGTAACTCTGCTTTGAGTCTAGCTGCATCACACCTGTCCTTCATTGATTATTTTCCTATAACAGCACACTCCATGATACCTTAATGACGCCATAATTTATACCCTCTACCTTCGTCCTGTGTTAAAGCGAACAGTTAAGCAAAGGGAACACAAATTGATATGAATTGATCGGAATGACGTTTTTGTTCGATGCGGTCGTGAGATGGAGTGCAAGTTCAAAGATAAGAAACAGAAAAGAATGCAATTACCCTTTAAAAATGAAAGCCCATGACTGTGATAATTGCTCTGAATAGACGGGGCATTACTGTGAATAAAAGTGACATCAGTGTGAATTAAACTGTCAGTCAGACTCATTCTTTTCAGTCATCGAAGGTCACGTGGCCTAAATTTCTGAAAGGCAGCTTGGATTGCTCCTGTGAACATGCAAATTGAAAGATTCCCAGCGTTCAGCCTGGTACTTTTGCTGCATCACCCCCCAAAAAAATAAGTTGATATTAAGGGAAAGATGAATGATGGTGGCTTATCAGACACAAATTATTTGCGTGCGGGTGTCTGTACCGCTTGTCTTCAGCTGCGTTGCTCTGTCCTGCCTTGCAGAGATGGTGGAATGGTTACTACAGTGAATACATCCCTGCTACTTCCCACCCCCACCCCTGCCAAAACATACATACACGAATGTGTGCAATCTGACAGGGACTTTTAAGGTAACACTACTCTAAAGTCCACAAACGTGCATATATTACTCCTTAACTAATGCTTTCATAATGATGAATTAATCTATGCACTAAATCCTTAGCACATCAGGAAATAATGGAGCATAGGCATAGTCGTATATGACTAGCCATTAATTATGATAATAGGGAAGTATTAACATCTTGTTAACTCATTCTGTTAATTAATATCATGACCTGCAGTATTAATAAAAATCACTTACATTATGAAATGTGTGTTTTGACACAATGTAGGTTAACCACAATGTACAGTTGAGGTCATAACTTTACATATGCCTTGCAGAGTCTGCAAAATTTTAATAAGTAAATAAATTGAAGGCTCAAAAAAATTGCATGCTTTTTTTTAATTATTATTATTATTATTTTTTTTAAATTTAGTCCTGCATTGAATAAGCTCTTTCACATAGCAGATGTCTACATATAGGCCACAAGTCACAATAATAACTGAATTTACACACAGGAACCAGTTCAAACGTTTACACACGCTTGATTAATAATCCTGTGTGTCGTCACCTGGATGATCAATGACTGTATTTATGTTTTGTGATAGTTGTTTCATGACTCCCTTATTCATCCTGAGTAGTTAAACTGCCCACTGTTCTTCAGAAAAAAATCCTCCAGCTCCTTGCTTTTCTAGCATCTTCTGCATATCTGACCCCTTTCCAACAGTGACTGTCCATCCAGTGGAGATCCATCTTTTCACACTGAGGGACTAGAACACAACTATTACAAAAGGTGCAAACATTCACTTATGTTCAAAAAAGCAACACACTACTGCACATTATGAACCAGGGGGGTGTAAACTTTTTAACAGGATGACCGTTGTATATTTTTATTATTATTATTTTGTTTAAAGATCTTATTTTTTTCCATATAGTATTGGCCTTTAGATGCTACATATTTACATGACAAAATAATAATGTAAGTACTAACGTAAGTTGCAATAGAAACTAATGTGAACATTCCATATTAAATGTACCTATGAACAGATAAAGAAGTACAGTGTGTTCTTTAATTTCTTTAATAAGTTAGAGATTGTAATCACTGGCAAATTGCTGTGGTGCAAAAGGAATAAAACACTTTGGGGCATGCTGTTATCGGATATATTACTTCGTGGCAGTGGCTGTACTGCTTCACATCAGGCTGCATCACACCACCCTGTTGAGGATAATTCTGCTATAACAGCATGCCCCCAAGTGTTTTATTCCTTAATTAGTGTACAAAATCCAGTCTTTTTTTTTTTGTTTACAAATATTGCAATAGCTACAGTCTTCTCGTGTACAGTTAATTCCTGCAACGATCATGATCTATGATGATTTTAATTTCAGCCTCATTTGTAGCCTGAGACTGATTCATTTTTGATACTAATCGTTGACCTGCACTTTCTTGCTCGTGTGAACAATATGATTCAGAGAAGAAAAGAAGAGATCACAGAGCAAAGCAATGAAGCGAGTTACACCACATGTCAAATCCTGTGCACGTTCCAGTGAGAAACGATTGCTCGGGACAGATTTGGGCTGTGGTGTCAGATGAGTCATTTTTGGGGTCACTAGGCCTCAATTCTCCATAGCAAGCAGATGGGTCATGAGGAAGAAACAAACGTAGTCCAGTCTACACGTCATCTCTCTTTGATGAGCTCTCTTGTTGTTTCAGATGTCTGGCAGTTGGCTTTGTAGCTAATGAAAGAAACATCAATATGTATGAATGATTGTTGGTTGACTGTGATGCAAGAGAGATCCAGTCTAGAGATCCAGGCAAGATTTTACTTTGATCTTTTTTATCTTATCGTTGTATCCAAGCAAGTTGGAATAATAAATCATTTCAAATTAGCTTCAACGAAACTAAGGTCATGTTCGCACTTGCTTTTTTTTTATTCTGAACTCGTGGCCATACATTTTTCTTGTCACATTATTTCTTTTCACGTTTTGGGATGGCGGGGAAAGGGTTGTTCTGGCCATTGAAAAATATGGAATAACTTATTGATCTATAAAACTAGATCCAAGCACTGTAATTAGCTCACCATTGTGAGAACATCACAAAAAATTTACGTCTCGTACTGGCCTACATGACTGACTAAAAAGCAAAGAGAACAGCTCTTTCTCTGTCAAATTAATGTTGGTACCAAAGGGGGGAAAAAAACAAGTAAATGGATGAAAAAAAACCTGGACACATCAATCCACAGTTCGAAAGAAATTCCTCTACGTGAACCACTGAGATTAGGATCTTCTCCCCCAAACTAGCCCCAAATCAATCCTGCTTGTCACTTAAAATTCAGGCCAATTGAGAACACCCTAAATCCTTCTCTTCTTATCGAATCACATCCTCAGCAATATTACGAAGTTCCATTAGTTTTTGTTTCATTCATGGGCCCGTAATTACAGATCTGCACTACAGATCCAGCCATTTAACCAAAGACGTGCTCAAGCAGGAGCAAGATTGCACCGATCTTGTTCATTTCGTGCTTTCGTTTGGCGAAGCTGAGAGGTTTTTGTGGATACCAGTTGCAACAGATGGTTAGCAGTTAAGATATCTACAGAGCTTCAATCACACACTCACTCAATGGCAATGTACCACCTGAGACCCAGGACAACAAACCGCTGCCTCTTAAACCATTTCTATAACTTATCCTCCAGCCAAGATCCAGCTCCAAATTGATCCTTTTGATGAGCAAGATAAAGTGTGACGGCTCACCCTGTACCGCCGGACTCTCATCTGAGAGCTCATAAAGGCAGAGCCGTCCAAGTCATAATGACTATATATAGTCAATGTGAACTGAATAGAAGGAGATTGATAGGACGTTCTGTGTTGGTTTTTCCCCCCCTCCCCCATTTGGTTGCATTATTTTTATATTAAACTAGACTATAGGAGCACTTTGAGTAAGGGGCTTAGGAGTGAACAAATCTGTCAGAATATGAAATATACCATACTGTAATGGCTGTGCTAAAGGAAAACTCCACTCTGAAACACATTAAATACATTTATACGGAAATATTATGATGAGTTTAGGTAGTAGTTGTTGGTCGGGGCTGTATTTTTGTTATTCTCATGATGAATTAGCGGTTTTAAACATACGGGTCAGGTTCAGGTTACGTTGTATGCTCCTAAAAACAAAAGAGCAAGAGCTAAATTTCTCACTCATTTTTCCCCAGCAGCTTTCAATGTCATATCCTAATAAAATACTGTATAGCACTTACTGAAAATCAATGAACGAGTGAGATGTCTTCCTCAAAGCCAACACGTTTTGAACAGCAACTGTGGCCTCTTTAAAAGGCTTTATCTTAAAGAATGATGACCAGTGCAACTTCATAGGTTACAGATCTGCTCCTGAGAAGACCTTGGCAATAGATCTTTTGCTTTGAGTGACTATTTAGGTTGTAATTGACAGCCAGAGATCTGTTCCAGGGGGGAAAAAAAGACGTAGATGTAATGTAGTGCTAGTGGCCAGACATGACATCTTGGCCAATCAGCACATAAGTACAGCAAAGCAAATTGATTACAAATTGTCTCAGGAAAGTATTTCTAATATCAGTTTAATGTAATAATAAGGGAAGGCCAAATTAGTGGTAATAGGGATGAGCTTGGTGCTATAATGAAATATAGAGATGCACACTGGTTGCCCTGTGGTCTTAATTAATGGCAGGTCAATAACAGATCCTCAGAGACATATTCTTGAAACTTTAATCACATTAATAAGGTATTGTAGATTTCACATCTATTTGAATGTATACTGTGGGGTGGTGAAACTGCACTGTAGAAATCAAAATAAACTTTTAAAATTTACTGTAATTTTTTTTTTTTTTTTAAACACAAATATTCTGTGTCAAAATGTAAGCGGGTACAAACAGCAGTTTTTCCTGAGGCTAAGATTGAAGAACTGTATTTTGTTGAATATTTTCTGTAAAAAAAAAAAAAATTATAATAAAATCTCTCATTTGTGCAGCCTTGTCTTTGTTGTCATTACTTCCCACAATCCCCTAGCTAACTAATTACCTGACCAAATAAAAAAAAAACTAACAAGAAAGAAAAGAACGATGAGTCTGTCATACTCACACTGGTGGTGTATGACCTCAAGTCTTTCTCAGGAAATTGCAGTTTTGTTGATGGGGATGTAATGTTAATCCTACAGCCTTGACACATAGAGTAAAAGTGCATTATGATTGCCAGTCTAATTAAAAATGAACAGGAATGAATTCTGTTTCTGCTAGAACTGCAGCGTTGATGAGTTCCAGGTTACTCTGGCACTTTGGGAGTTCTTGGATTCATCTTCTGAACTTTGCAAGATTTGTCTATTTCCCACCAGCAGTTAACGATGCTGGATGGCAGCGATTCTTGCCAGCTTGTGATTTTTCACATCGAGCTGCTCTTCGTCCTTGGCAAGCTGACCTGGTCTCAATGCCTGGCCGAGCCTTAATCAGGCCTGGCATGGTTGAGGTAACAGGTGAGCTCAGTTAATGAGACTGATTACAGCGCGCTTCCCACTGAGACTCTGGCAGTGGATCGAGCCAAAAAAACACTGGGACAGAAGTTGAAAACACTTTCAGATGGCTGCTTTGCTATTCTTAACTCTGGATGCGTCTAGTTATCCATATTTCCTGCCCTGACTGTGGAGAGAGTATTAGACACATCAGCTCTTCTAGCCCTGGTTTGAATGAAGAAAACATTGCACTGAGACATAAATGTACCGCATACTAGGCTTGTGCGATATAGATTTTTCCTTGCTCTTGATTTATCATTAAAAAAAAATCTCAAATGTTTTTTCTTATCAGTTCTCGAATAAGTAAGACACTTCCACCACTTCAGGTTAAAGGAGAGTGGAGGAGGGTGTAATATTACCAACGGTGTAGTCGGGAACTGCTTGCTGGCAGTGGCAGTTCTGAAGACTGCTCTTTAGAGGTATTTGTGAGTGAAAACTTGTATGACGCATGCTCTGGTGTAAAATTGCACAACGCCTAATGCAAAAGGCATAAAGGTCGGCTGGTCTGGTTGTGTAATATAATTGGAGTAAACATTACTGGACATTGCAACAGTGTAAGTTTGTACAGGAGCAATGAAATTGCTGCATCGCACATGCCTAAGGCACAGGCATATTTTTGTTCTCCAACTGCAAGTACCAAGATACATTCTTTAAGTTACTACTACAGTGACGAACATTTCAACTCTTTTCATGAGCGTCGGTGATCTCGGTTTATTAACCCAAGTTCCATGTGGATTGAGTTGTATGCAGATAAATCCAAAAGAAAGCAGGCATACTCTGAGCACAAGACAACGAAGAAGGACGTACAAATAAGAATCACGATACAGCCAAAAATTGATTGCAACAACAATAAAGAAAAGTAGAATCCACCCCTGCCTCAGAAATCCAACGGAGACTTGGCAGGGCAATAAAGTTATGACTAGATATTGACTAACTGCTTTCTTTGCCCGTTTTTATATTGTAACAGAAGGCTGAGGTTGTGCAGGTCAAGCCTTTGCTGACAACAACCCATAATATTGCTATCAAACAATCAGATGTCCTTAACGTTGTTCAAAAAAAAAAAAAAATCAATACACGCAAGAGCTCAGGCCCTGGCAATAATATTACTCTGTTGAAAAACTGCACAGAGCAGCTGTCCTTTGTTTTTCAGTGTATACTTTTGTACAGTATTAGGGCAGCAGGTGCTTTATGACTACAATGCCCAAGAAGCCCATGGGCAATAACAGAGGAAGTGCCTCTGTGGCTGGTTTCACTTTTAAGTCGCTAGTGTACACAAGATGCAAAATGTATTTTCTAGTTGTGAAGAAAAACCAACCTGCATTTTAAATCAGATGCTTGGCACATGGTAAAGCTTCTGGGTGTAAGAGTTTGAAATCTCGCTGTCTCTAGTAGAAAATGCTTCAAGCTATCTGTGGGGGAGAAAAAAAAAAAAACTTTTCAGTGTGGGTTGTGCTGCACACTTATTCACTTAATCTCAAGACTGCACATTCAGAGAGGATTCAGGGCTGCATCCCGGACCGCATAATGCACTCCAGGTATGCCTAAATAATAACGCCAATGGCGTACTGAAACTATTTACTGCAGTATTATGCACTTAGGGACATGGCCTAAGTATCAGTTTCTGTTTCCTTAACATTACAGAATCATTATGTGGGAAAAACAACCTGAGGAAAAAAAAATCAACAAAAAGAGTCAATTCAATTGATCAATTCAAGCTAGCAAGCTAAAATACAGTGTAGAAATAAAAACGATCACCTCTGTTCAATTCCAGTGTGTATTTTCATTAACTGATATGGGCACTCAATGTATTTTATTTATTATATAATCTGTTTTTTTTTTATTGTGTGTGTGTATATGTATGTATGTATGTAATATATATATATATATATATATATATATATATATATATATATATATATATATATATATATATATATATATATATATATATATTTATGTGTATATATATGTATATATATATATATATATATATATATATATATATATATATATATATATATATATATATATATATGTGTGTGTGTGTGTGTGTGTGTGTGTGTGTGTGTATGTGTATATATATCTGTATATATCTTGTCCTTTGAGTCATAAATGACTCAGTAATGACTCATTAATAAATGATTATTCATTTAAAAAAAAGTTTTTATTTCTTTTATTTAACATTTTAAGATATTGTATATTTTTTAAAAGACCTCTACATGTTCTATATAATGTTCAGTAATATTAAATATTTATTCTGAAGTCATACTGTTTTTAAGTTGAATCCATCTTTCTCTGTCCTTTTTGTTTTTGTATTGTTGATTAAATTTGTATAGTTATTCTGTATTTAATAAACATATATATTTTCTTAGATTTCGTAGGCCGCTGGAATGCGTCAGACTGTCTAGCTTCAGACAGAATATAAGTCATTAAAATAGTTTTTAAATTGGTGTGATAACGTTGTGTATTGTGACTGTGGTACAAGTGGTGATGGTTTTATTTCTTTATCATTATGCGATTATAGTAACTGTTTATTTATTTTATGCTCTTACTTCTTCTTCTTATTATTATTATTATTATTATCATTATTATTATTATTATTATTAGCTCTAAACACAGAGCTGGATTAGGAGGAGGCAGGCTCCATTTCCGCTGTTTTGATAGCTTGGGTTATTTTCTCTCTCTCTCTTTCTCATGCTTTTCCTCCTTTCTCTATCTCAGAGGTACAGCAGGTACATGATATTGTCCGGGTGTTAAGCCAGGTTGCCAAGCACCAGTAAGCACGAGTGATGGGTGACTTGAAAGGTGTGTTTACAAATTTGGATATCTCATCTCCACTATACA
This sequence comes from Ictalurus punctatus, assembly GCF_001660625.3. NCBI lineage: Eukaryota > Metazoa > Chordata > Actinopteri > Siluriformes > Ictaluridae > Ictalurus > Ictalurus punctatus. The sequence continues at coordinate 16,601,837 of NC_030436.2, forward strand.
CCATTATACCAGTGGTTTATTATACACGTTGAAAATAAAGAATCCTTAAACCATCCGAGTCCAAAGATTATCACAACAGCTGCACTGATCTCAGTAGTGAAGAAATGCTTTGAAAGCCTTATTTAAAAGAAAAAGAACTAAACATGTACTCAGTACAGATTCATTGACTAATACAGCCGCAGCAACTCATCGCAGTAGGGGTTTAATGATACCCTTTCATCCTTGTTACATTTTGTCTGCTCACATCTCGAGGCTTCAAAAATTCTTGATTTTATTTGTGGATTTTCCTTCTGGCTTTGCTGCAGCTCAGACTCGTATTCTATCCCGGAGAGCTTCTAAATATGCTAAACCACAGATTTGGTTTTGACAAAAATCTACAGTATCCAGGTATTCCCCAAGGTTGTGTCCTGTGCTCCTTGTTGTTTATTTTATACACAAATATTTGTACTAGTTTTTTTTTTTTCTTTCCCCAGGGAGGCACTTCATTAAATTAGCTAAAAATCCAGCACGTCAGGCTTTTTCAGGGTGAGGAATAAGAAAACAGTCCTGTTTTAAATGTCCTCATTGCACAGGATAATAGAATGCCATGTTCTCTTACACCACAGCAATTTTCCAATTATTATTATTTTTGTCAATTAAAGATTGACGCAACATACTTTTTATCAAGGTTCCACCCAGATTTTTTTTTTTTTTTTTTTAGTTAAGATGACTTCCAAAACTTTCCAAAGAAACACTTGAGGGTTTTACATAGAACTGTACCGGATACCATTTCGAACATCGTGCTGCATAAAGCTGCGGATTTCAGATCAGGGAAAACTCAATTGAAGGTTTCTCCACAGAACTGGATCCCCTAGATAGACCGCTAATACATTCTTAAGGGTTTTAATTTTAGAACCTTTTTTTTTTTTTCCTATTAAAAAAGTAGTAGGTCTAGTTAAAATAGCAATGTCTGTCTCAATTATTTCAATGCCCTGTGGTTGAGGTTTTACTGAGTACTGGGATTAAATATGTTGTCATTTTGTCGGTTAAATATCTGTAATGTTATGCCTTATGGATTTTTAGTGGGAAAATCATTTTCCCTAATAGGACAGTAAAGTTTCTCATTAACTCATAACGCTCTACGAGATTATTACCACACATGATCGCTAAGCGAGGTAATTGAATGTTAATGCTAAATGTCTTAGAAGTCCACTATGGGGTGATGCTAGCAGTTTTTCCTCCAGCAAGATTGAGTTGTTTCCATGCCTCGACATATCTCGTGCCATGCTGTGTGTATTTTACACAAATCCCTTGTCTGTGAAATTCTCTCATATCAGCAGAGGCTACAAGGTTGTCCTCTGCCTCTTCCATTATGCTCCGATGCACTTAACCAGTCGTGCTAAACGGCTTTCCAGGGGCTTGATGGAGATTAGTCTCTTGCGCCGTAATGACCCCTCGAATTAATACTCAGAATTTGTCTAATTAGAAGTGTGTGATTTGCTTTAATTTTGGGCCTAAACGCACCATTGACTTGTGAGTTTTTTAAAAGTTCATCTAGGGCTCACAGGGAATATTTCTTGGCCTTGTTCCCAAACACTCTGCTCTCCCAGACACTTCTAAATGACATTATTCACAGTTGACTTGGCAGTGCCCATAGTGAAATTACACCCCTTCTATGCACCCTGCCAAATCCACCTTCCCTGGGCTTGCCATTTGGAACAATCTGTCCAGGGAGATTTTAAATTGCACTAGTGTTGCCCTTTAGAGTACAATGTTTGGGCACCTTTTGGTTTTAAACCAATCTACTCCGTGTAATCATGGATTGCACTCAAACTCCCCGGTCCCCTTTTGGTGAAAGATGGAGAGAAAAAGAAACAGACAAGGAAACAATGTCGATCAGAATCCCTGCCAGGGCGATGCCACGACCCGAATAGCAGGCAATATAGTGCGTTATTTCTTTGTGCTTTTAGAGATATGTGTTAGGAGAGTGAAAGCGACAGATAGTGTTTTGTGGCCGACCAGGGGATACGCATATCTCCTATATGAAATGACAGGTGCATTTTCCACAAAGAAAGACCATAATGTTTTTCTATTTAGTGTTTGACAGTTGCCTTCGTCATACCCTGAGCTTAAGGGGTTCGGAACAATCGTGATTATTTCGGGCCGATGGCATCCTTCCTGCAACAAATTGAGTGCTTTTATAGAGAAAAAGCGGTGGAGGCTGGGTTGGGGAGGTTGAAATAAATCAGCATGCTAAGTGAATATAAAATATTCACTCCCATTGACCCCCATCTCAGCATTCAGATGGACAGAATAAGGCATGCTAGTTTTCTGTAAGCATTTTCCGGAATAGATAATGTTATACCACAGCTATCATGTTTGTTAGAACTTGAATCAAAATGGTGGAACCGAAGAGATGATGGTTGTTGTTGTTGTTGTTGTTGTTGTTGTTGTTGTGTTTACCCAAACAGCTTAAATTCACAAAGGTAAGAACACCTTCCTCCCAGGACCAGTATAAAGGCGTACTATACTGAAATCGGTTTATTGAGAATAAGGAACATGCATTGAAATTAATACATAAATAAATAACAAGCTTTTTATGTTTGAGCAACTCCAAAAACAGATTAAGTAAAATAATTAGTCCATAGTTAAGCTGTCTTTTCAACTTCTAGCAGATGAAGTGCCAATAAACATTAGCAGTCGACTTTAAAAATATAATAATAATAATAATAATAATAATAATAATAATAATAATAATAATAATAATAATAATTAAGAAGAAATGAATAAGAAAGAAAAATGAGACATGGGCGTCGTGTCTATCAGAAGCTAAGAACCAGGTTAATCACTCCATATTTAGTGCAACTATAAATCTATGCATACCTAACAGTACTATCTCAAGATATAGAGCGATGAGTCAGTGAGCCTTTCACCTACGCTGCTTCTTGCATTTGCATACAAATTGTATGGCCTTATCTGACCTCTTGGAGGGGTAATACCTGCAACATCTGCATGATATGCAAAATATATGTGCAGCCTTTCAGGGGGAAAAAAGAAGGGTCTCCAATGTGTATTTATTCAGCAAACACAGATAATGCACCATTTCAAGCCCGTAGGATTATAAGGTTCTATCGGATTTTTTTTTAGGGGGAAAAGTAAAACTCTTTTTTTTTTTTTTTTTTTTTAAATGGTTCTTTTAATTAACATTTAATTGAAAATGATCAACTTCAGCTTGAATGAATTAATGAAGTAATATTAATAAAGTAACCTCATGCATTCATTCAACATTGTTTAAATGATACTGAAACATACCCACGTTGATTAAGGTTTATCCATTTTTTTTGGTACTTGTTTTTACTGATACTGACCTTTTTTTTTTTTTTTTAAATCAGATCGAATAACGTCACAGAACATTTTATATAGCTCTGTTTATGTTTACTTCGGTTACACAGTAGCCAAAAAAAGTGTGTGCACAAACATATATTTGTGTACTTCCGCTATTAATCTCATTCTTTATAACTTTTTCGCTGGTTCATAAAAGTGCATTAGTTAGCTACATTAGTTATCTTTGATCAAGTCGATCTGGGTGGGTTTTGCTTTTCTTCGTGTCTGTACAGCTGTAAAGAAAATTTTTGTGTTTTTTTTTGCCATTGTTATGGAAATCCTCTTAGTCAGTGGCCGATGATGGCTGATCGTCGAGAAGAACATGCTGAGTAGAAGCTGATCTTACCCACCCATTTACCTTTCATTCCCCTAGCTTTCTTTTGACATTTTTTTTTTGTTTTGTTTCAAACCTTTTCTCGCAGTTCATTGGCAGTCCGTTCCACCGGCGGACTGGAAATCGACTTATCAAACATTTTCAATCAAGTATAAACAAGTGAATTGTTTTGTTATAAGTCTGTTATAAGATTAGTCAGGACACTGTTGGGTTTCTGTGTGTAAAGTATCAGGAACGATGCTTGTTGAACAGGGCGATTGGAAAGAGGCGGAGTGTGAGCCCCCTGATGGATTAAACAATTCCCACCTCTCCACAATAACACTGATACAGAGATGAAACGGACAGCACAACTAAAGCTTTTTTGGATAGTAAAACACCGTATACTACCGCCACTATAAAATTATAACAAAACTGCAAATTCTTAAAGCGCTGAATGTCTACATTCATATTAGCCATTACTCACTACTGTGGAGTGTAACATAACACAAATAAAAGCATTGCTGAACAAGGGCACCCCCAAAACAGGTGGAATTTTTCTTTCTTGGCCTCTGGCCTTAAGGGCTTCTGGTATTGAGGCTCCTGGTGACCCTGTGTAGGATAAGCAGTATGGAATCTTTTATCAGGTTACTTATATTGTAGGAAAATGCTGTAGTTCATCATTATATTTTCACAGAAGGTTTTAAAGTCTGCTTTGATTACCATCATTAATCATGAAATAAATCCACATCAATGTCATTTCATAGCAGGACAACATACACTAGGCTTATATCACATAGTCTTACATGAAAGACCGACACCTGATTATCAGTGTAGGTATTACTGCATCCCGAGTTATTGAAAAGTTCGTGTGTTATTCATGCTTTATATATAATCTATTCGTGTTGAAGTGTTGCACGGAATGAAAGCCATTGCATAAATCTTTGAAAATGTTTGCGGTAATCATTCAGCTGTCTGTCTGATGTTGTCTTTCTGTAATGCAGCCATTAAAGGTAATTAGCCCTTTAGAGTTTGGGCCACACTGCTTTCGCAGCTGCACAATTATCACTGTATATGTGTGTGCGTGTGTATGTATGTGTTCGTGTATATGCGTATGTGTGTGCGTGTGTATGTATGTGTCCGTGTATATGTGTCTTGTGTGTGTGTGTACACACACAGGTGCATCTCAAAAAATTGGAATATCATGGAAGAGTTCATATTTTTCTATAATTCAATTAGAATAGTGAAACTTTAATATATTCTAAATAACCAAGGCATTTCAAGAAAAAGCTTTTATTTTGTGGAAAACACAGTGATAAATATTAGAGAACAGTAACCATTGTAGCACGAAAGATGATTTTTGCAGGTCATAGCTGTCAAAAATCAGTAGGACGTGAAGAGGCTCTTGATTTGAATGACTTCAGCACATCAGAGGCCGCAGGACATCACTAGTTTCCCACACTACTCTGGCATGATCTCGGTCCACTCTTCTTCCAGTCTCTTCCACAGATCAGTAACTGCAGTGGGTTTCGTAGCCATAACTTCTTTTCCACTGATTTTCAGTCGGGTTTAGATCAGGACTCTCGGCTGGCCGTTTCATTATTCCAGTGTTCTTAGTTTCAAGGAAGTGCTTTATCTGCTCTGCAGTGTGATGAGGGGCATTGTCTTGCTTGGAAATTGCGGTCTGATTGGGAGATGCTCGTAGGGAAGGAACCAAATGTTGTCAAAGAGGTTTCTGATAAAATTTGCTCTCATCACTAAAGTGAACTTTGGACCAGTTCTCTTCTGTCCACACAACATGCTCCTCAGCAAAGGTTAGCCTAGCCTTTTGCTTCTTTCTGCTGATGAGAGGCTTGGTCACTGCAGAGTGGACTTTCAGTCTGAATTCTCTTAAACGACGAGACACTGTATACCGAGACAGATCCTTACCCTGTTCAGTGCTGAATCCAGCTGCAGTGTTTAACAAATTCCCCATAGTGAGTCTCCACATTATCCTGTCCTCTTGTGTAGTTGTCTTACGTGGATGACCAGCCTTTTTGGGGGGACTTGAATGAATTAGCGTCATTGTAAAGCTGCAATATTCTAGAAACCACAGATTTGGAACAACTAACTTCTCATGCTTGGTTGAAAGGGTCATCCCTTTGGTCTTCATCTGAACAACCTACTGTCAAAGGGTTTCACACGCCATCTTGCAAAGTCAGTGAAAATTGGAAAGTTATCCTAACAAGAATCCTGCCAGTTAGATAGGGTTTGTCCAATAATTAAGGAGATTAGCACCAGGTGCCAGAGGAACACCAATAACTGAGGTATCTGAAAGTGTTCTCCAATTTTGATCAGAGTACTTTTTCAAATGTCTCATTTAAGTTTTTTCAGAATATATTTAACTTATGAAATATGCATAAAAACCTGTCCTTCTACTCCTGTTAGGATAACTTCAATGAGGACTAAGCAGTGACCTTGAAATTTAGGAAATTGTAGGTTGTTGTCTATAAACACATATACAGAGGAACTGCTAAAACTCTTTAACCAGATTGCAGCTTTATTTTATAACTCTTCATACACAATCCATTCCACAAGGTCTGCAATTTCAATCTTTCGAACGTCTTCAGAAATACACAAATGACAGAGTAAAATTGATGGCACACTTGAAGGTCCCTTTGCCAACAACTCCAAAGCAAAGCATTGTTTATTCATTTTTGTGTTGCTATACAGCAAACATCTTGAGACTGAAAAACATTCAACAATATATCCTGGGTTTATTATTATTATTATTATTATTATTATTATTATTATTATTATTATTATTATTATTTGGGGGATTTTTTTGGATGTAGTAGATAATTTCTACTATTTATTCCTTTTTATATTGTCTGATCATTCTTAATAGGATTAATTGTGCACTACAAATGCTAGTATGTCTATTTGTCTTTCAGTTGCACTTTATCACAAATACAAACATCAAACTTGGATCTAAGTGTAGGTATTACATGCTCATTTCTTTAATAATTTCTGACAGGCTTCATATTAGAGATGCTCACCTACCCGTGACTGCCAACCCCATCCTATGTTTCTGCAGGTTGTCATTCTTTGGCACAAATTCAATCTAGAGGTGGTTCAGCCCATTTATTCCCATGTGTAATGCCCCCCAAAATCCACCCACCCACACGTTTTTGAGCAACTGTCATGGAGGTCTCCTGGCGTTAACTCGTCTGTCATGTTCAGACAGAAACTTGCTCATCACCTGTCATTTATATCGTGCCACTTTTTTCTCCAGGGACTTTTGTCTTTGTTGTGCACACCAGAATTGATTTTGACCAGAAGGTTCCAGATTCATGTGTCCCTCCGGAGACATATTTCAAATGCCTGTATATGAACGTCTTGTTACAAGAACCCATTTCACAGAATTGATGAGTGGAAGAGAGCACAAATGCTGACCTGTGGATTTGACTCACACCTATATTTTAGCAAGTGCGTGTATCTTTAATATCAATCGGATTAAAATGTGTGTGTGGAAGCCTGGGAAAATGTTTCACATGGTGATTTGTTACTATATACTTCAGATTGTTCTTAACTGAAATGGGTTTCTCCTTTGCATGTATCTCAACCCCAATGGAAGAAAATTGTCATGCCGGGAGCATTGTGGACAACGTGACAGCCAGTATCTGATTTCAAATTAAATAGATTAGGCTTATGTCCATTTGACTGTCAAATAGCTTCCTAACAATTTGAACAAAGCATGAAGTTCACTGTGTGAGGAAATTACTCTTTGAAAGCAAGGTTTTAGGCATCTTTAGGCAACAGATGGTTTTAATCACCATGCATGTTAAACGGGCTCTTAAAGGATCCTTAAAGTTGACGTGTCAACGTATAGTGTGTTTATATGCAGAAAACCCAATTTTGGCCACATCCAGATTTTTCCTCTTTTTGCCAGAATACAGCCCCAGAAATTTCCAGGCTGCCAAACATACACTATATGGCCAAACTTTTGCAGACACCTGACCATTACATGCATACGTAGTTCTTCTTCAAAATACTTGCCACAAAGTTGGAAGAACACAAGTGTATAGGATGCTTCTGTATGCGTTACAATTTTCCTTCTCTGGAACTAAGAGGCCCAAACCTGTTCCAGCATGACAATGCCCCTGTGCACAAAGAGAGCTGAATGAAGCCATGGTTTGCCAAGAACAACTCTAGTGGCCTGCACAGAGCCCTGACCTCAATCCCGCTGAACACATTTGGGATGAACTGGAATGCCCGACTGCACCCCAGGCCTCCTCACCCAACATCAGTGCCTGACCTCACTAATGCTCTTGTGGCTGAATGATCACAAAACCCCACAGCCATGATTCAAAATCTAATGGAAAGCCTTCCCAGGTGAGTGGAGGTTAATATAACAGCAAAGTGGGGGGACTAAGTCTGGAATGAAATGTTCAAAAAGCACACATGGCTTTGATGGAATAAGCATTTAGACATAGTTTGGATCGTGTATGTCTAGAAGAAGACAGTGCACTTAATTTCTTTCACAAGTGTTGTGTGTGTGTGTGTGTGTGTGTGTGTGTGTGTGTGTGTGTGTGTGTGTGTGTGTGTGTGTGTGTGTGTATAAAATATGTTATTTACAAGGTAACATTTCACACATTAGTAATGACCCTGGGATGAACTGTAAACACAGGTAATTGGTGTGTTGCTGGTGATTTACCAAAAAAAAATAGTGTGGATTATATCATGTGAAAAGTCTGGGGAATACACTATATGTAAAGAAGATTTTTGCATGCATTAAAGTTCTCCGGTAGCCATGGCAAGTTCAGATTTCACAGAGACTCCCAGAAGAGTAAAGTCAACTTCCTGATCTCAAATGTTGAAGATTTCCTGGTTACATGCATGAGAAAGTCTTCCAGTTGCACAAACATTAATAATTTTTCAATAAAACTTTTCATGAGTAGACTAGTGTAGATTCTTCAAACTGCACGATATAGAGGCCAACTTTGGCCTGTGTGATACCTACTCAGGGGTTTCTTTTGTTTTATTTTTTTCTATTTGTATCTTACTTTATCGTTAAGAAACATTACCAGTGAAGGTTTTAGACGTCTACATTGAGAAATGTTGGACAGAAAGCAGAACTCTGCCAGGTCTCCACTTCAGCTTGACGATGGGTTGATTGGAAAATGGCCCACTCGTTTGCTATCAGACCTTGTGGCCTCTTCAGGTAGTTCGGCAGATGAGACTCCCTCGATCACCTCTCATGTGTGACTCCAATCATAAGTGTCTTCCCCTCTGCTCTGGTCTGGTCTTTCAGGTGGGGGGGGGTATAAAAAGCCAGTGCTAGCAATCTGTCTTAAAAGTATCTGAGCATCGCTTTTAATGGGGCAGCTTTGCTTGTTCCTGGCTCTCGACACTCCACTGCATCTGATAACTATCTGAAGTAGCCTGAAATAGGAATCGACCAGTCAGAGCATGACTGGCAGGACAGTCATTGTGTTAGACGTTTTTTTTTTTGTGTGTGTGTGTGTGTGTGTGTGTGTGTGTGTGTGTGTGTGTGTGTGTGTGTGTGTGTTTGTTTAAATAATGTGCTTGGTGAAAAGTGTTTTGGTGTATGCTAATACCAACATTGAGCCACCAGAGTCATTAGACTCGTGTCATCCTGCCTAGGAAGTGTCGCTAAGGGTGTATGAGCAAATGTGCATGCCATTTGGGTTAATATGTGCACTACTACTACTGTGAGCCACTAATATTTGTATATTTGATAGTTTAGTTCAACATTTATTAAAAAAAAAAAAAATCTTCACCTTAATGACTATTTTAATGCTTGAATAATTTCCACGGACATTACAGGAACAGGGAGTTATTGTTGGAAAACTTTGGTCATTCATTAAAATGCCGCTTTCCAGCTCAAGGGCTTTTTATTCTTATTCATGTATATTTTCTGACAGCTGTCACTAGTGTGCTGTATGAGGGGGAAAAAATAGCAGCTTTTGCCGAGAGAGAATTTGAATGGAAATGAGCCGGCTTAATTGGTCCTGGTGTTATTAGCATAACAAACCTAATAATAATAGACAGGGCAAGATATTCAAGCATGCCTGGAATTTAATAATACAAATAAGCAGCTTGCAAATTGCCATTATTGTAGTACATTTGGTTTGCCTGAGCACCTCATTATTGCAGAAAGGCAGCGATTTCAGGTCAGCGGCTCATGAATGCGGGCTTCGCCCCTGTCATTGTCATTTGCCAGTTACAGCTAAGCAAGCAGCCGGTGTACAGAAAGCAAAAAGTGATGCAATAACGATGCTGGATATCCATAGCAGGAATCAATGAGGGAAGTATGGGCATCTGGAAAAGCAAAGGGCAAAAGCATGATTACTAAAGCAAACTTCTGTTTGGATGTCTTCAAACAATGAAGCTCTGAACAGAAATGCTGATGGTGTAAGAGCTGTAGTGTACAATGTTTCTGCAATATGGAGGGCATTGTCAAAAATTGTTGTGTATATAATTCTAATCCAAAAATGGTAGGAGTGTTATTTCTGGTACTCCTGAGTCTGTCACTGAAAATGTCAAAATGTAGATGGAGGAGTTGCAACTGGTACTTCAAGGTTAGAACACTCATTTTCAAGCAAATGTATATTTGTATAAATGTAACACCATGTAAGAGTATTTCCTGTAGAATGTACAGTGCCGTGAAAAAGTATTGCTGATTTCTTCTGTTTTTGTTTATACCTCATACTAAATACTTTTAGATCTTCAAACGAAATACAACGTAAAATGAAGGCAACCTGCGTAAACACACAATATTGTTTTTATTTATTTTTATTTTATTTTATTGAAGCTAAAAAGTTATCCAACACCTATCACCCATATGAAGATCTACCGAAAGTTTAAATCTGGTTGTGGAACCTTTAGCAGCAATAACTGCAACCAAAAGCTCTCGCTAACTGGAGATCAGACTTTCACAGCACTGTGGTGGAATTTTGGCCCACACTTTGCATTGCAGAACTGCTTTAGTTCAGCCACACTGGAGGGTTTTTTAGCATGAACTGCCTGGCACAATTAGTTCAAGTCAGGACTTTGACTAGGCCACTCCAAAACTTTTTTTTTTTTTTTTGCTGTTCAGAGGTGTACTGTCTCCTATGCTTTGGATCATTGTCTTGCTGCACAATCCAGTTGCACTTGAGTTTCAACTTAAAGACTGAAGACCAGACATTCTCCTTTAGGATTTTCTCATAAAGAGCAGAATTTATGTTTCTCTAAATTGTTGCAAGTTGCCCAGGCCCTGAAGCAGCAAAGCATCCCCACACCATCACACTTCCACCACCATGCTTGACCATAGTTGCGATGATCTTTTTGTGGAATTCTGTGTTTGGTTTATACGAGATGTAACGGGACTCCTGTCTTCCAAACAGTTCCACTTTCGACTCCTCAATCCACAGAACATTCTCCCAAAAGGTTTGAGGATCATCTAGGTGTGTTTTGATAAAATTCAGATGAGCCTTAATATTCTTCTGGGTTAGCAGTGGTTTTCACCTCACCACTCTCCCATGGATGCCATTTTTGCCCTGTGTCTTTCTGATAGTGGAGTCATGAACAGTGACCGTTATTGATGTAAGAAAGGCCTGTAGGTCCTTTTGATGTGATCCTTGGCTCTTTTGTGACTTCCTGTATGAGTCGTTGCTGTGCTCTTGGAGGAATTTTGGAAGGTCAGACACTTCTGGAAAGGTTCACTACTGTGCCGAGTTTTTTTTCCATTTGGAGATAATGGCTCACACTGTGGTTCTTTGGAGTCCCATAGCCTTTGAAATATCTTTGTAACCCTTCACAGACTGATGTATTTCAGTCACCTTCATCATCATTTCTGGAATTTCTTTCAGCTTTGGCATAGTGTGTTACTGAGTAAGACCTTTTAACCAACTTCATGCTGTTGTAAAAGTTCTATTTAAGTGTTGATTTGATTGAACAGGGTTTGCAGTAATCAGGTTGTGTCTAGTCCAGATGAACCCCATTATGAATGCAGTTTCATAGATTTGGGGAATTAGTAACTACTATTTTTTTGCTTCAGTGAATGAGTATTAATTAAATAAATTACTCAGCTTGCCTTTGTTTTATCTTAGATTTTGTAATCAGGACTTAAATCAGATTCAATTAAGCACTATTTCACAGTACTGTAAGTTACATGCATAACAGTTGACATGGGGAAGTTTTCCATGAGGAGACATTTACTTAATACTTTTAGGAGTCTCCCTACAGAGTCAACCATGTGTCAAACAAACAGAGATGAAGCTGTAACTTTACATTTTCTGAGACAGGAAGAAGGGCTTTGCTGTTTCTCAGTAGCATGGCAAGATGCATTTTTTTAATCTTATTAAATTAAAGAGAGGGGAAAAAACAGAGACCGCAGAGGGAATTACTGGAAGCACTGCTACTGTCACAGCTGCTATTATGCGTGTGATACCAGGAGGTTCCACAACATACAGTAAAATGTAGCTTTAAATAGATCAAAATGAATAATAAAAAAAGAAATAAATACATGATGTGCCGTTATTGTTGGTAACTTGATCTGGTAAAAGGAATAAAACACTTCATAGTGGAAAATTGGTGTGATATGGCCAGATGTGACTCATAGCTCATCGAACATTACACACAGGTGCAAAGAACATGTATTGTTTTGTTACAATTTCAGGGGAATCCTAGCAAATTGAGAAGATGTAGGCAGTAATTCAGCATTTGAGCCGAGCTGGTGGTGTGCTAATGAGCTCTGGCACTGAGTGAGAATGCTGATGCCAGTGCAATATTAAGTGTGGTATCTTCCTCACGGTCAAACAGAAATTACAGGCTATTTGCATTCGCAGGCAGATGGCCACACAGTCTTGACTCAAGCCTCAGATTTAAAGATGAGCCTGGGTATGATGGCCAGGGTCTCTGGTAGATCCCTATGAAACAGCTTGGGTTCATTTTTTGTGTGTGTGTGTTATTGGCCAGCTTCAGTGACTAATCAGGAACAACGGTCTGGGGAATGCAATTTTCCTCACAAAGTTCATGTACTGTATGCACAATAAGCATACACTGTCTTGCAAAAGACTTGTCAAACGTTTAAATTCTAGACAGTAACCCGGCAGATAATGTCCTGCGAACTGTTCACGTTTTTCCGAAACCATAGAATCTCAAACCTTTCACCTGGCAGCAATGCTAATTTGTGCAAAATCAAATCTATTCCTTCTGTTTGACCATTCTGACCTTTTACAGGGTGTTAAAAGATGTAAGAAAATGTACACACATTAAAAAATGTGTCATGTGCAGCTTCACCTACTGTCTTTGGGGCAAGTGGAATGAGTGAACAGAGCTGGAGGTCGAGAGCAACGCAAAATGAGCTACATCATAGTCAGTCCTGAAATAAACATTGTATCCTTTGCATCACTATTTCCTGTATTTGTTTCACCATTATGGAATCTTATCAGTACAGTTCTCAGTATTTCACAGCACTATGTGCTGTTCTTGATTCTGGTTTGGTTAGAAGTTAATTAACTTCCTATAACAGCAGCTCTGAAAGAAGTTCAGAGTGCAAGGTTTATATTTATCCGCTCATTCGAATGCAAGTTTTCGTTTCTATAGTAACAGCTAACACTATTCACAGCAACTTCATAGTGTCCAGGAGTAATAATAACATTCAAAAAAAAAGCATGTCATTTAACCAAGAAAAACAAGAGTAATTGAGGAGATGTTTGTTTATCATATATGGACGGAGTCTCCAGTGTCAGTGTTTGGTAACAGTCAGTCAGAGGTAAAGCTGAAACTTTAAGCTTAGCGACACAGAGAAAGTTCAGGATATGGAGGGCTTTGTGGTTTCTTGAGATGATATTAACTTCAAGAAAGAGGTTATAGTTGTGAAACTATACGTGACAACAGGAACTAACTTGTTTGCACACGACAATAAATGGACAAAAAGTACAGTGTGAAAATATTTGACTTTGTGAAAATATTTCCCAGTGCACCAATGTGTCATGCACTATTTATCAATAATAGTATGCCCAGTTACAAGCTGTCCAGGTGATACAATTAAAGGCAAAGGGTGGCAAACTATTTAGGAGAAGAGAAATGCAGATCTTGTTCTGTTATTCTCCCTGTTATTCTCTTGATATATTCTAATAATATCGTATGATTGTTTTTATTTTTCATAATGAAGAAACATCTGATTCACACGAAATGGGTTGTGTGTGTGTGTGTGTGTGTGTGTGTGTGTGTGTGTGTGTGTGTGTGTGTTGACAAGTCACATTCTTGTACTCCATGCACTCAATCGGTGAAGTGATTTTTAAACGTGTGCACCAATTATTAGATAATTACAGATGTTATACGTGCACGCAATTGCAAAATAATTGAGTAATTAATTGAGAATAAGTAGCCGAGATGAAACTTATTTCCCGTTATTTGTAAACATCAGCGTGCAGCTGTGCATGCTTTTACAAAACAAAATCACGTCCAAGATGTGTGATTTTTTCAATTTATTCCTTGATACGATTTGTTGAGCTCAGACGAGACGTGCATAATGACGGAAATACCCTGTGGAAGTTTGTTTGTTTGTTTGTTTGCTTGTTTGTTTGTTTTATTCCAAACGGTAATATGGAATGCTCATCCTAATTTGAAACCGGCGCTAATATAACTACTATAAGTTCACGGAGCAAATTAGGGCACTGCAGGTAGGAAATGAAGAACGTGTGCAAAGATTTGCATACTGCATATGCACAGAGAGGAAAAAAAGCACTTCAAACCACTTCATGGTGATCCTCCAAATCCAAATGAGCAGCAAATACTGTCCAATATACTCAAACACACACACACACACACACACACACACACTGTATGCCTTCTGTTAGATTTTAATAATTTCTTCAGCTTGCCGCCCCCACTGTGGGCCTGGCCTCCTACTCCATTACATATAATATGATATGGATTTCAGAGAGCGTAGGAGAATGCCCGAATGCCCATGTGCTGCAGGGCCTTTTCAGGAGAGGTGATACATTTCAATAAATCCATATGCCATCAAGCGTGTCTCGTACTTCTGTATTTGCTTCAGACTTTTTTCCAACAAGTTTGTTTTTTCTTCTTTGTTTAATATGCCACTTCTCACTTGCTCAGTTGAACTTTGGCTATGAGGCGGTTTGGCTGTTTGAACTATTTCACAAAACTTCTCGATATTCCAGATGTGAATAATTCAAGAATTAAATAGAAAAGCCCAACAGGACCAAAATCTTCACGAGGCTTAGGCAAGAAGGTTTTATCTCTGCAAATCCTAGGTTCAGTCTTTTAAAACGTAGCGTGATCATCTTTTTGTGGATCTCCTGGATCCCAATTTATTCACCTTTTAATCTTATCTTCTGACTCTCTTAATATCTCAGGTGAACGCATTCAAACCACGATAAATCCACACACGCACAAAAAAAAATGTCTGAAAGCCATGTTGGGTGGCGGCTGAAGTTTTAATCATCTGTTTAATAAAATCTAGAGATTAGTATAAATTCTCCCACTTCGTAGGAGTTTAGAGAGCAATGCTCTGCCAATATAGCAGCTGCGTAAAGAATTTCATCCTGCTTCCAAGTGTGAAATCTCAATTTTCACAAGATTTATGTACCACTGTGCCCATTAAGCAAGACACTGAAAAGCTCAAATGTTTTTAAAATGTGTTTTGAAGTCATATCTTTAAAGATCTGGCAATGATGCAAAGCTGGTTTTGTGAAAATTCCTCAGTAAACACACAGGCATTCATCCAAAGTCCACTGTATGACAGTTGGAGGGAAATTTGGAGTATTCAGACTTTGGAGCATGCTATGTTCAGAGAAATGCTTTCCAATTAACCTTCACCTTCAGCAGATTTTTTAACAGCCTGCACTCAGTAGGGTGTAGAGGCACCAAAGGGACGGACATGCACGTATCAATCCATTTTGATACAAGTTTATGAAAGGCACTAGACCAGCAGGATCCGTCTAAAAGCCATATAAATGAGTCCATGTCTGGTGTGAATGAGTAAACTGAGGACTTATTACTTTACCCACATACACGTGTTAAAGAACAGGTACCTATTCATTATACGCTAACTTAATGTACCAAAAAAGCCAGTTTCCACTCCTACGCAAATCAAGAAACCTCTCCAAGGGTGTATATAGAACCCTACAAGTGAGTGCTTCCTTTTAAGATAGCGCTTCAACATAAAAACGCTAAGAACCCCTAAGTATCCAATTTACACTTTAAGAAACCCCTGTTCTAAGAGGGATAGTGACTTTGGGCAGTTATCGATCTTTATTTTTTCCTGGACTCTTTAATGATTCTCCAGTTTGTCACTCTGGGGAAAACCTTGAACCCATTTAGGAAGTTAAGAACCCTTAAATATCCAATGAACCCTCATAGAAACCTCTTTTCGAAGAGGATCAAAGACTTTGGGCAGTTATTATTGGCTCTTTTTTCCCCGTTATTCATTATCTTCTAAAATGGAAGACAATTTAACAAGGGAAGACAAAATATACCGCTATTTTTTTAAAGGGTTACATAAGGAACCGTTCATTTTGTAACTCCTGAGGAAACACTAAAGGGTGTATATAGAATCCAAGAGCGTTTCCCTATCCGAAAAAAATTCTCAATAAACCTTAAAAAAAAAAAAACCTTTTTCAATAGAGAAACCAATCCATAAATGAAAGTTAACTGAACTTCTTAACTTCTACTTTTTATCAATTTTCAATAAGGACAAAAATTGCTTTGAGTTACTAATCAATTGCACTGCTCTGAATATAATCCTAACATGTCTGACCTTTTATCCTCTACTTTCTCTTTGCTTTAAGCACATACTCACGATATACAATAATCTCCCATCTTGATTGCACAAGTCTCTACAAAGAGACCTGTCTCCGTTTCACACTCAATGCTTAAACTAGTCTGTGTCTCTGCTACAGGTTAACAGCCAAGTGTAAAGAGCAAAGAAGCGTGGGAAATGTAGTTTTAGATCAGAGAAGCTACTAAATGGATTGTGCAAGGCATTTTCAATAGCACAAAGACTGCCTCTGCCCATAGTCATTAGAGAAGACATTATGACTTTCCGGTCTGCACTGCAGACCTAAACGATAATGAAAGTTTTAAAGGTCTCGGTCAAGCCATTTCATCAACTAACTGACTCTGAAGAATGATTTCATTACCACAAAATATGGAGAGTTCTTGAGAGTCAGGTCAAAGGAATTCCTGTGGATCAATGAAACATCTATGAGTGGCAGCAAGTTCAGTAATGGCCTTCAGACTAATGAAATGTCCATTTAGTAACTCGTATAGTTATGTGGGAGATCAGTGGGGATATCTACATAGCACGCATCAGCTGTGCCCCAAAAATAATACTTTACATTGCCAAACTGGTAGGTGGCAGTGCTGCAATATTAAAAGGGGATGGACTATTGAAATAGGGAGGAAATGTGTTCATGTACCAAACTTGGTAGAACATTCAAGGTTCTTAAAAAAGAAACAGGTCAGGCACTCAGTTCACCAAATGTGTTGGCATTATATTGTCTCAAAGCTTACTTTTCCCCTTTAATTTTATTATTTTCCACACTCGGGTAATTTGGAGCTCTGTGGCCTGATATGCACATGCTTCCAGCCTAGGCTCGGGATCAGACGTGTTAGGTGATTTCATAGTATGATCTACGTCTCCGAGTGGTGGGTTCATTAGCACTAATGGCACATTAAATAAAAATCAGGAGGAAATCGAGGCCCAGGGGTCTCTGGTGCAAGGGCAATTAAAAGAGGCATTCACAACATAAAAGCTGTTTTAACATGTGCTGAATGTTCACTCACCTTTCATACCTTGGGCTGTCACCATAGGCACTGATGGGTGACAGTCTTCTCCATTTATCAAATGATTGTAAAGGGAACTAGAAGATAGTGATGGCTAAGCAGTTAAGGCTCTGGTGCTGATAATAGCAAGACTGAGCGTTCAAATCTTGCCACCACAAAACCACTAGCTTGAGTAATGCCCTTAGCCTTAATCTGCTTAGCTGAATTGTGATTTGTGTCGAATAAAAGCATCTACAAAATGACTAAATGTAAAACAAGTGACAAATAAGCATCGTAAGGACTTGCAGCATGTTAAGAGGTTTCTGAATACCAGTGATAATGTGAAAAAGGATAAAGTGTGAATAAATGAATTATCCGACATTGTAAATGGCACACTTACATAGCGCTTTTATCCAAAGTGCTTTACACTGTGTCTCATTCACACACCGATGGTAGCAGAGCTACCACGCAAGACGCTAACTTGCCATCGGGAGCAACTCTGGGTTCAGTGTCTTGCCCAAGGACACTTCGGCATGTGGAGTCACGTGGGACGGGAATCGAACCGCCAACCCTATGATTAGTGGACAACCCGCTCTACCACCTGATCCACAGCCACCTGACATCGCAGTGAAATCAGACTGACAATAGTCGGAACACATAAGGCATCCCAAAGACGATATCAAGGAACAAGGTAAGGTCACATAAACAGCAAGAAATAATGCATGAAATTTACCTAGCACAGAATGATTAGCAATACTTTGCAAAGGAATTTTTATTGATATTTATTGAAAGCTGGCAAAGTGGTGGTGCAGAAAATACCATTGCTACTTCACAGTATCAGGGTCCTTATTTCAGTCCTGAGCTTAGGTTGCTGTCTCTTCGGAGTTTCACATGTTCATCCCATGTCCATATGGGTGTCTTCAATGTAGTTCCATTTTCCACATCACACCTGGCATGGTAGACGGATTGTCTATACTTATTACCCCCAGGTGTAACCATGTATGTGAATGTGTGTACATGCTGCCCTGTGATGGACTTGCATCCCATCCAGGGTGTATTCCTATCTCACCCCTGTCAGTGTTCCCAGGATAGGTTCCAGAGCCACTGCAACCGTGACGAGGATAAAGTGTTTACTATAGATGAAAGAACGACTGATCTAAGAGCTCAATGCAGTCAAGTAGGCAATGTTTGGTATACAAAGACAAAATCAAGGAACATGGCAAGGTCTTAAAAACAGGAATGAATAATGGCACACAGCATTTACTTAACACAGAATGATTGGAGGAATGCACAAGTGTATATATACTTGGAACTGTAGGTAAACTGGAAGTGAGTAAGCGAACTAGGCTAGTACTCAGGAGACTAGCAACATCTGCTGGCAGGGACGGGTTGCCGTGACGGTTCATTGTGGACTTCGTTTTAATTAAATGATCCTGAGAATGCAAAAAGTTGCATCTCCAATGCAGAACACAACTACTATGAGCAGTAGAGTAAAGAACTTTGTGTATTCACGATGAGTCCAAATTATGGAAATGGACGGAGACTCTAATTTAGCAAATAGTGGGCATGTTGTGGATGACTGGCAAAGAAAATGACATCACATGCTAAGTATGGGGAGGAAAGTAGTTGTTTGTGTTGTTTTGTTTTTTTGGTTACTCCTGGAATACCAAAATAAAACCAAGCTGAAACTCACACATAATTATGATTCGAACACCAATTAAAGGTTGTGACATCAGGAACAATAATGAATATTTATTATAATTTCATGTTCTTCATGCGAAAAGGACATTTAGAAACATTTTTGTCTTACTTTCTGTCCATAAAAAATAACCCCGGTCAATATACAGTGCACACATATACATTGTTTGACACAGCGCTGTATTTGTCCCACTCCAAAAGCTCGAGTAGAGAGGTTTTTAAAGCAACGCATCATCCAATTTGATTAATACATCCTTGCACCCACAAAATGCTGAATAAATCTGATGAAAATGTCGCTCAGGATTGACGAATCAAGATGGCATAGCTCCTGCCGTCCATTTGTTATGAGCAACATGGCTAGGACAAATTGAACTGCCCAGAAAGAAGTGATTCACAAAACATTCTGGCAGGGGCTGTAAACTTTTTAAATGATGCTTTAACGCTGCAGACTTTCAAAGTTTGCTAGATGAGGGACAGCTGGTGTGCCTTTTCCCACATCTCGGAAATGACAACCTGATCACATGGAGTAAAATGACCAAAGAATTATTCAAATAATGCCATTTTTGTTTCATCACGCTTCCTGACAATGAATTGGAGAAGATATTTTTTTGTGTAAAGCGCAAGTTTATCAAGCTTCCCACAGTCTACGGTTGCCAAACTCCATGTGAAACATTTGGCATTCAGTGAGCGCATTTAGACTTCTGTGAGTTATGGTTGGAAATTAGAAGGGCCACATCTTCCCTAACGATGTAGTTTCTCTAACAGCAGGCGATGATTAAAGAAAAATTCTACACTAGGCAAAGATGAGCTTTTGCAATTCGGAAACAAGTGAAAGAGAAGAAGGGAATGTTATTCTTGAGCCTGTCAGGGGTTATTTATGCATTGTTGAGACACTCATTAAAACGTTAGGCCACAATTAAGAAAGCAAGCATAAATCTATCTGCAAGCGGATGTTAATTAGTTTCCTCGGTGATCACTCCTGGAGTTATCTTATCCTGCAATATTGTGATTATGTACCAATTTGCATATTTCCACTCCTGAAACACCATCCAGTTTTTCACTGCCACGAGAAAAGTGATAGGATGTTCTGTTCCGTCTCAAATTGAAAACCCTATTTCAATTGCATGAACTTGATGTGAGCATCTTAGCCGTTATTAAGGATAATTCGCTGTCTGTATAAGTGTGCACTTGATTGTGTTCATATCACGTCCCAGCCTGAAATAGTTTAATAAAAATATGAAAATTACTCAAATTGGACAGAGTTTCCCAAGAGCATCAGAAGTAGAATGGCTCAGCAAGGCTTATTTTAATTTTTTTTCTCTGTATTCAAAGCCACTGACATTTAGCTATACATGCTGGATGACTTTATTAGAGTTTATTCATGATTATTTTTTTAATACATCTCTGCAGATATGGTAGATGTACCATAAAATAAAATAATAATATGCAATCCATCATTTTACTCAAAGGAGAATCAAACCTTGAAAGTACCCAAACTACTGCATATAGTTTTTGTGTGAATTCCTACACACAAGTTTATTTACCAATTTTAGGAAGGAGTTTCATGGTTGTTCCATAGCAAACATAACTGTAAACATCCATCCATCTTCTGTACCACAGGTCATGGGGAAACCTGGAGCCTATCCCAGGGAGCATCGGGCACAAGGCAGGGTACACCCTGGACAGGGTGACAATCCATCACAGGGCACAATCACACACTACGGAAACACCAATCGGCCTACCATGCATGTCTTTGGACTGGAGGAGAAAACCCCCGTAGCATGGAGAGAACATGCAAACTCCGCAGACACATGGCCACGGTGGGGAATTGAACCCCCGACCCTGGAGGTGTGAGGCAAACATGCTAACCACTAAACCACTGTACACCCATAACTGTAAACAGATAATGTAACGGTTTCATTTCTTATATGTTATAGTATCTATGTTACTATGTGAATATGTTGTGAATTATGTTGTGCATCAGGTAATTGGTTTAGTAATTCTTATAGCTGTTCTTTATGACAATATTTCTGGACCTCGCTGAAAGAACTAGTATTTGTTCTTGGTATAAGTTTTGGAAGGGCCAGAGTAAGGCATTACATATGTTGGTATTGGGCCGGTTTTGAATGACTATTTGGTTGCCTCTGCTACACAGACCTGCCGACCCCGAGCTGTGTATTAAATTTGTTAAATGGACAGCACACCATGTGAAAACGCCACAGACACAAATGAGAACAAAAGACCCACTGGACAACTATTTGCCAAAAAGCCAATTAAGGAAAAAGAGGGGGGAAATTGTACAAACCAAATGGTACAGCGGCTACCAAGACACAATGAATCCATGACCAGAAAAATGTGAACCATGGACAGGTATGGAAATGAACAGATAATAAACATCCACTTATCTGTCCAGTCATTTTTTTTTATTTGATCTTCTATACAATGCTGTGAAATAGCTTCTGTTTTTTTTTGTTTGTTTGTTTGTTTGTTTTGTGTGTCCATACTAAACTGTTTCAGAAATTAAAACAAAATCGAAGATAAAACAAAGGCGATCTGAGTAAACACAAAATACAGTTTTCAAATGATAACTTTTTTTGCTTCAACAAATAACTATCAAATACTAACTGGGCCTGTGTGAAAATGTATTTGCCCCCATAGTTACTAATTCCCCAAATCTATGAAACTGTATTCATAATGGGGTTCATCTGGACTAGACACAACCTGATTACTGCAAACCCTGTTCAATCAAATCAACACTTAAATAGAACTTTTACAACAGCATGAAGTTGGTTAAAAGGTCTTACTCAGTAACGCACTATGCCAAAGTTGAAAGAAATTCCAGAAATGATGATGAAGGTGACTGAAATACATCAGTCTGTGAAGGGTTACAAAGCATTTTTAGAGGCTGTGGGACTCCAAAGAACCACAGTGTGCATTATCTCCAAATGGAAAAAACTCGGCACAGTAGTGAACCTTCCCAGAAGTGTCTGACCTTCCAAAATTCCTCCAAGAGCACAGCAACGACTCATACAGGAAGTCACAAAAGAGCCAAGGACAACATCAAAGGAATTACAGGCCTCTCTTACATCAATAAAGGTCACTGTTCATGACTCCACTATCAGAAAGACACTGGGCAAAAATGGCATCCATGGGAGAGTGGTGAGGTGAAAACCACGGCTAACCCAGAAGAATATTAAGGCTCATCTGAATTTTATCAAAACACACCTAGATGATCCTCAAACCTTTTGGGAGAATGTTCTGTGCACAGATGAGTCGAAAGTGGAACTGTGTGGAAGACAGGGGTCCCGTTACATCTGGTATAAACCAAACACAGAATTCCACAAAAAGATCATCATACCTACAATCAAGCATGGTGGTGGAAGTGTGATGGTGTGGGGATACTTTGCTGCTTCAGGGCCTGGACAACTTGCAACAATTGAGGGAAACATGAATTCTGCTCTCTACCAGAAAATCCTAAAGGAGAATGTCTGGTCTTCATTCTGTAAGCTGAAACTCAAGCGCAACTGGATTATGCAGCAAGACAATGATCCAAAGCATAAAACGTATGTCCATGTCCTAGTCCTAGAAGTAATTAGTTTTTCACCTTGGTGATGGGTGTTGGATATTATTTTTTTTGCTCCAATAAAATAAATAAATAAATAAATAAATAAATAAATAAAACTGTATTGTGTGTTTACTCAGGTTGCCTTTGTTTTATGTCTAATTTTGGTTGAAGATCCGAAACGATTTAGTATGAGATGCACAAAAACAGAAGAAATAAGGAAAGACTTTTTCACAGCACTGTAGTATTTTTGAGTACTCCGTTCAAGCCAATGCAGCACACTGCTTTGCATCCGGACTGAGTTCCACCACTAGATGACCCCTGATCTAGTAGTGAAAATTAGCATAACACTCCAGGAATTCTTTTGCATCTTTTGTGCTATTCTTTTACATGTAATCAATCGACATTTTTTTTTTATTGTTTTCGTGATCAACAGTCCTTGCTGGATTATGGAACATCAATATAGAACATATAGTGTAATAAAGGGAGAGATGTATGCCAGAGGCTGACACTCTTATGATTAGATGCAGAGACATCACACGATTGTGATTCACACTGATCTCTCTGCATTGGTCTTCAAATCCACACTGCTTCTCAAACAGCCCAGTCTCTTGAGGTCACTCCTCCTTTCTTGTTTCTTTTACTATGCCTGATCCTTCTGATTCTGTGTCCTTCTGCTGACAAAGAGCATAATTACACTTATACTGCTGAAGGGATGCTCATGTGGCATGTTGACAGCCTTTCATTCAACATGCCACATAAACACTCTGCTGTTGCTAGGTCTTATTATTTCTTCAGTTAAATCCTCATAAAACCAAACTAGCGGTGCTTTAAAGTGTGCACCCTTTGTCAATAATCTGTGTTTATAATCTTTTGTGTCCCTTTTATCTTTCATTGTTCGGTATGTTCAATCATTCTGTCATATCCATTCATATATCTTGTTTAGCACAATAGTACCCTCTTTATATAGCAGCATCATTTTGTGTCGTAAGTATAGAGAAGGTCTTGAAATAAATGCTACCTACCACATTTGTATAAAATGTGCGATTATCAATGTGGCATGTTCTCTTATACTGAGGGGGAGGTGGAGGGGGGAGTGGAAAAAGATGTTTACTCAAAAGAGAAGGTGAATCAGTTGTTGACTGGTGTCAATAAATGTTTCAATATGTATATAAACGGGCGCACAGTGGCTTAGGGGTTAGCACGTTTGCCTCACACCTCCAGGGTCGGGGGTTCGATTCTCACCGTGGCCCTGTGTGTATGGAGTTTGCATGTTCTCCCCGTGCTGCGGGGGTTTCCTCTGGGTACTCCAGTTTACTCCCCCAGTCCAAAGACATGCATGGTACGCTGATTGGCATTTCCAAAGTGTATGAATGCGTGTGTGATTGTGCCCTGCGATGGATTGGCACCCTGTCCAGGGTGTACCCTGCCTTGTGTCCAATGCTCCCTGGGATAGGCTCCAGGTTTCCCCGTGACCCTGAAAAGGATAAAGCAGTATAGAAGATGAATGGATGGATATAAAACCATCAGATGTTACTGTGCCTCAATTCTAGCAAACAATAAATTAGTATAAAGTATAAATTATTTGAACAAAACGAGAAGGAAATTATCACATTTTAGTCTGCTTTCTAACTTTGAGTTGGCTTTGTGACAAATTTCTTTTTAAAAATGCCTTGGCTTTCAAACTACATTTTGAAATTCATAAATGACAATACAACACATTACTCACTTACTCATTCACTTCCATTAACTGCTTTATCCTATACAGAGTCACAATGAATCCAGAGCCTATCCCCGGAAGAGTGCGCACGAGTGGTGCCGTGACCCGGATACAAACCAGGGTTTCTGTCATCAAAACAAAGAAGAGGACCATCCATCACTGTTTGGTGGGGCTGTTACCCCTTATACAATACCTCCATACTGCCCTTTTTCACCTCTCAAACCCCACTGATTTGCCACCGTCCTAGGAATAAATAAATAAATAAATAAAAAAACACCCTCGAGCTGTTTTTCCACTCGTTCTACTCAGAAATGCTGTTAAAGGATGCCACTGAGGCTCATGCTACTGATGATTCTTACAGTATATTTAAAGCAAAGTCATGTTATAGATGTAATTACAGCTTTGAATTCTCGAGTGTTGATGTATATACCCCTGCTCTGTTTTAGAGAGGCGTCGGGCTGAAGCAAGGTAACGTGTTTTTGTGAAATTGAAAAGTGCTCATGCAAAAACGCTGCATGAGCAGGACCGAGGTACCAAGGGGCATTTACACACCGCTAAGCACCAGCACTGCCTGAGTGAAACCAAGGAAAAGTTTCTCCATGAAGGACAGGCTGTGATAAAGTGAACACCGTACACATACACAGCTCAAGCAGACTAAAGTCACCTTAGGAGATAGTGTAGTGCATGAAATGTGAAAAGAAAAATAGGATAGAGAGAGAAAGACAGAGAAAGGGCAAGAGACAGGAAGAAAGCAGAAAAAGACAGTGACTTTGACTTTTAAATGAAAACATTCCATTAATGGTTTACTTATTAAACAACATCTGTGCAAAATCATTGCATAGAAAACTTCCATTTGCATCATATTGTCCCCAAAGATCACTCAGTACAACAATAAAAGAGAGAGAAATTCAAGAAGCATGTTTGCTCCGTAATGCCGCCAAAGAAACCCTTAAACAGTGTCACAACCAGACATTTACGTTTATATATATATATATATATATATATATATATATATATATATATATATATATATATTGCATAATTTAATTAACACTTACAAAGGAGTCCAGGAGAGACTGCCTGTATTCCTCAGCTGACTCTACTGTTGTTCAATTAATTTGCATGTCATCCGAAAGGTGCCTCATGAGAGAAAAGATGTATAATTTTATGTACATTAAGAATTTATCAAGAGCCAAGAAATTTAAAAATGTTTCCTTTTTTTCGTTTAGTTTTTTTTTAATCGCGATCAGAGCGGTGAACTTGACTTGTGGATTAATTAAAAGTAAACCACAGAAACACATTTTCTCTGCTGGCCCTAATTTTAACCGAAGAATAAATTATTCATAAGTAAAACTTTGATTAGGTGGTGGGTAAATTTGTAAACCTTAAAAATCTCGCAGTTCCTCTAGTCATTTTTAAAGGCTCCCGGCTAGTTTGGTGTGTTCCAAACTTAAAATAAGCTATTATAAATATGTGATGCCAGACAGTACAGGAAGTACAATTATTAATCTTTAATACCATGCTACATTGGCTTATAAATGCACAATATGACATGGCATGCTGTTCTGAAAAAAAAAGTTCAACAATAATATATATATATATATATATATATATATATATGAGAAGAAATAGCCCAGAGCAGCATAACCCCTCCTTCTACCAACTCCAGTAACCCCAGTTGGGACATACTGGCTTTCACTCTCCTTCTCTCACTTTGCCAGATTTAGTGTCCCACTGTGTTCCAGCACCTTCAGCTCACCAGAGGCGTTCCTGATCCTGTGTGCTTGCAGGGACAGCCCAGACCTCACCCCCAGCACCTTCTGATAAATTATCTTTTTTAGGGGTTTATCTTTTACTTGACAACACTTGTATACAAAGCTGTGTGCTTATAAAGATTACATCAAGCAAGCCTTGAACCATGAATCTTGTATATATACTTACCTGTTTACTTACCCACTGAGTACCATACTACTGAGCTACGGGGACAACATGCAAACTCCAAACACACAGGGTCACGGCGGGAATTGAACCCCCAACCCTGGAGGTGTTGCACACAACAAAGCCTGTTTTTTTTTTAGGAATTTATCTTTTACTTGACAACACCGATACAGAACTAGACAACTGCAGAAAACAAGCCTTTTTTTTTGTTGTTAGAGGTTTACCTTTTAAGTTAACACACAAAGACATGTGCCTATAAGTAATACATTGCACCTGAAGCAAGCCTTGAACTATGACTTCCACATCTAATAAGCCACATACAAACATGCAAGTGTATTTTTTTTGGTGGGTTTATCTTTTTCTTTCCATCACCTATGTGTGTTTAAAAGGTCAATGTCTCACCAAAACCAAGCGTCAAACAAACCAGGGCTAGCAGACACAGACACAAACGACCCTGCTCACTGAGCCACCAGAGCCAACACACAACAATTACTATAGTACAATGCATTCCTTATGTCAAACCCCTCACCAAGGTTGTTAGGCATCAGGATAAATCGTTTAAAACGACGACAACTTTTGTGAGGCGTCATGTATTTTGAGAGAAAGCATCCATGAGCTTGCACCGGTAGCTCAGTGAGCATGTGTTTGTGGTGTTTGATACCCAAGTGAAAGAGACAGACAAAATAGAACAGACAGACAAGCAGTTTATTTGCATAGTTGTTTAATATGAAGCGAGCGTGTACCTATTCCAAAGACACAAGGTCATCTTAGTCAGTGTGAAATAGAACGGTGTCCTTTCAGATAGATTTGAGCAGTAATGAATTAGGAAAGAACAGAGAGAAATGTGTCCGGTCCAGTCTAATCAGGTCCACTTTAGCCTTGTCTCTTCTCTCAGGTTGTCTTGAAGGGTCCAGAGACAACGTAGTCACCAATGACTCCATCCATGAGCCCTGTGCCGTTATTATGAATGCACCAACAGGGCACATTTTCTCCTTTCTTCACATCCTTCCTGAAGTCTTTCTGCCAGCCCCCAGAGTTGTACAGCAGACAAGTATTATTAACTTATTCTAACTATTACTAAGTCCTTACCTGTACCGTAATATATTTGTGTTGAAATGAAATAGTGATTTAATAGGACTATATTGTCAGCTCAGATTCAGCCAAATGCTTCAAAACTCATTGGACGGTGTTTCACAGAGCAGATTTACAATGTCCCAAACTTTTTTTTAAGGCAAAGAAGTGAAATCACCTGACCTGAATCCAACTGAGCATGCAGTTCACCTGATGAAGGAAAAACTGAAGGCAAAACTCCCCCAGAACAAGAACTGAAGGAACTGAAGACAGCTGCGGTAAAGGTCTGGCAGAGAATCACAGAGAAAGTCATTAACTGTAAAGGATTTGGAAACATTTACCATATTAAATCAAACGTCGATAAGAATAAGAAGTACTTAATGCTCTGAAGGGGTTGCTGGTCTGTTCTTATCTTGTGCAACATCCTGAAAAAGATCTGTGAAGCAACAGGTGACATGTCAATCATGCACAATTATTTACTGAATCAAACATGAACAACTTATTGACTGATCGATGATAATACAGCCGAGTGCTATAGGTCATATTTCTCACACAGACGCTGCATCCGAAATCGAGCATTACCTTACTACACAGTAGGCGAAAAGCAGTACGCCAGAGGGGTAGTATGTCCGAATTATCAGTAGGTGCGAAATACCCGGATAGCGTACTACTTCCGGTGAGATTTTGCAGTATGCAACCGATGGACACTATGCGAGTCAAAAATCCCATAATGCAATGGGACTGGTGTGGATGAGCTCAGACAAAATAATAGTTCTAGTACGTACTTTTTCAACGGCCGTGCGGTACATGCTGTCAGAGGACGCGATTTCGAACGCAGCCAGAGCCTTTCTGTCATGATTTGCCTAATTGTGTCACTGTCACTTCCTGTTTTGTTTCACACTCCACATCTAGTCTTAGTCACTTGTGTATGATTTTTGATATAGAAAACCAGGAGTACAAGAGTACACAGAGTCAATCCTGTGGTATTCATAGTGCCAGGTCAGAGCACAACTCCGGACCCCTGAACCTCTCTCTCCACTGATACCTTCAAGACGTGTTTTTCCTCCATTGCATATCACCAACACATAACCGTGCGTGCTTATAAAGAGAAAAATCTTGTCTTGTATTTGTTTTCACCACAGCCAAGCCTTACACCACGATCATTACTGTGAGATCCATTCGCACCTGGGCCACCAGAGCGGCTGCTTTGAGTTACACCTCAGCTCAAATCCTGAACAAAGTTCTGGAGCTTGGGCAAAGAATACAGTGTTGACATGAAGTTGACAAGAATGTTGTGGAGCTTGGTACATAGTAGATACACATTAGACCAAGAGCGTTAATATCAAACTTGCAGGAAAATAATCAACATCTTCTGACCAACCAGAATCGAGAATTTAACAGTGCTGCGCTATAAGTCAGAACACTGCATATGAGACAATACTAGAAGCGTTGTAGGATGTCCCATGATCCATCGCTGTCCTTCTCTCTGGGCAATGTCACCTCTGTTCATGCAATCCTGGCACATTGCTGGCAGGTTTGACTGAGTCATAAGGTGTCGCTTTAGTCCCAGCATCATGCCAGATGCTCCAATCAGCCCGATTAAGTGGCACTCACATCTGCGAGCCACTGGAGAGGACAGGGCACCTCTGGCACTTTTTGCTTCTAAACAACTCATCTGGATATGTTAATCCACATAATACCTTAGGCAAGTGCATGACCTAAAAGCAGGACTGTACAGTGCAAAATTATTGGCACCTACTATGAGAAAGAACCTGTCATATTCAGTGTAACGTGATTAGATGAGGTTTCTACTTGAAGTGAATCATCTCCCTAGATAGCTAGCCATTAGCTAAACCATATTTTAATGTTTGAAACCGACTTCACTGGTTTGTATTGAGCTAGACAGCTACAAGGGGGAAACATTTACAGGCTAAAGATGGAAACAACACTATAGTAGTAATTATAAGGAGAATAGCATGAACGCGGCTATGTAAAAGTGGGTTAAATTCTGACACTACACTCCGATATTACGCTGTGATAAGTTTTCGAAAAAAATTAGGCTATAGTTAAAAAACTGAATATATTCCTGGAATTGGTAATATTATAGTATTATATACTTTTGATTGCCAATCAAAGAATGCCACCCACATACTGTAGTTCATCACTATGTCATAAACCCCATTAATAAAAGACACCTATAATTATTCGAATACAATGTTTGTTTGTTTTTTATAAACAACACCACATTGCTGTACAGTATAACAAGACAAAGGGTTATAATAGTAATAATATTTCTCATAAACTGAAACCTATATCATCATTCCAATGCCGGGGTTGTGCTGATCGCTTCAAGGTAACTGCATTGCTTTATTTTTTTAACGTTTTTTTTAAATATTTTTTTTTTATGATATGAGAATACTTAGCTCAGAGATTTGTGTCCAGGCTGTTATAATACACAGTCCCTCTACAGAACCCAAATGTAATTTACTTCTCCTCATATCCCAAATTCCAGCGCATTTGTGATTCTGCTTACACACGACGGAAAGAAAAAAGAAAAAAAAAAAAACAATAATAATAATAATCTGCATGGCTTCATGTTTACTCAGAAAAGATCATCTCTCAATAATAATAATATGTAAACTATTTATATAGTGCCTTTATAAATCTTCAAGTCGCCCAAACACCATAGACTTTTCTTTTCTATATCGAATGATAAATGGCTTGATGCAGCAGCTCCACACGCACAAAAAAAGAAGAAAAAAAAAATCATTAGACAACAGAAAAAAGGCACAGCTTTGTCTATATTTTTTACTAACATCGTGAAATCCATATTCTAGGAATATGCTAATTAATAACACTTCCCCCTCATAGTATTACATGGTCTACATTTGCATACTGAAACATGATAGCATCTTAAATTTTAGAATGCAATAATATATATTTTTTTTCATGATTTTCATAATTTCCATGCTTTGTACAAGAATGTGAGAAGAAAAAAAAAACTATTCCAGTTTTCATACTCTGACCAATTTTCATATTCAAATTAATCGTCCTTATATGATTTACATACTGAGCAAAATACATTTTTATAACAAATAGATTACAGCCATGCACAGGAAATAGAACTACACAAGAGACACTCTCACTTGTAAGCCTTATGTAGAGACTTCAGTTTAATTCCACGAGCAAGGCGTATGTGACAGTGGCAAGGAAAATA
>NC_030436.2:16637500-16652500 GCF_001660625.3 Ictalurus punctatus
ATGCTGCCTCTGATTGGACAATACATGAATTTAGCCCAGAATAATAAAGTCATACACTTCTCCAGATTGTATGGAAATGCTCTTTCAAAGACATTCGTTTGCATGATGCAACCCAGAGAAAGCCTCGTCTTGATATTCATCAACCTGTTACGAAGCGCACAATCCCAATACCATGAAACAGTGAGGCATTTCGTGGCAGCGTGACAGTCTCCTCCAGGATATCACTTCTCTAATCTGCAGGCTTACTGTCAGGCATCTCGCTAAAGTTATTACAGGGAAGGTGTATCCTGGTTATCGGTGTCCCATACCACTGTGGCTTTTAAACTGTACTGGAGGCTTTATGAGTCTCTCACAGAGGACAGTTAGAATCTCATCAGGCCCCAGACGGAGTGCCTGCGATAGAATCC
Source organism: Ictalurus punctatus (assembly GCF_001660625.3). Classification (NCBI taxonomy): domain Eukaryota; kingdom Metazoa; phylum Chordata; class Actinopteri; order Siluriformes; family Ictaluridae; genus Ictalurus; species Ictalurus punctatus. The sequence continues at coordinate 16,637,908 of NC_030436.2, forward strand.
TCTGATAACTTTTATAGTCCTTCCCCCCTGAGATACAGCCTCGGGGATCTGAGCAAGAAGGGTGAAAGTGGAAAAGAGCTACATCTGCAGGGATCTTTTCATCCGATGTCTGTTCCAATCAGGTAAAGTCCATGGCCAAAGAGGCATATTTGGAGAAGTTCAAGCATCAAATCAAGGAGATATTTCATTTTCAACCAGTCCTTGTTATCATGTCGCGTCAGTCCCCCCCCAAAAAACTTATCATGGGATCGTTTCTTTTTACTTTTAATACTGTACTCTCCCAGAAATAAAGGTAGCAAACTGTTATTTTCCTTGTTGCTGGGGTGGTAATGTTTTGGACCTTTATTTTCACCTAGGAAGGTGCGTGTGGTGTACCTTTAAGATACATCAGAGGTCCTTAAGGTCCATTTCTGTACCACCCCAGCGACAAGAAAAAGTACAAATTGGTACCCTTGTTTGTGAAAATGTGCATTTCTGAAATCAAAATGAAGTAAAGATGATTAATGGTCAATTTGATGTTAATAGCAACAGTGACAACCACCCAATAAATACTTATTAAATGCAGAAATTTTTGAGTTTTGAGTAATGATATGATTAAACAATAGTGATGGTGGATTTTCGTCTCACTCATTTCATCTCCAGGGTGAAGAAAATCAAATCGGGCAGTCCTGATGTCATGTGATTTTTGGACGGAACATAATAGTAATGTCAGCGAGCTAAATTCTCATTCATTCATTCACTTTCAGTAAACAGTTTATCCTTATCAGGGTTGCACTAGAACTAGAGTCTATTTCAGTAATACGGGCATGACCACCAAGGCCTTCCACCCTTAAGTGACTGGGTAAGGAAGGCATTAGTCAGAGAAGCAACCAATAGTGTGTGTGTAATTCTCAACATGATGCTACCAACACCAGGCCGCTGTGGATCAGGTGGTAGAGAGCGGGTTGTCCACTAATCGTAGGATCGGTGGTTTGATTCTCGGTCCAAATGACTCCACAGACCGAGGTGTCCTTGGGCAAGACACTGAACCCCAAGTTGCTCCTGATGACAAGTTAGCACCTTGCATGTCAGCTCTGCTACCATTGGTGTGTGTGTGAATGGGTGAATGAGAACCAGTGTAAAGCACTTTGGATATAAGTGCGCCATTTACCAAACTTCACTCAGTGTGACCTGTTTATTTATCTATGCTCTCTTCCAGGAGCCACAGTATACATTTATTTTGGATTTCAAACGCAACTTTAAATGCACACAGGTAGACTCCATTCAACTAATTATGAGACTTCTGATGACATCTATTGCAGCAGGATGGAATATTTAAGTAATCACAATTTTATTTACATTTTTTGTAAATAATTTTTCAAACTATATTGATTGTCCCCCAGTTCAATATTATGTATTATTTGTGTACAGTAGGTTTGTGATATTTAATCCCAATTACATACATTTCTGTTTCAGGTTATAAAATTCTTAGGGTCTATTCTTTACCCACATCTTTTACCATTCAAGTTTTTTTATTATTATTATTGGCACACAGTTTGATTCAGATGTGGTCTGGCCTCGTTTACTTGTTCATATCATCTCTTCATATGGGCTGAGGCATGGTTCATTTCTGAAAGGACACAGACACATTCACGGTCTCCATCATCTTTTATATCCTGTATACTAGGTAGGATGCTTTTTGTTTGCTGCTCAGTGATTTGAGCACATATTAAACCTGAATTTAAAAAACAAAACAAAACAAAACAAAACAAAAAAAAAACATGATTGCACAGCTGCATGTTTCTTCAACCTCAGGGTTTCATAAACCGACCTTGATTCTGATGTTCCTAGTTAGCATTCAGTAAAGGCCTCCTGTCATTCAGGCACACTTTATGTATTATATGTATTAGACATGTGTCTATCTTTCTCTTGCGTCGATGACTCGGACTTAGCATGTGATCATTGAAGAGGTGACGATCTGTAATGTAGGGTAAATTGTAAAGATCTCTCATATGAATATCGCCGCAGATACATACAAATCAAATACAGATGATAAAAAAAAAAAAGACTGGTTCTATATACCGCACAACCAAAAGGCTGCCTCACTATCTCTCTCTTCCTCTCTCAATAGCCATGGTTGGCTGAGATTAAAAGAGCTATATGAGGGGAAAGTGGAAGAAGGAGATTGGGTTTGTTACTCAGCTTGGATTTCAGAGTAATCATTCTCTCTCTCCTCTCTCTGTCGCAGACAGCTAATCAGGATCCTCAATTACCCAAATAAATGAATCTGCTCCTCCTCCAGCCAGCATGAATTAAAGTTCACCGTCCCGTCTCGGCAAAATAAAGACCGTTCTAATTAGTTTCTGCACTCCACTCTCCTTCTTGATTGTGACAAGTTTATTTTCAGAAGATTTATCCACCCGTCTGAATTCTTGATAACGACGGCATCAAAGCGGACTGTTACAGCGTCTTTATTTTTAATACCTTGTATTGTTGTAATATACATGATGCATTTCTAGCATGCAACACGGTTATTATCTTGTCAAATTCACAAACAAATACTGTATGCTGAGAGACTTGAGCATTTCTTTTGCTGTGTGTTATAAACTGTCCTCTCTGCTGTGTAATAATCTCCTGTCACAGGCAGAGATAAGGCATGGGCCAAAGAATAAAAATAAATTATTGATGCGGTATAGTGTGTTTGAAAAGCCTCATCTGGACCACTGCTATTGTTTGAGGTCAAGGATTTGACTTGAGGCTCAGAACATATGAAAAATATGACTTTTTTTTTTTTATTTCCTTAAGTTCGCATGACAAAGAAACTGAATTACTGTTTCTCTTCCATCCGGTGATATAAAAGAGATGAACGCTGAAGGAGGTTGGAAAGGTTAAGAGCTATTGGTGGGTCATTATTCCTGGGACTTCATAGTTATGACCTAGGAAGTGAAAAATAAATGATTTTTGCTACCATACTTCTCGATCGTATCCCAAAATTTCAGTAAACTACTTCCTTAGATTAAATGCCTTGTGCATCTGAATTGAAGATGTCAAAGTTATCAGATGAGGTTCTTTTCTGCAATATAAGAGCAGACTGTCTGTAAAATATCACTCTTTTTTAATGGTAGTCATGGTAGCTGTTTTCCTGAGAAAAACACAAGGAGCTTAACCATTAAGCCACCAAGCCGCTATTTCATAATCCCAATTCCGAAGAAAGTTGGGACAGTATGTAAAATGCTAATAAAAACAAAGTACATTTTGTAAATGTACTTTGACTAGTATTTAAACAAAAAATGTATAAAGACAAGGTATTTGATGTTTTACCTAATTGACTAGTTTTTAAAAATCTTTTTTTTTATTTTGACATTGATGCATGCAACACGTTCCAAAAAAGTTGGGACACCGGCCATTTAGGACTAATAGCGATGTGAAATTGAAATAAGAAGGTGATGTGAAACAGGTGAGGCAATCATCTAATCAGAGTATATGAGGAGCTTCCAAAAAAGGCCTAGTACTTCAAGAGCAAGAACGGGTCGAGGCTTGGCAATCTGCCAACAGATGCGTCAGCGTATAATCCAACACTTTGAGAACAACATTCCCCTTAAGACAAATCGGTAGGATTTTGGGCATTTCACCTTCTACAGTGCACAATATAATTGAAAGATTCAGGAAATCCGGTCAAATCTCGGTGCGTAAAAGGCGAGGCCGAAAACCACTTCTGAATACACATGAGCTCCGATCCCTCAGACGTCACTGTCTTAAAAACCGTCATGAGTCTGTAATGGAGATCCTGACATGGGCTCGGGAATACTTTGGTAAACCTTTGTCACTTGACACCATTCGCCGCTGCATCCACGGGTGCAAGTTAAGACTTTACTATGCAAAGCAGAAGCCATACATCAACACTGTCCTGAAGCGCCGCCAACTTCTCTGGGCTCGGTCTCATCTGAGATGGACAGCAGCACAGTGGAATCATGTTTTGTGGTCCGACGAGTTGACATTTCAAATGGTTTTTGTACAAAATGAGCCATCGTGTTCTCCGGCCCAAAGAGGAAAAGGACCATCCAAGCTGTTATCAACGTCGGGTTAAAAAGCCAGCTTCTGTCATGGTATGGGGACATGTCAGTGCCCATGGTATGGGTAACTTGCACATCTGTGAGGGCATCATTAATGCAGAAATATATGTACACATTTTGGAGCAACATATGCTGCCATCATGAGCAGGACAACGCCAAACCACATTCTGCCCCGATTACAAGCGCATGGTTGCGTAAGCAGAGAGTCCAGGTGCTAGCATGGTCTTCCCGCAGTCCTGACCTGTCTCCGATTGAGAACGTCTGGCGCATTATGAAGCACAAAATAAAGCAATGAATGCCTTGTGCAGTTGCGAAGCTGAAGAAATGCGTAATGATGAAAAATGGGGGTTAAAATTTTGCTTACTAAATTTAACCAACTGGTGTCTTCAGTGCTTGAATGCTTCATAAGTGTTATTAAAAGGAAAGGTGATGTTACACAGTGTTAAACAATCCACTGTCCCAACTTTTTGGAGTGTTCTGCCGTCCTCAGATTTGAAATGAGTGTATATTTTCAAAAATAAATGAAAGTCACAAAGTAAAACATCAAATAATGTGTTAATAATGTGTTTTCAATATAGTATGTTCTTAATTGAATTTTCAAATAACTCTTTTTGTTTGTTTTTTGCATTTTCTATAGTGTCCCAACTTTTATGGAATTGGGGCTGTATATAAAATTTTAAAATTGCTGTTTTGGAAAAAGAAAAAAAGAAAAGAAAAAAAGTACTGACCTTTATCTTTCCTTGTTGCTGAGATGGTACACTCAAGGGCATATCTTTCATTTGGAAATTTGTGCCTTTAAAAATAATGAGGTGCCATTAAGATATCTACCCATGACAGCACCACCTCAGCAACAAGGAAAGGTACAGTGTAGTACCCTTTTTTCCTGAGACAATACAATTGAGCCAGGATACAACTGAACAGTTGAGGGTCAATTATTTTACCCAACCAGGCTAACTTGACACTGCTAGGATTTGAACTCACAATCTTCCAAGCAGTAGCCTTCTCCACTGAGTCACTACTTCCTACTTCCATTTCCCCAGATATTCTGAAGGCTCTGATGATCAAAAAGACATGTTGAGGTCATCATGTCCACCAGCATAAGCACCACTTTTGCTTACATCATCAGGCAGCAAGCTGCATGAACATGAACCTCCATCTTAAACTATACTCCAAACTCAACTGTTTTAGTCACAAAGATCAATCATCAAACATTTCAAGCCTTCTTGCCATGCAAGTATATCGCCACGCAGTATGTTCCCCATGGGAGTTACACGAGAATATAACTTGGCAAATCAGCTCTAGAACATTCATCTTGTGGGCCTACATATAGTGAATATAAAAGGTCTACACACTCTAGTTAAAATGCAATCCTTTGTTGATTTGAATTGTGCTTTGGGTCGGTATTGTGCTGGAAGGCATGTTTTGTGACAAAATAGACTGGTATTTGAAGATATCCATGATTCCCTCTTTCTTGACTAGAGCCCCAGTCCAAGCTGAAAAGCACCCGGCCCATAGCATGATGCTGCCTCCACCATGCTTCACTGTAGGTGTGGTGTTCTATGGGTGAAAAGCTGTCTTGTTTTTGTGCCTTTAAGGATTATGGCCAAAATTTTCTACCTTGGTTTCATCACATCATACCACATTGTGCCACATGGTTTGGAGTGATTCAGGCTGGATTGGAAGGTTTTTGTTTTTTATCAGCAAGGACATGATTTATCTTCATTTCAGTCTTTTTTTTCTTCTTTTTTTTTACTCAAAAACCTGCAATTTTAACAGGAGTGTTTAGACTTTTTATATAGATATATCCACTGTATAACATGCAGTACACTGTCTGTAGAAACGTACCATACATGTACAATTATGTTCAACTAGTTACAACATAAATGTACTTTCAATGGTAGAATATTGATTCTTAGAGCTCAATTATGATCCTTAATGTTGCTTTTTTACACCGTAGATATACCTTTAATACTGTAACACCAGCCCAGGACATTACCCCTCTACTGTATTTGCTGTGTTTTGAAACTGTCTGGCCAGGGCTCTGAGGTGGATTTGTCTCAACTCTCTCTGCATCTTGATCTTAAAACTCAACTGGATTTTAGTGACATGCGGTTGTACCTCAGAACCCTTATTTTTTTAAGCATTTATTGAAAGAAAGCGTCTAAATACAAAGTACAGTGTAAGTAATTTGCAACAGTCAGAGGTTTACTTGTAATTTGTAACTGTCTTCAGGACAGAGGACTTTTAGGTGTTTCAGTAACATGACAAGCTGCATTTGTTTGTCTTATTAATTTCAAGAGAGAGTACAAAGAGAGCCTGGTGAGGGGACGACTGCTTATAGTTACAGTATACACTGATCAACCATAACATTAAAACCACCTGCCTAATATTGTGTAGGTCCACATTCTGCTGCCAAAACAGCTCTGACCTGTCAAGGCAAGGACTACATAAGACCTCTGAAGGTGTGCTGTGGTATCTGGCACCATGACGTCAGCAGCAGATCCTGTAAGTAGTGAGGTGGGGCCTCTATGGATCAGATTTGTTTGTCCAGTAGGTCCCACAGATGCTCGATCGGATTGAGATCTGGGGAATTTGGAGGCCAAGTCAACACCTTGAACACTTTGTCATGCTTGTCAAACCATTCCTGAACAGTTTTTGCTGTGTGGCAGGGCGCATTATCCTGCTGAAAAAGGCCACTTTTGGTAGTGGACAGGGGTCAGCATGGGTACTCCGACTGGTCTGCGGCTACGCAGCCCCATACGCAGTACGCTGTGATGCACTGTGTTCTGACACCTTACAGCTACAGTAACTCTTCTAAGGGATCAGAATAGATGGGCTAGCCTTCGATTCCCATGCACATCTGAGCCTTGGGCGCCCATGACGCTGTCACTGGCTCACTTCCTTGAACCAGTTTTTGTAGGTACTACCACTGCATACCGGGAACACCCCACAAGACCTGCCGTTTTGGAGCTCTGACCCAGTCGTCTTGCCATCACAATTGGCTCGCTTGTCAAAGTCGCTCAGATCCTTACACTTTCCCATTTTTCTTGCTTCCAACATATCAACTTTGAGAACTGACTGTTCAATAACTGGTTAATACAACCCCGATTCCAAAAAAGTTGGGACGCTGTGTAAAATGTAAATAAAACCAGAATGCAATGATCTGCAAATCTCATAAACCCATATGTTACTCACAATAGAACATGGAATGGAAAGGCACCATCAATGCTGAAATGTATTTTTAGAGCAACATATGCTTCCAATCAGATTCCATCCCATCTTTACTTCTGAGAGACGCCGCCTCTCTAAGACACTCTTTTTATACCCAATCATCTTACTGACCTGTTGCTAGTTAACCTAATTAGTTGCAAAATGTTTCTCCAACTGTTTCTTTTTAGTAACACTTACTTTTCCAGCCTTTTGCTACCCCGTCCCAACTTTTTTTTAAGACATTCAAAATGTCCTAATTTTTTTCTCAAAACGGTACATTTCCTCCGTTTAAACATTTGATGTTTTCTATGTTCTATTGCGAATAAAATACAGGTTTATGAGATTTGCAAATCATCGCATTCTGTTTTTATTTACGTTTTACACAGCGTCCCAACTTTTTTTTGGAATCGGGGTTGTATATCCCACCCCTTGACATGTGCCATTTTAACCAGATAATCAATGTTATTCACGTCCCGTGTCCATGCTTTTAACGCTATAGCTGGCCGTTTTATATGTTGCTACTGTATATAACAAATAAAAAGTGATAACAGCGTAACAGCATGCGCTACACATAACTAAATATTATAGACATTTACTATAAAATGACAGTAAAGCTGTTCCTGCATGTAAAGGAAAACTTTTGGATGCAACTATATGCACTATTATTCATGTCTTGAAACTTTCTCCTTCTATTACACTTAGGATCCTGAAACAGATTCTGTTTGTGCTCCTTCATATTTGTTTTCAAGAGCTGCTGTATTTCTTTAGCATGTTGGCCTGTTTGTCACCTAGGTGCACTCTCGGTGCTTAAAGGATGCCTGCATCCATATCTGCACTGCCATCTTAATAACCTTATGCTTCCCATTCCCCCTGTGCCACCCGATCTCATTACTCTTCTCAAACTGTGTACAGGCGAGGGTTTGGGCCAGGCACTAATCTGATGTGGCGAATCGCTTAACAATAATTTTTTCCTCTCTGTCTCCAGTGTTGACTGTTATCAGCGTCGCAAATATTAAGACATTAATAATGGCACAGGGAGTTGGAAATGAGAGAATGGAAATGTGTTTTATTTTTTAGCGTGAGTGATTATTACTTGGGGTTAAAACAACAGCATTAAGGGTATCACTTTGCTTTCTGGGACAATTCATTCCTCCTTATTCTCTGTGGATTTGAATTCGATTTGGTTCATTATTTGTTTATTTTTTTTATTTATTTTTTTTACCCCCCTGTAATCTGATCCCAGATACACAAAATCCATTAGGTCACTGTTTTTCATTCTAAATAGGCACTGCCCTTCTTCACCCCACCCCCAACCCAAAAAAAAGGCAAAAAAAAAAAACTTTATTGTTGAAACAAACAGCAGACGGGATGAGGAGGATGCAGGAAGTAGGGGGAAGTTGCTATAATTGTATAGGAGCCAGCACTCCTTTGAAGTCGGGGTGTTGAGAGGCAGCGAGGGCGAGAGAGCCCTCCACAGACAGTGGAGAGATAGAGCTCATTTTGATTGCTCTGAAGCCGTGGAAGGCAGTAAATCTCCGCCAGTGAAATTCTCATGCTCTCTGTGCCTTTGCTTTGCCCTTGAGCAAGGCTGCTTGACTTCAAGACACTTCAAGATGCCAAGATACTTTAATCACCAGTCTGTCACTATGATTTACATCTTTAATACAAAATCTGCAGCCATAATAATCCTAATAGCTGCAGCATATCCGAGTAGACGTTCGAGAATTTCAGAGCCTCGGTGACAGATCAGCTTTTTATTTTTGTTTTATTTATTTTTTGCTTTAATGAGCTTGTCGATGTTTAAACAGCACATTCCTGCTGTGTTCCTCCCTAGTTAGGCAACCACAACTTCACACTTCCTTATTCTCTTGCCATTTCGGCACTGCAGAAACCCTGTTTCTGCAAATCAGGAGTTCTCACTGCACTCAGAAATGAAAACCTGCCTCTGGCTGGTAAACACTCTTTGAAACCTCTTAAAGATGCTGTCATGCTGACACTGTTGTCTCCCGGCTGCACGTAACGTTGAGAGACACTCCACTAAGAAGCGACTTAGCAATCTGTTATAGATATATGCATGTGTCTGTCAGTTTGTCTGACAAGAAAGAGGAAGGGGAAAAAAGCGCATTCTTTAGAAATATAATACACTAATACATTAGATCCTTTTAGTAAATGTTAAAAATGCACCTAAAACACATCCGATTTTAATTCCAACCCACTGGTTTGGGAGTTGTTTTTCCTCTTTTTTCCTGTTCAGGATGGGTATCAGTACAGACTTACTGCTGAGTTTTGAGAGCTCAGCCTGCATCTTAATTTTGCCGTTTTCAATAACTGTCTGGCCAGGGCTCTGAGGTGGTTGAGTAGGGGGGGAAAAAAGCAAAGAAAAGTAACACCCTTCCTGGGCCTGATTGCTATCTGAGCTTTAAAAGTCGAACCGTGGCTTGTTGGCTCCCCCAAATGGACGAAGACGAAAGAGAGAGATGGATAGGAGAAAAGGTACGGTGAGGCTGGAGTGGCCTTTCCAGACTGAAATACATGCTGCAATGTCTGTGTTTAATCACGTGTATGTGAGGAAGATTGCAATATCTGAGTAGTTGAGGATAAGGGTAATTATTAAGAGAAAAGAAAATGAGTTCCCTGGCAGTCCTGTTAAGAATTCACAACCTTGACCAGTTGAGTTAACATTTCTTCAAATTTTCTACAATAGATGTCTGGTTCTTGAGCGAAACTACCTAATTTCAGTGGGCACTTTTATCAAGTTTAATGCTGGCTGTCGTGTTGGGATCATGCAGGCTTAATGGAGCCCTGTGAATACGTCTCCTCAGTAAAGTGCCACATTTAAGCAAAGTTCCATTTGTTGTTCCATTGTTATTCACAGCTGTTTATGTTTTAGCTTTGATTACGTGTATTCTTTAAACCCCTCGTGTGTTCAACGCGAAGTATTGTGTGTTTCTGTGTTTTTATTGCCAGACCCGTACTAAGCCATTCATCCTCGTTTCTACCTCTGTGGTTTTTTATCCTGTTTACGTCTGCGTGTTTCTCATTGTTGCTTTTGTCTGGTATACCCTGTCTGCCGATCGCCTGAACTTTGAATGTTTATGACCAAGTATTTTGCCTTTCGATTTGGATTTGTTCGCCTCTCTCTCTTCAGTAAAGCTCTTAACCGCACTTGCATCCGTCTATAATCTCATTATATGACAATATGTCTTAAGTAAATCTTTAACAGATTCACTGTCAGGTATTTCCCCTCGTGCTGAGTGTCAGATCGCCTCCGGGTTGTCACTGACTTTGTTTATGTTCACAGGTGTGTTCTATTTTGGTTTCTGTCCTGTCTCCACTCTTGTCATGTTATGGGTTGTTTCCCTCACGTGTCCTGATCAGTCTCAGCTGCTCCTTGTTACCCCTTTTGATTAGTTTGTATATTTAAACCCCTCGTGTATCTATGTACTTAGCGAAGTATTGTGTTTTCACCTGGTACATTACCAAGCCGCTTGTCTCGTGTTTCTAGTTCCGGGCTTGTGATTTCGTGCCTGTTTCTTGTTTCTTGTGTTCGCTTTATCGCCTGACCCACGGCTGTTTTTGGATTCTGCCTTTGCCAATCGTTTTGGATTTGTCTCCCTGCCCTTCAATAAAGCCTTTAACTGCATTTGCATCCATCTGCACTCGCCATACGCGACATACACTGCAGACATGTTCTAATATACTTATTATTACTTACATATGTGTGTGAATTAATTAGTTTCTGGCAAAAGAAAAATGAAGAAAAAAAAAAAACAGTTATCAAGCACTTTTTTCCAGGTATCAATGATGAATGTGTGTTCAGAGTGCATATCTGATAAATATATTTTAAAATGAGAACATGACCTTCAGACCAAAGCTGAAAGGATATCTCGGCGAGCCGAAATGCTGCGCTTTAACAGCCTGAAAAGCTTGCCTGTGAATAATGTTTACTGGCTGCAGCTCAGTAATTACAACCCAAGCTAATGCTTCCCATTGTTATCCATTCTAACCATGCATCTCATTAATGTGGTTCTATTTAATGTTTACCATGAAAACTGTTTAAGACAGCTAAATTTCAGACTGTAATTCCATTTTATGGCCTTTCTCCACCCAAGCGCACGAGTTAATCTACTGCTCCTGGGCGGATTTATTGTTATTAAAAAAAATAATTAAAGTGGAATCATGTAACGACAATATACTTTAAGTAAAATGTGACAACAAAGCTTTCTCTATATATTTAAATGGATGATTTCTGAATGTCTGCCTTTATTTTTTAACTTTCGAAGCCACCAGTAAGCAAAAGCAATGGAATAGATTATATTATAAAATCTTAAAAATGAAACCTTGCAAAATCTTGAGCACATGGTCTATCTTGGAGAAAATGTGTGATGCAGGTTAATTAGGCTATGACAATCTGTTAAAACTCCACTTAAGAGTAGCATTCATTGGACTACATGACACCTCCCCTTCATAATAACTTACATAAACCTATATAAAATATTCTAATAAGCATCAAATAATATATAGAGTGTTATGGTCAACTGGACATAACACCTGTGTCTAGTGGTGTTTATTGTTGTAGACATCGGCTTGTGTTATGGCAGTTTCTGAGCTGAAAATTTTATACCGCAGCGCTGTTGAATTCTCAATTCTGATTGGTCAGGAAGTGTTGATTTATTTTCCATAACTGCAGCTCAAACAATAGTTCCAGCTAGAGGTTGACCAATTGATCGTTTTAACTTGAGCGGCTGAGAACTGTCCCCTGTAATTATACAGTACAAGAGCGGCCTCTAGAGGCAAAATGAAAACTATCGCTGACAAATTTTTTTGTGCTATTTGAAGTGTTTGTTATTCATTTTGGCAGTCTCTATTTTTATATTTTGTGGAGTGTTACTTTTTGGATGTATATCTTTTAACTACTTTAATATTTATTAACAGTTAATATATATGAATATTTATATACTTATTTGTTTTTAAAAAGTACAGTATGGTTTCATGGTACAGTCAGTACTGTTTATTTTTGTAATAAAGTTCAGCAATATTTTACTTTGAGTGTTATGTTTTCATTCTGTACCCATTTTTAACTATCACTTATCGGCAGGTACTGCCCGAATTAATTATCACTAAAATCCGCTATTGGTCGACCTCTAGTCCCAGCTTCAAGATTTGTACATTCTAATACATTATCATTTTTATGGTAACAACTTACACAAGGACTTGTATGTTGGATGATTCACATAAACAGATAAAAAAAAAAATTTGTGAAGAGAGTTTCTGTTTGGAAGGAGTCTCCAGTGTCAACGCTTTGTAACACTCAGAGGTAACTTCAAGGAATGGAGGACTTTCTGGTTTCTCTGTAACATGACACACTAGTTATTATTGTCAAAATAGAGATAGTTTATAGCAGCTATAAAATAAGTGATAACATGACCTAACTTGTTTGGTGAATGCACCACGACACTGAATGTAAATAGAAACTGATATAAAGCATGGATTGTGGTTCTTTAATAAAGAATCATTATCATCACTGGCAAGTTGTTGTGGTATAACAGGCATAAAACAATTCAGGATGAGCTGTTATTAGAAAATAATCCACTTTTGGGTAGTAACAGTAAGTAAGTACTTTTACAAGCAGACATAAAGAAAGGTCACCTTACCGTTTCTAGAAGCAATTAAATTATTTTATTGATGGAAGTCTGTTATACGATTAGTCAGGACACTGTTGGGTTCCTGTGTGTAGAGTATCATGACTCTATGTCTGTCATAAGATTAGTCAGGACACTGTTGGGTTCCTGTGTGTAGAGTATCATGACTCTATGTCCGTCATAAGATTAGTCAGGACACTGTTGGGTTTCTGTGTGTAGAGTATCATGACTCTATGTCCGTCATAAGATTAGTCAGGACACTGTTGGGTTCCTGTGTGTAGAGTATCATGACTCTATGTCTGTCATAAGATTAGTCAGGACACTGTTGGGTTTCTGTGTGTAGAGTATCATGAGTCTACGATTAGCTGCCTGTGAGCAGGGTGACGGGGAAAGAGGAGGAGTGTGAGCCCCCTGCTGGGCAAACAATTCACACCTCTCCACAATAATACTGGTGCAGAGATAAAACAGACAGCACAACTACAGCTTTTTGGATAGTAACGCACCGTACACAACTGCCACAATACAATTATAAAATTGAAATCTAGTAGGCCAGGTAAAAAAAGAAATATTTATGGAAAGACAGCAAATTCTTAACACCCTGAGTGTCTACTTTCATATGAGCCATTAACCACTACTGTGGAGTGTGACATCACAAATAAATACAATGCTGAACATGGGCACGCCCCAAAACAGGTGGAACTTCCATTTTTTTGCCCTCTGGAAAAAAAAGAGTTAAGAGACAGAAAATAAACAACTCTCTCACTGCATTAGCATGGAGAATGTAGCAGTGCTATGTCACAGGTTTTCATGTCAATCTTACCACCAAGTGTCAAGTTCAGTGTGCCACCTTTGTTCAATTTTAGTTTAACCCTCATTTAAATGGCAAGTTGTCACATCAATGTCACGTCGTACCATTATACCATTATACGACGTTGATTTAAAAAAAAACAACAACAACAAAGAATCATGCAGTAAACGTACGGCGCTGTGAATAAATGTAGTGGAATATCAAGCACTGAAACACAACTACAGTACAACACAGAAGTCAGCAAGTGCAGTGGATGTCTTTTAAAAAGCTAAAGCGCAATAACAAAGGAGGCGTACTTGAACGAACACTCACAGATCAGAACAAAATAAAGGAGCTTTGACGCTGACATCATATCTCTCAAGTGTTTCCATCTACACAAAGTTCAACCTGAGCATAATTGAGAACACATAAAGAACCGCCATCTATGACTACCTACTACCCTTCTTAGGTTAAATTTAAACCGTTTAGCACATAAAAGAGAGGTCTTTGAGGACTAGATCCGACGAAGCGAAGGATGCTTTAGAACCAAACCACGGAGCATATGCTATCCCATTGGGAGGTGAAGAGTGGGAGGATGATGACCTTGCGATCTTTACTTTGCTGTTAAAATCAAGTCTTTGAGGCGACACGTAAGGAAAGTTCCAGAGCGTTGCAGAGAATCGATTCACCGAGGCTTTTCACACTCTCACGCAGCGGGACCAATAACCTGTCAGTGAAACGTCGGCGCCGTTTTTCGGCGGGAGAGTAATGCGCAAAGCTTTTATTACAGTGCTAGACAAAATGGTAGCTCTGACCTCCTGGGGGAAGGGACAGAATGTCCGGGTGTGTATTACTGCATAACGTATGACCAAGAGCTAGTACAGGAGCTGTGCTGGGGTACA
>NC_030436.2:16657500-16857500 GCF_001660625.3 Ictalurus punctatus
TCAAAATGCCAATATGCACACCAGCGGCACCTCAGTAATGGCTGTCAGGAAAGCTGGATTTGCTCCAGTTGACCTGGTTAAAAAGATGTGACGCAAACAGTCTTGACAAAGGTGAAAGCTGTTCACTTTTTCATCTTCTGTTTGTAAAAAAAATAAATAAATAAGTGCTAATTTGGCTGGGTAGAGCTGCTGTCCTCCATAGACTAATCAGGGTGAACTGTGGCAATGTGACAGCTAGAGACAGACTACTATTAGCCGCTTTGCTGCACTGCATGCCTAAGTGACCCAACATGACCTAGCCGTGACAAATTGGTCAGAGTACGCACAAGGCATCTCGTATAAAATAGGGTATTACAGCTTGAATGAATGAATGAATGAATGAATGAATGAATAAATAAATGAATAAGGGTGATGGGTGTCTTTCTTAAATATGTATAATTCGTTATAGTTATAGTTTTAAGAATAAAAAGAGAATCTGCAAAGAGGAGAAAAAAGAGAGCATGGTGGTCCCCGTCGTGGTTGACCCTGACTTGAACCGCCGCTTTGATTCAGTGTTATTTCAAAGGACATAGTGCACCACACTCGTTTCAGGCTAACAACTTCATGATGTGATAATTCTCCCTCGCCGGGTGAGAGATGTCACCCACGCAACTTTTCCGAATGATGAACGATCCTAATTCAAGTCAAGTTGTTGTGCCATGAAGAGAAACTACGACATTTCAATAAGGCCCGTCGACCCATATCGTACAGAAATAACCCCTCAGTCTCATGGCCAAAATATACACCGGCTCATAGATAAAGGGATAATGTTCATGAGGAATCAAATCGGGTACTATGTCTTGCTTGTGGGTTGGCCTTCCCTTAAAGAATGCACGGTGTGAAATCCTCTGTGTGCACTTTTTAATTTTTTCCTTTGCTTGATGCAATTAAAATAAAGGACTTTGTGCATTCCCACAGGACTGAAGAAGAAAGAGAAAGAGAGGAACTTTGATACTTCAAAGCCTTGTTTTATCACTCTTTGGAGAAACAGGGCATGAAAAGACTAAAGAAACAACCAGCGATAGCTCAAAACATACAGACATGATCAGTACATGAAGCTCTTTCATCATTAATTTAAAAACAGTCTACACATAATGTACACTGATGTTCTCAAAGCACCAGGGTGATGAAACATCTACAAAGAGCCTGGAAACATAAACAGTTCTACTTTCTCACTTTCTCAGAAAGTCAAAATCCAGAACCAAGAACTGTGGTTATTTCAATATTTATCGAAATCTAGTATATGCTGTTGAATTATATTTCTCAATCTGTAATTCATGACTAATACAAGTCAAGTACAGTTTTGTTCAGTACTTTTATTAAGGGTGGTGTTTTGATCTAGATTCAAGTCTGTTTGCATCACATCTTTTTAACCAGGTCAACCTGGAGCAAATCCAGATCGGTTTAGATTTTTGGGTTTGAACTTTGAGTTTGGTTTTGATTTTTAATTTTGATCTTTGAGTTTGGTTTTGATATTTTTCGTTTGGCTTTGATATTTGAATTTGGCTTTGATATTTGAATTTGGCTTTAATCTTTGAGTTTGGCTTTGATCTTTGAGTTTGTTTTTGATATTTTAGTTTGGCTTTGATCTTTGAATTAGGTTTTGATTTTTAATTTTGATCTTTGAGTTTGGTTTTGAACTTTTAGTTTGGCTTTTATCTTTGAATTTGGCTTTGATATTTGAATTTGGCTTTGATCTTTGAATTTGGCTTTGATCTTTGAGTTTGGCTTTGATATTGTAGTTTGGTTTTGATCTTTAGTTTGGCTTTGATCTTTGTGTTTGGTTTTGATATTTTAGTGTGGCTTTGATCTTTGAGTTTGGTTTTGATATTTTAGTTTGGTTTTGATCTTTGCTTTTGATCATTGAGTTTGGTTTTGATTTTTGGTTTTCGTCCGTGTATGCTTTTTTCATACTTCAGTTTGGTTTTGAGCTTGAGTTTGCGATTCAATCTCTGGTTTTGATCCTTGTAGAGGGCATATTATCAGTATGTGATTCGTACCTGACAAAAGTTAAACTTTATTAATTTAAAATAAATGACTGCCAACCTGACATTAATATATTTTTTTTGTTAGCTTTATGACAGCAGATATCTAGGGTTGGAAAAAGCCTGCAGTTTGAATAAGCCTTTATAAATGAGTATGTAGATTTATGAGTTGTCAGAAAGCTTTCAATAAGTCTCATGTTCTCATTGAAGATGATTTCTGAAACAGCTAAAGAGGTTTTTCCCCCCTCCGTGTTATTCAAGTTTTTCTATTAGTATTTTCAACCTTATTAGAGCACTTTCACAAGAGATAAAAGCAGACCTCTGCTGAAATGGGAATAGAAAAACACCTCTTTAAGGAAGAAGAAAATAAGATTTGAAAGCTTTCAACATGATTTCCTTCGAGTTTCCCAACACTCACTGAGCATAATTCATAGGAGATAAGTGAATGCATACATTTATTGAAAATCAAGTGCTTAGCCTTGGGGATTGCTCCAATTACCATGCTCAGATAGGAGAATCTCCATGAGAAAAGTCAGTTTCAGCTACACCCGTTTGCCTGGACAGTAAAGCTACCATCAATTCTCTACACAAGCCCCGGGCTTTCAAATGAGAACTATAAAAGTTTGTAATGGACAACTGTTTTACAGCACCTTGGAGCTCCATAAAACTAGAACCTGTCAAGTACAGCAAATGTGTGAGCCAGCAGGAGGCCATAAAGACGCTGGATGACTGGAGAGAAGAGCAAGACCAATATATTTAATGTTTTAATTCCTGCTTTCAAAAGGAAATCTGTGCAATAAAGACTCAGCAAAGCTAATTATTCGATGCCATAGCTTTGTACATATATCTGAGATAAATGCCTGTGTCGATAGAAAAGCTCTTTGTAGTTTTTAATTAATGGTTTCGCAGAAGTAAAAGCATATGAATGAGCACTAATTAAATAATAAATAAATAAATAAATAAATAAATAAATAAATACATTCCTTGACTTGTTTTTCTTTCTCCTCTTATTCCTTTCTAACAAGGTCTTAGCTTGATAGCACTGCTTTGTTTGACTTATTTCTGACGTGGGAAGCTGGAGCTCATTACTTCATTTCCAACCTCAGTGCATTTGAGCTACAAATTAAGAAAGAAAAAAAAAAACATTCATGCCTCCATGTGCTTCTTTAGTTAAAAACAAGCTAGCTAGCTATCTGTGATGGGTGATGTATATTTACCTCCTCAAAACTACACACTGTATAGTCAGTGCTACAGATTTAACGAGCTGCATGTTGATTGATCTAAAGCAAATACGTGTATATATAGTACATTATAAGTCATTTAAAGGTAAAAAGTGCAACTTTGTTCACTGTTGATGCGGTGAGCGGCCATTTTGTTTTGGTCACATGCTGAACTCAGGGTTGAGAAGACCAACTCTACCAATTTTACGAGTAGGAATTACAAGCTGACTGTTTTCTTTGGTTTTTCCTAGTCAAGGTCGGAAATACAGAGTTAAGAGGTTTAACATATTCTTAGACACTGACCTATTTTTGCAAGCATGACTGTATGTTGTTGGGTTGTTGTTGTTCTTCTGTAAGGGCGCTCCAACAAGTATATGGGTATTTTTACAAGCATGTTTTTTTTTTTTGTTTTTTTTTTACCAAAAAATTCTAAGCATGTGTATTGAGTGAAATGCTCAATAGAGAAGGCAAAATATGGAAAAACATCATGGCCAACATTTATTTTAGATAAAAGTTTGCTCTAGAGTTTTCCATTTTCCTCTACTTTAGAGGGACTGGTGGGTGTTTTCGAAAAGCTTCATTTACAGTGAACCAAAATGCTGTTTTGGTGTAAACCAGAGACCAAAATGCAGAGAAAAATATCGATGTCCACAGCCTAAGTTGCTGTGGATAAGGATGTTTGCTAAAGGCTGTAAATGTGAAACTGTTAATTATGCACTAGTTAGCTTTTAGCACACGTTATATTGCCACACTTAGTGAAGCATGAGGTTCTGGATGTTTGTGGGTGAAGATTTAGTTTAGGTGACTTTTACTTTAGATTTAGTATGCATTTTGTGCTAAATCTGCCTGCTGAAAAACCCAACTTGTCAAAATATAGGCTGGTAGACCATCTTGCTAGTTGCTAAATTATCTCCCAGCTTCCTTATTACTTGACTAAATCAATCATTAAACGTGGAGCAGTTATAGGCAGAGTGATACTTTTTTTTGGCAGCTACATTCATAGGAACTCGAGCGAAATCTAATCACATTCCTCTCGCTCTTCTAAATTAGTACAGATTTTTTTTATGAGATCTGGAAAGGAAGAAAGGATTGATACATGTCCTCCTTCTTCCATTAATTTGAAGCCTTGCCTCTTTAACACAGTCATCGCTTCCCCGTGCGTCATTGTATTTATTTGGTCGATTAACACTTGGCCAGATGGAGTGTATTAGCTTTGACAGAGAAAGCGAGGTGCTCTTCGAAGGACAAATGAAATGAGTCACGGATCAGCCGGAGCACACCTGATGGATGGAAGAGGATGGTTATTTGCATAAGTATATTTGATAGCACCATTAAAAGTGTGGTGAGTTGGAGAGGAGATAGAGTAGGCCCTGAACTTCCTGGTGCTCCGCAATGTTGCTGTTCAATGTCATGGCCCTAAATTTGAAAGCGATTTTTACACGTCTTCCGAAAACGCCAGCTAAAAATATTCACCCAGCACTGATATTCCTTCATTTTGTTCATTTATAAGGCATATAACTCTTATCACCAGCAGTAAATTAAAACAGACAATGCATTCCTGTGTTTCATTTTGCAAACTGTTTTGCTTTTTTTTTTCTTGAGTTTACAAAGAATCACACTGAAATTCCCTTGTTGTCTTGAAAGAAAATGATTTTTCAATTAAAATAACATTAGACTTATCGGAAATACAGTCTAGACATAGTTAATGTTGTAAATGATTATTACACCTGGAAACAGCTGATTTTTAATGGAATATCTACATACAAAGGCCCATTTTCAGCAACCATCACTCCTGTGCTACAATGGCACTCTGTGTTAGCTAATCTTATGTTAAAAGTCTAATTCATCATTAGAACACCCTTGTGCAATTAAATTAGCCCAGCTGAAAATCATTGTGCTATTTAAGGAAGCAGTAAAACTGGCCTTCTTTGGACTGCTTGAGAATCTGGAGTGTCAGCATTTATGAGATCGATTATGTCTCAAAATGGCCAGAAAGAAAGAGCTTTCTTTAAGAAACTCATCAGTCTAGCGCTGTTTTGAGAAATGAAGGCTATTCCATGTGAGAAATTGCCAAGAAACTGAAGAGATCTTACAAAAGGTGTGGATTACTCACACTCTAACCAGGACAGAAAGCAAAGTGGGAAGCCCCAGTGCACAACTTTGCAGGAGGATAAAAAACATCAGAGTCCCTAGTGTGAGAGACAGACATCTCACAGGGCCTCAGGTAGGAGCTTCATTAAACAGTACCCGCAAAACACCGGTGTCATCTACAGCGATAAAGAGGTGATGCTGGGATGCTGGCTTTCTACTTTAAAAAGAAAAAATCCATATCTATGACTAGCCAATTAAAGGAAAATATTAAAATGGGTAAAAGATCAAGCATGGTGGAGGAAATGTTATGGCCTGGGGGTGTGTTGGAAGAATGACCAAATTATGCAAGATCGATTTAGGGAAGAAGCAGTCAGCTGGATTTCTGTCTGTAACCGTCAGCACAATCACCGATCTCAATGCTATTGAGCAGCTTGATCAAATAGTCATGAAAAAAAATGCCCATCAAGCCAATCCAAATTGTGGGAGCTGCTTCAGGAAGCATAGCTTGAAATTTCTGCAGATTACCTCATTAAACTAACAGCCAGAAGGTCTACAAAGTTGTAATTGTTATTTCTAACCTTGTCTTGGCTATGTCGAGACTATATTTTCTAAACTTTCGCAATTCAATAAATAAAAATGAGTTTTCATGCAAAAATGTAAACTTATCTGTGTGATTATCTTTGTGAAGCATACTGGGGCTTTTTTGTCAGTATTTACATCAATCAGCCATAACATTTACATTTATTCATAAGATGAAAACCACCTGCCTTATACTGTGTATGTCCCCCTTGTGCTGCCAAATCAGGTCTGACCCCTCGAGGCATGGACTCCACAAGGCCTCTGAAGGTGTGCTGTGGTACCTACTTTAGCATCAAGACATCAGCAGCAGATCCTTTAAGTCCTGTAAGTTGCGAGGTAGGGTCTCCACGGATCGGACTTGTTGGTCCAGTACATCTCACAGATGCTCGATCGGATGGAGATCTGGGGAATTTGGAGGTTGAGTCAACAGCTTGAACTCTTTGTCATATTCCTCACACCATTCCTGAACTATTTTTGCAGTGTAGCAGGGCACATTATCCTGATGAAAGAGGCCACTGCCACTATGGAATACCGTTACCATGAAGTACTTGGTCTGCAGCAATGTTTAGGTAAGTAAAACATCCACATGAATTACAATACGCAAGGTTTCCCAGCAATAAATTACCCAGAGCATCAGACTGCCTCCACTGGCTTCTCTTTTTCCCATAGTGCATCCTGATGCCATATCTTTCCTAGGTAAGTGACGCACATGCCCCAGGCCATCCACATGATATAAAAGAAAATGTGATTCATCAGCCCTGGCAACCTTCTTCCATTACTCCGTGGTCCAATTCTGATGCTTATGTACCACTGTAGGCACTTCCCGCAGTGGTCAGGGGTCAGCATGGGCACTCTGACCAGTCTGCAGCTACACAGACTGGCAAGTCAGGGCAAGGAATATTCCTTCGGTCACATCAGTCACTAACGTTACACATAGATATGTTACTGACATCACAAAATGTTCACGTTGCAGTAGCCCTATACCTTAAATCTGGAGGTAAAAAAAAAAAAAATGTAGGGTGGTCATAGCTTGGGGTCACAGAAAAGTCTTTCATCAATTAATTCGTTCATTTAGTGGGATTTTTTTTTTTTCCGTAAATGTTTGAGAACCACCAAGTTATCATTTTTATAGAAGCAGATTACACAGGGACATGTAAACTGATTAAGAAAATAAAGTGTATAATTGTTGCTATGGTGAAGGAGGTGTTTATTAACGGTTTTTAAAGGAGTCTCCGGTTTCAGTGCTTTGTAACAGTCAGGTAAAGCTGTAACTTTACACTTTAAGATTTTCTCTGTAACATGCCAAGCTGTTATTTTTTGTTTTAGTTCTTTCTTTCTTTCTTTCTTTCTTTTTTCCTCAGTAAACTTCAAGGAAACATTAGACTCTGCTATATTGTAAGTGATCATTTGTTTCACAGATGTTCTACAAAATTCAATGAAGCTATGAACAAATAAAAAGTACAATGTGCCACTTGTTAATTAATTAAAAAATATGTAAGTATTGGTCAATTTAATTTCAGCTTTCGTTTCCTGATATTTACATCCAGATGTGTTAAACAACTTAATTTCTAGTAATCAAAAATATTAGAACATGTGACTGATAGGTCTTTCTTTCTGCCCAGGTGTGCCCTGTTTAATTGATTGCTTAAAGAATTAACAGCTTTGAATGTCGACTCTTGATTTGAGCCCTAGGTGTAACCTGTGAAGACTGTATTTGTTGTTAAGAAGAATAAACCAAATGAAGAGCAGAGAGCTGTCTATGGGAGAAAAGCAAGCCAGTGACCAGTGACCACTGGCTTGATGCAGTTATTGCAAGCAAGGGATATGCAACCAAAGTATTATTTACTTTAATTTAGTTGAAAACTATCTGTTCCTATACTTTTTGCTCACCTAAACATTGGGTGGTCTGCCACCAAAAGATCTCAAACCCAAATGTCTTCAATGTATAGCAAAATTAATATAACTGGTCTTGCCGTTCCGATACTTTCAGAGGTGACGGTATAAAATACTGAAACAGCACAATCGCAAAGACGAGATTATTAAACAGATCTCTCGAGCACAATACATGAAGCTTTATTAACACTCCACTTTTGAAAATAAATTAAACTGATGTGTAATTATAAGGTGATAATATACACAACCATGGTACTATCTCAGCTAATGAATAGCAACAATCTTGCATGTTGTTGGGTTGTTCTTGTTGTTGTTGTTTTTTTTGTGCAAATTATTATATAAAAAGTTTCCAACTTCTGCATTAAGCGAACAATAGTAGAAAACCAACAAATATAATAAAATGACTTGTAACACTCTTGTCATATCACAGCGACTCCATTTCGCAGAATGCGCTGCAGACTACAAACATGGCCGACGATGACTACACCTCCCAAACACACACACGCACACACACACACACACACACAGAGAGAGACACACAGACAGGGTCACCTTCTCCGGAGTAGTAATTAGACATCATGCTTTAAAAGAGACACATTACACATTAGCAAAGTATACGGTCAGTTAGTTGCCCTAGTCTCCGTCGTTACCTTTCTAGTGTGTTGGTATTACTGGTTTTGATTCAGCTTTGCCCTTGACTGTGATGATCTGCCTTACCTGTTCTAGTCTGTTTGCCTGACCGTTTGACCTTCGTCTGTCCTTGTTTTTGAGTTTTGCCTTGCCCTTTGGACTGTTAATTCTCATTAAAACGGCAATACCTGCGTGTGCTTCCGTCTCAGCATCCATTACATGACAACTCTAACACTGTAAACGTTACGCAGCTACAAAAAAAGTCAATATTTTATTGTCGTTTGTCTATTCGTACAAATTGCGTACTTAACAGCTAGGCGTAAGTGTCACAAGAAAATAAATGAGTAAATGGCACCTGCTTGTTTTAATTGCACCTTTTTAATTTGCTGCTCTATCTTCAGGTGATATGAGCTCTACGCCCTGATAAAGAGAGAACATAGAAATAACTGATGGCGGATGCCGTTTATTCTGATCTAATTAAAAAAATAAAATAAAAAAAGGCAAAGTAAATCCAAGCTGTGTTAATTGGATTTAGCTGTTGCACTGCATGTGCGTATCCTCTTATTTTTTTTTATTTTTTTTTTGTCTTTTTAATATGTTGCTTACTCTCCTTGTTATCGCTTCATTTCGAAGTGACTTGATGGGTAACTTCTCAGGCATAGGCATAACCATTATTTACAAAAGTGCTGCTTTGGAAAGGATTGAAAGAAAATTTTTAAAAATGTAAGACAGCCATTTTCTATCATGATAAACATGTCTACCTGCATGTGACTGCATGGATCTATCTATCAAACTTCAGTATACTTTACTAATCATTATACCACAACACAGATGAATTCTCTGATTTAATTGAGCAGAAGGTTTTGATGAATTTTCTATAGCAGCAGCTCTGACATTAGTTCAGGCTATAATTCAAATCACAGCTTTAAACTAATGCATTCATTCGAATATGTTATCATTGCTAAAGTAACAACTTACACGGAAAACGTCACCATATCAACATTTAATACATTTATGTGGACACTCCAGGTTTTCATTTAATATCTGTGGATATTTGATAGAGTCCATGATGCCATGTATCCTAACAAAATGTCCAGGTCCTCTGGCAGAAAAAAAGCTCCAAAACATTAAAGAGCCACCACCATATTTAACCGTGGACATGAGGTACTTTTCCATATGGCTACCTCTCTGTGTGCTCCAAAACCACCT
Source organism: Ictalurus punctatus (assembly GCF_001660625.3). Classification (NCBI taxonomy): domain Eukaryota; kingdom Metazoa; phylum Chordata; class Actinopteri; order Siluriformes; family Ictaluridae; genus Ictalurus; species Ictalurus punctatus. The sequence goes on from NC_030436.2 coordinate 16,667,147, forward strand.
CTGGTGTTTATTACCAAAAAGCTCTATTTTGGTTTCATCTGACCATAGAACCCGATCCCATTTTAGGTTCCAGTAGTTTATGGCAAACTGAAGATGCTTGAATTTGTTTTTGGATGAGAGTAGAGGCTTTTTCCTTGAAACCCTTCCAAACTCGTGGTGATGTAGGTGACTTCGGATTGTAGTTTTGGGGACTTTCTGACCCCAAAACTCAGCTAACTTCTGCAATTCTCCAGCTGTGATCCTTGGAGATTTTTTGGCCACTCGAACCATCCTCCTCACAGTGCGTTGAGACGATATACACACACGTCCAATTCCAGGTTTATAACATAACATTTCCAGTTGACTGGAACTTCTTAATTATTGCTCTGATACCCAAAATATCAAAAGTTTAAACAATAAAGACAATTGTTCACAACCTTCTTTGCTCATATTTACCAAGGGTGCCAATATTATTGGCGGGCGCTGTACATGTAGATGTTGGGAAAATTCTGGTATGGAACAAAAGTCTTCTTGAGAAAGATGTTGTTTTGGCTAACATTCGCCATCAACTATACAACGTAAAAGCTCCATCCTTCCATCCATCGCACAGGCCCTAAAGAAGCAAACTGGTCATTTTACAATATGTAGATGAGATGAGTTAACAACCTACACCCATGCCTTTTGTCTATGATCTGATGAGAAGATCATGTATTCGGGTTATTTTTTAAGCTTGGTTTTAAAATCTAAAGCCCAAAGCTCTGTTCACATGTTTTCTTTCATATAAAGACAGCTCTATCCATGGTAAACGTGTGTTGTTAAGGGCCATCTCCATGAGATGGCAGCACTCACACATTCACTCTTGTTTACCAACTGTTGAATCTGTAATAATAATAATAATAATAATAATAATAATAATAATAATAATAATAATAATAATAATAAAGCAACAAAAACAGATACACCATACCTTACATTATTATGGTGTCAAAATAGTATCCTGTCATAAATATTCATAAAAATCTTATAAATAAGGAACACAGTTTTATTAAGAGACAGAGAAAATATACATAATTTCGATATTACAGTGTAATCATTCTGTACAGGTCTTCATGTGTACATTCCGGAGGCAGTGCGGAGAATATGTTGCAGATGTTAGCTTTTTGCTATCAACCAATGATGCGCTGTAGCTACGCAGGGACCGCCTCCCTCATTTCCATATTGTGCATGGAAAAGTAGAAATAAATAAATAAATATGGAAATAAATACATGCGAGAATAAATACATATAAAAATAAAGGAACACATATATAAGTAAGTATAAATATAAGTGGGAAAAAATAATAAAAGAATAAATAAATAAAAGTTAAAAAGAATAAAAGTTAATAAAAAATAAATCTAGAAAATAAAAATGAAGGGAAAAAGTAATACAAAAATAAATGCAGGATTTAATTCAATTTAAAATGATTTATATTTGTTTTATCAAGTCATTTATTTCTTTATTTATTTTCCTATTACATTTTTTTTTATTTATCTATATATTTGCTTATACATTTATGTTTCATTTCTGCAGGTTTGGTTCTCCATAATGTCGGTCTAATACCCACTACAGGGCAGTGATGGCTTGGTGGTTAAGGCTCTGGGTTGCTGATTGGAAGGTCAGAGGTTCAAGCCCCAGCACTGCCAAGCTGCCATGGTTGGGCCCTTGAGCAAGGCCCTTAATTGTGCTGGGAATAAAATTCAGATAACCTAAAAAGTTCACCAGTAATGCAAAATGTACTAGAGTATGTGGCAGCAGAGGGGTGGTTGAGTGCTGGTGGAGGATGGAGAGGGGGTGGAAATAGAGTATCTAAATATATCAGATGAATGACAGAGATGTCCCCAAATTGTCAAGATTGCAGCCTGTATAAAACCAACAACCAAAAAGGAGGTGAGCCAGATCTTGGGGCTGGCTGGCTATTATTATAGGTTTTAACTTCATTTTTCAGAAGTCATCAGGCTGTGGACTGATGCGCCAGATATGATCCAGTGGACCCAGATCCGGTGCCAGGGGGCCCGCTGTTGCATTCTCCTGACTTTTTTCTCCCTTTTGTTCTGCAGACTGACGCTTCGGACAGAGGGCCGGGGGCCGTTTTTCCTAGGTGATGAAGGGGGAGGAGTACCCGAAAGTCATCAAGTAGCCAGTCCTCAACCTCCGATAATACCAATACTAGGGTGATTTAAAAAAAAAAAAATTAATCCACTAGCTAGCCTACGATCCTGCTTGAAGTACCATGAAGAAACGTGTGTGATTAAGCTAACGAATTTATAAGACATAGGCTATAATGTCAGAAAGATATCGGTCCTGCCTGTTGTTGATAAATGCCAACATGCTGGACATGTCCTCTTTTTCCAACCTTAAAAAAGAGTCCGGCCGGGATTTCTAAATTTGAGAAAATGTCCGGGATTCGGCTTTACTTTCATGTGCTTATGGGCTAATGCTGCATCATGTGTGCGTATATTTGCATTGCTTAAATCCCGTTCTCTAATTCCCGCCTTCTCGCACACTAATTAGTCGATTATTAAAAGCTTGCAGCAACTATTGGCCAAATTCCTGCCTCTCAACAATTCAGCGAACGCGTGAAGGCGAAGCACTGTTGTGTACGGCGTCGAACAGTTGCACTAGCAATACACTACACTACTACACTTACACTAGCAGCAAATGACAGCTGTCCTGAGCTGAAACAATGCCCATGGCCATATAAAGTCATTTTTAATGTCATGTTATCACATATACTTTGTTTACATAGCCATTCAAGTAATGGTAGAAGGTACACTTATGGCATCTAATATTTTATTTTATTCCATGGACATTCAAAAGAATGTAGGAAAAAATCTGACGACGTGAGCAGTGTGAAACCAATTTTATCTCTCTCTCTCTCTCTCTCTCTCTCTCTCGCTCTCTCTCTATATATATATATATATAGGGGGGCCTCGGTCAAATGTTAATGCCATTTAGGGGGCCTTGCCCTGGAAAAGTTTGGGAACCCCTGCTCTACACTGTTAACAGAAAGGTTAAGTTACCTATAAGAAGCTATGTTGTCAGGGTTTATTTGCAGTAAAGTCACTGAAAATGCATCTGACTAAAATCCAGGTCAAATGGTTTTCCTGTTTTTGTTTTTGTGTGTTTTACAGCTATATATATTGTTGTCCTGCGACAATTAGCTAGCTGATATCAAAAGTCTACACCAATAGTTCCCGACCATTGTCAAAACTTAAACCAATAAACGCAAGCCAATACTTGGCTTGGGGCCCCTCCTTTCACTTTCCCTTACAGCTCAAATTAGCCTGTGCATGGTCGTACTGGAAAGGAATTGCTTCTTTTCAAACTTTGTGCAAAACAAAAGACAACACTTTCGGTCGAGAGCAAGACCATGTTTAGCAAGACCAATGACCAAGACAATTCCAGGTACAAGTCAACAAAGAAAATGAAACCGTATTCGAGTCCTCAAGCCTTATAGCAAGTAGACCAAAACGTCCAGATGCAACACTGTGGTCAAGGCTAAAACAAAGATAAATTTAATAATTTATCTTTGTTTTAGCCTTGACCACAGTGTTGCATCTGGAAGATTATATAGAGGTGAAAAGGAAACTATTTAGCAAATCTACATTCATTTAAGAAGCTGGCTGCCCTCATTAATCTCATATTATACACTGGGTTCATATGGGACCAAGCTTTACCATCTAGGAATAACTTAAATAAGAGTAAAGAAAATATAGGTATTTATTTTTAACTGTATGTGTGATTTCTCACTACATTTTAGTCCCACAATTAACCCTGTTGCCCTTACAAACTCTCCCGTATAAAGTATTTGAAATATTCCACAAGTTGCACTACTCCACAAGGAGAAAAATTCCCTTGGAGAACATTTTTGCCTCATTGTTATTAAATACCTTCATAAGCTTGGGGTGATATTCAAGAATGATACACAGTCTTGTGGGTTGCTAAAGCTCTGGAACATCCAACAAATACTGCAAAATTCTGGTCCATGTGCCAAAAGCTCTTCTTCAGCAATGAGAGTCTTGAACAAAACCTGAACAAATACACCAATGAGACAGGTAATTAAAACTGACCATAATAATCTAAAAAGCCAGACTCTCATCACCCTGGGCCAGTTGCCCATATAGTATCTTCTGCAGCCTAAATCCCAAAAGAACTGCACTATTCGCTTTTTGATCCAGCTTTGGCGCCAATCCAATACTCTAGAGGGGAGTCTTCGGAGTCCTCTGCGAATCTCCCTAGTGCTTTGCTAATCATGGATGAGTGCGGACACCAAACTCCAGTGACTTTAGATCACCGGCTGTCACCTTGAGGCCATTCCACTATGCACACTCCCTAAGACTTCATCTTCTGTCACTAGCAATTAGCATAATCTGAACAGGCTACGTCCTTAAGGGAACAAGAGGGGAGTAAACTATAGCAACAGGTGGCTCACAAGGGTTGGATTGGCTGTGCAGTTCTTTTTCTTCTCTCCCTTTCCCTTTTTTGTTTTAAATCTTGTATAAACAGTGCAATACAGGCTGACCTGCTGGGGAGATAGAACCCTCCTACCAAGTTGGAACCGTACCCTAATAGTCGTGAAGTCGCTGTAAATATCCACCCGCTGGAATCCCCTGTTGCTGACAAGGTGCCAGGGGGCAGAGAGAAGAATCTATTCTCCTTTCAGTTCCCCCCTCCCTGCCTCCCATATCTGATCTGTTCATCCCAGAGCGGTACAGGAATACACAAGGGAAAATCTGGGAGCCAGAGACACAGCCAAGGAGCACCTGACTCAGGCAGCAAGCCCAGCATGGGGGCTTCTCATGGAAAGAAAGTAAGTGAGCGTGAGACTTAATCTAGTCTGTTTATGTAGTTGTTAATGGAAGAAGTTAGCTTGCTAACTGTAGCCTGTATGTATGCATAACATGGAAACACAGAAGGCAAATGATGTTTATGTTAAGCTTATAAAAATGTTGCATGAATGCATTCTAAATACAAACACATCATTAAATATCCAAATGTTTACTATAAATGCAAAATTCAAATGGTTTAACATAATATGATCTACTACTCCAAGTATGGTAATAATAATAATAATAATAATAATAATAATAATAATAATAATAATAATAAAAAATTACTTTTTGCTGCACTTTTAATCACTTCATTTAATCAGTGCCCTTTTAACAAAATACATTATTATTCTTTTTATTCACTATTTATTATTATTCACTATTTCTCCATATTTGACTCCTCGGTTCCACACTTGATAAACCTGAGTGCTTGGTTGTTTCATTGGAAACGTCCACCATGTCTATCAGAGTCCACAATTATTTGAGCAATGAGGAGGGCTGAGTGTGTAAGCAGGGTGTGACGTTCTCAGAGCATGATTCAGAGCTGAGGGCTGCATGTGACAGCTGACAGCTGCTCTTGAGTGGGCTACTGAAGGATTATAGCATGTCTAAGCGGCTTCTTGTTACCTGGAAATATTACATCCCATTTGATTTTTCCAGTTCATATTGCGCAAAAATGCATGTTCCATAGGTAGACAAAATAAATCTAGTTTCAGCTTGTTGATCTGATATCAGTTGAACACTTCTTGCTGTGATACTCTCAGGCTGTTTCTTTGCCTTCTGAAAATCAATCATGTCTCAGCAAGTGAATTTTGCTAGTTAAAAGAACAATAGCAGTACTGATATCCACTTACACATTCCTCCAGGATCGAGGCTGTTCCAGGCCACTGCAAATGAGGCATCCTAAAAAAAAAAAAGAAAGAAAGAAAAATAAATAAATAAATCACTCAGCAGGACAGCAGGACTGGACAAGTGTATTTGTGCATATTGTGACTGGATATAGTAATATACACATTAAATCATCTTAGTCAACTCTTAATGTACTGTAGCTGTCAACACTTTAAACCAGAAGGACATTTGGTTTAATTTAATTTTTAAACTAAAAGTCCAGCAAGATCCAATTCCTAGTTTGCAAAGATCCAGATTAGCAACTAACATGAGTGAATGGTAACAGCACTTAACATGTAATTCTTTCCATGAGACATGAGGGATGATGACAGTCAACACTATATTTGTGTTGTACAAACACTTTGCGGCTATAGGTTGCACAGTCATGACATTATATATATTTATTTTAAATACAGCTCATAAAGAGGACGTGTAGGATTTCAATGCATATTTATGGAGAATGAACGGGAAAGCATAATACAAACACAACCGAGCATGTGGGGATTTTATGCATGTCTGTTTGAACTAATGTGTATTGAAACACTAGGTAAAATGGATACATATTTTAAGAAATGCTTCAGAAATGCACCCTGTGCTGGCCATTGATATTATGAGTGACTCAAAACGCTAGAATGAATTCTTCTTTACTGCTACTGTACAGAAACTGTGGTATTAAAGAACACAATTTTGTCATCCTGACAAAGCGAAAATAAAACTGAATCACAACCATCAGTTTAAACAAAAGATGAACTTCTAATGATATGTTTAAAAAAAAACAAAAAAACAATAGGCTAACTCTTTATTTGAACCGTGCATCATGACATACTTGATGTTGTATGCTATTGTGACTCATGGGTCTTAGATGACTTGATGACTTCCAGAGTTCTTAGCCATAGAGTCAAGTTCCAGCCTTTAAAGTCAAGGCCAGAATCCCAACCCATAGGGTACAGGTCAAGTCTAGAGGCCCAAGCCTTATATATTTTTAGATGTGAGTCAGGGCCAAAATCTCAAGCCATCAAGTCAGAGTCAAGTCCAGAATGCCAAGCTGATGAGCTCAAGTTGAGTCCAAAGCTGTAGATCCTGAGCTGAATCCAGAGTCCCTACTTCCTAGAGTGCGACCTAGAGAGTCTGGTGTCCCAAGCCCTAGAATCTCAACTGAGTCCAAAGTTTCAATGCATTTTGAGTCTTACATAATTCAGCTAAAATACAGCTAAAGATTACTAGTGTGGTAGTGTAAAATAGAAGATAATCCAACAAGACAAAACATGGGAATATATCTGTTACATATGTCGGGTATCAGCCACAGATACTCCACTAATGACATACTGACCATCTGATATTTTTTATACACTTTTCTGGTCATTACCTTCAGAATGTTGAAGCTTGCAATCGTACTGGAATTCTGTACTACCATGTATATGCACGTGCATATGCCGGTTTCCATTGCAGCACAACCCAGCTGACAAAAAAAGGTCCCCAGGACGTCCCCTAAATGGACTCTACGCACATCCGCCGAACGCCCATGTGTATGGTCCCCTTGACGTCCTACAGATGTTCAAGGGGATGTTCACAGGACTTCCAGCAGCCATTCTGGACGCTTAGGGGACTTTCGCTGAAATGAACACATTCAGTAGTGTTATGATTTGATATCGTCTGACGTCCTCGGAACGTCCGCCAGTGAATGTTATAAACCTGACCAAATGCGAAATGCTAAATAAATGCCAAATGCTAAATAAGTGGACGTTCGCAACATCCGAGGAACGTCCCCTGTTTGCTGGGAATGGACTTATTGAAGCAAGAACTAGTCAATGGATTTTAAAAAAATATAAACATTAAAGAGTTTTGTGGGAAACGCTTAGTAGTCAGGATACAAGATACAAGACTCTCATGTGATTGATCATCTGGCATGTCAGTCACTTCTGGTGAAAGTAGGCAGTTCTTAGCCACATTCATTAATGAAACATACCAGCCTTTCTAGCAAAACTAGAGGTCTGGCTTGTAATATTAGTTATGTAATATTTAACTAGCAAACTGAATCATAACCTCAACTTGTCTGATTATATAGCCTGGGTAGCACACTAACTTGTATTAGCTTGTTAAAAAGTGCTTAGGCTAACCATGAAATTAGAAAATTAAGGATTCAGGTCACAAGTCTGAGACTTGAGTTTCCTATATCAAATTTTTTACTACTGCTGAAATGACCATTTTGTGTGCAAAACTATTCAGATGTTTTTAGGATAGCTGTTTGTAGCCATTCAGATTGTGGGAGTGCAAGGTTTTTCACTGATACGACAGAATGAGGCAGATAGAGTGATTTAGTAGGCATCTGAGCAGCAGAAATAGAAGCAACCATGCATACAAAAAGTGAGAGAAATAGAAAATAATGTGAGTGATTGAGGCATAGAGAGAGGTGAGAAGGACAGAGAGAGTGAGTAGTGCTACAGAGCTGAAATGTCAGTACTGTAATTTCATCTGTGTGCCAGCTTCCGGGCAGCTTGGCATGAGTTGAATAACTCAGCTACCCCTGACAGTGCTGGCACCCACCCCCACTCCCTGTGCCTCAATTACAGAGTCCAAAATATCAGCACAACAAACTATTCAACTATTCAGGAGAACATTTCAATTTTCCAGACATCTCTTAAAAGTAAAAGGCCAATTCATCCGTGTTTTTGTGTGTAGGTACCATTGAACCATCAATAGAAGCTACAGTGATCACTTATGTTTGTTCATGATTGTTTATGAATTTCAAGCCATCACCTGTTTCATGCATGGCTAAAACAGGGCCTATCTGGGAGCATATTATATAAACTGCACATTGATAAAATGGATATGTATACATACTGTAGTGAATAGCTTTCAAACAAGTGTATGTAAGAAGTTTTCTGCTAGTAAGCATGGTGTGTCCAAGTTGAATTCAGAGACTCAAGCTGTAGGGTCCAAGTTGAGTTCAGAGTCCCAAGCCATACAGATCAAGTTTCGTGCAAAGATCCAAGCCATTTTATTCCAAGTTGAGGCCAGATTCCCAAGCCATAGAGTCCAAGTTGATGCCAGATTCCCAAGCTATAGAGTCCAAGTTGATGCCAGATTCCCAAGCCATAGAGTCTAAGTTGTTGCCAGATTCCCAAGCCATAGAGTCCAAGTTGAGGCCAGATTCCCAAGCTATAGAGTCCAAGTTGATGCCAGATTCCCAAGCCATAGAGTCTAAGTTGTTGCCAGATTCCCAAGCCATAGAGTCCAAGTTGAGGCCAGATTCCCAAGCCATAGAGTCTAAGTTGTTGCCAGATTCCCAAGCCATAGAGTCCAAGTTGAGGCCAGATTCCCAAGCCATAGAGTCCAAGTTGATGCCAGATTCCCAAGCCATAGAGTCCAAGTTGGTGCCAGATTCCCAATCCATAGAGTCCAAGTTGATGCCAGATTCCCAAGCCATAGAGTCCAAGTTGATGCCAGATTCCCAAGCCATAGAGTCCAAGTTGATGCCAGATTCCCAGGCCATAGAGTCCAAGTTGGTGCCAGATTCCCAAGCCATAGAGTCCAAGTTGATGCCAGATTCCCAGGCCATAGAGTCCAAGTTGATGCCAGATTCCCAAGCCATAGAGTCCAAGTTGAGGCCAGATTCCCAAGCCATAGAGTCCAAGTTGAGGCCAGAGTCCCAAGCCTTACAATCTAAGTTGAAATGAAAATATCATATCTAGACAGAGACTCCAATCCAGAGTCCCAAGCTATAGAGTTTGTGTTGAGTCCAGACTACAAACCTGGAGAGTTGGATTGAAACTAAACTCTGCAGGAAACTAAAGCTCTAGAACCACATCTCTGCTCTGTTTCTACTGTTTCAGGGCCTGCATGCTGCACTTTAACCCAAACCCTAAACAGCCAAGTCAAGTCAAGTGGCTTTTATTGTCATTTCAACTATATACAGCTGGTACAGTACACAGTGAAACAAAATAATATATAACCGATATAACAGGTAGTGCAAAAGATACGTGCAGAAGAGTAACAATATAATTAAAAACGCTGTGATTGTAAACATAGGAAAAAGCTTTTTTGGAAAGCTTATACCAAATATGGACCTAGCAGTTATTGTGGTAGCAGCCAGGTAAAGTGTATAATAGTGACAAGAAATTAAAAACCATATTTTTATAAATACAGCAGCAGCAAAAAATGCTACAGGGTCAATACAGAAATGTATACTTTATTAACATTCATTCATTTGGCTAATCCAATCCAAGTTTAAACCTGAGTACTGGCAGTGGTGGGGTGTATACTCACAAAATATTTGATCACTAGCACAGTGAGGTGCTATTGGGCTACCATTATGGGATTATTAGAAATAACTATTCTTACATCAGTGTAAAATTATAATGGTTAGATGATTAAATTCTTGGTACAGTGATAGAAATTATAGCATGTGACTGCCCTTCTATATTTATCATCAATTCAATGCCTCCTGCACTCAAGATCAAGTGCCCTGAAACAGATTAGGCCAATCAAAATCCTTTCCAAATGATCCAAGCTAAAAATATTGACCTGTAACCTTAAAGGAATAAGTGTTTACACTCTAAACTCTTAGAACACAGATAGAATTGCCACAGCCTTTCTCTGTCAAATCACTTGAGTGATGAATATTGACTGATATGAATTACAGTAAGTCCTGTGTAAGCACGTGTAATACAGTAAATGTGGTTGTTTCTTTCATTCCCAATATATTATTAAACCTTTAGGTCTAATTTCATCACTTATCATTTACATAATCTGACAGTAATGCTGGAAATCTGAGTCCGCTAACGTGAACTTTTTCATTTCAAAAGTTATGAATATTTCACCAAGCTCAAATGTATTATTCAAAAATGCATGATTTAAAACTGAGCAAAAAAAAACGCTATTGTTTGATCAACCCTCATGAGATTTAAACACATCTGATTATCCAGTCTGAACATTAGTTTAAATTTTGCTTCAAGATCCAGTACCAAAAACATTATTATTTAATGATTTTTATTCTTCAAGAATCAATACACGGTTTATGCATAATACATTACTTAAAACGGGCGAGTATTTATTGTTCTAGTTCCTTTCGAAAACTTATATTAACTGAAATACATTTTAACATCCTGTTTCATTACATTTTGCTTCAGCTGATGTAAAACCACATATTTTCCGTACATGTGTACATGCCTAAAATAGTGTTAAATAAACTTAATTTGCTCTGTTTTATAAAGAAAAAAAATGATAGCACCTTTGCCTCACACCACCAGGGTTGGGGGTTCGATTCCCGCCCTGTCTGCATGGCATTTGCATGTTCTCCCACCGTGCTATGGGGGTTTCCACCAGGTACTCCAGTTTCCTCCCTGGGTCCAAAGTCTGAGATCTAAGGTCTATAAAGCCAACCCTACGATTAGTGGGCAACCTGCTCCACCTGAGCCACAGCTCCAAATGGATGGTTGGATATATATATATATATATATATATAAAATGAAACAGTAATAAACTTTTGGCAATGTATGCAGACTTTCCAACCTTACTTAATTAACTTAGTAGCTAATAGGCAATAGTGGCTCGGGCCACAACAGACAACCCTGTCATTGGTTATTTTTCTTTAACAGCATGCCCCCTAATGTTTCCTCACACAATTATTTATTGTCGGACATTCATGGTAGGATAATAAAATCAATCCTAAAAAAAATAAAAATAAAATACGATCAAGTCTCTTTATATGTACACCTTCCCAGATACAAAACAAATCTTTTCCAAATCCAATATTTTCTATTTTTTCCCCCACTATTTTTTTTTTGTGAGTATCAGCCCGATACGGATATTGGGTATCAGATCAGTGCCATCTCTATAACCTATTTAAATGATTGTGCTTTTTCACTGAGCAAAAAAAAAATCACTGCAATTACACATTAGGAAGAGTGACAAAATGTTAGAAGCAAAAATTTAGAAGTAATATGTTGGGGTTTTTTAAGATTAGAAGTAAGACGGATTTTAAGATTAGAAATGTAACCAATCGTGGATTAATATATAATAAAGTGAAATAACCCTGTCTTGTAACCCTATTAAAATCTAGTCACTATAATCTAGTAGTACTATGCATACGAGTCCAATATAGACTACTCATCATAATTATGAGCAAATGCATCATGAAAGATATACATATTTTATACAACAATGCTGCTCAGTCTGTGAATCTGATTGGCTGGAAGTTGTTGATTCATTTTCTACAAACAGCAGCTCTGACAATAGTTGCGCTTGCAAGCTAAATCGCGTGTTCACATTAATGCAAACATTAATGCGACTACTATGACATGGCTTCAACAATGTAATCCTTGCCAAATTGCTATAAGCGGAATAAAACATTCTGGGAGGTGGACGTTTGGTTTCCACCTCTCCAAGTGTTTTGTTCTGCTTTTCTAATGTTCAACGGGAGGCTGAACTTGCTTCCATATTATCACGCGGCGATATTTACATAGCAACAGATAAGTGGCTTCAATATCTCATAAGATTTTGTATTTAAACAGAGCTTTCTTCTAACCTGAATTCCTGTACAAGCCCATCATCAGAGATGTATTCACTCTTTCGTGTTGTTTAAACAAAGCGTCTCTAATGAAAAATGCATTAAGTGTAATAACAGCTGCTATCATTATCATAGTGTATTCAAACAAAGACTGTATTCAAACAAAGACTACAGGTATCATTAAGAACATTTTCATTTTGTCCAACAAAGCACTGCATTGATTTGTTCTGTTATTTACAAAACACAGGATTTCATTAAAAAAAAAATTTTTTGATCAAACACCTGGTGTATTACGCACTGTATTTCAAAGACATGTGTTTAGTTTAGAGTGCTACGATCATGAATACACACATCTAATATGCTGTAGGTTTAACCCACTGTAGAATCCTTTAGGGGTTTTTTTTTCCCCCTCTCACCATCGCACACACTGTCACAAGCCAGCTGTACCCAACTAACACAGTTGGTGTGTTCTATCACCCACAAACACTTACACACACAAACAATGGCAGTGTCATGAAAGCTTTTGAATAACAATACCGTATAATGATCTACAAGTCTGATTGGTTAGAAGGTGTTGATTAATTTTCTACACCAGAAGCTTGTCACAGGTTTATATTAATCCCCTTGCCCTAATACGTTATTATTTCACATTAAACTACGAATGGATAAATAGAACATGCCATTCTTTAATAAATGAAAAATTTGTATTATTGGCAAATTGCTATGGTATAAGAATAAAATACCTCAGATATTTTTCTGATAACATCATGTTTTATTCGTTTCTAAACAGACATCTGAGCACTTACTAAAGGGCATAAAATGAAGTGAAATTAAAGGCATAGAATACTTACAGTCAGTGCTTCATATTCCTGCATATCATAGAGCAACAATGATCAGAAGTAGAGAAGAAAGCAACATTGTTCAAGATATTATGATTTTAAAGCGTCTTGCTTTGCTTTGCAAGGCCTCGTTTCTTCATTTCCAGCACGAATAATCTGAAGAATCAAATGATAAAAATTTTGACACAGCAGGCAAGAAATGACTTTTGACAACAGGGAAAGTATAGCAGATATAATCGCTTTAACCCAACCATGATTCCTGATCATGACTACTTTAAGTCAGAAATGTATCACGAACAGGAAGAAAACAGAATCTTGCTTTACTTCTATTAGTTACTTAAATTCTATTAACTTCTATAATTAGCTTGCACACATCCACCATTACAAGCTTGTCCTCTTGGTTTTTTTAATGTAGAATCAAAGTGAACTTTGTCCATAAGGGGGCAGAGTTGGCCTAGGTAGCAAGGGTGCATCTCAGGACCAGCATGAAGTACTAAACCTCATAATATTCAAACCATGTGTGGAATTGCTGAATATCGAAGAAATATTTTTAGTAACGGAATCTCAGAAGTGAGTAGAAATACAAAACAACAATATATATTTTCTATAGAAAATCCTTAAACGGTTTGGTTCTGTAGAATCCACTTGTCTACTAAGCACCATTTGAACATTTCACTTTCTTAATCATTTCTTATTAAGTTTGTATCCATGTGTAAAAGCATAGTCCCAAATCCAGCACCATGCCACATGGCTCTATGGACAAAGATTAGAAGCGTTACACTGGTCTGTATTAAACATACTACAACAGCACAGAGGAATTCTTGGATCTGATTCTTCGGAAGGTGTGGATTCATTTTATACACTCAACTCAACACAATTTTAAAAAAATATTTATTTCTATTGGAGCCAAGTTATGTGCTGCTTTTAAAAACAAGTAATAAATCTTCAAATCAATCCTGAATTGAACTGGCAGCCAGTGAAGAGATGATAAGATGTAAGTAATATGCGCCCTCTTTTTTTGAGAGTCAGTAGCCTGGCTGCAGCATTCTGCACAAGCTGTAGGCGGGACAGTTTCAGCTGGCAGAGTCCTGTATAAAGAGCATTCCCATAGTCCAATCTAGATGTAATAAAAGCATGAATAATTATCTCTACAGTTCATGTGAGGAAACCCACCAACATCCTAGAGTTCAAGCTGTTCTGTACTGAGGAACGGGCTAAAATTCCTCCAAGCCATCGTGCAGGACTGATCAACACTTACCCCAAACGTTTAGTTGCAGTTATTGCTGCATAAAGTGGTCACACCAGATACTGAAATGTTCACATACTTTCACTACTCACAGATATCTAATATTGGATCATTTTCCTCAATAAATAAATGACCGAGTATAATATTTTTGCCTCGTTTGTTTAATTGTGTTCTCTTTATCTACTTTTAGGACCTGTGTGAAAATCTGAAGATGTTTTGCGTCATATATATTTCTGAAGAAATATAGAACATTCTAAGGAGTTCACAAACTTTCAAGCACTGTATAGTAGTTACGGAACGTGAGTGTGAGTGAACTTGGTCCTTCATGTGTTTGATAGTGTGCTAATTTCAGCCTCCACCCTGTGTGTGCAGAGTTTGCATGGTCTCCCTGTGTTTTGGGGATTTCCTCTGGGTTCTCTGGTTTCCTCCCCCAGTCCAAAGACATGCAATGTAGGCTGATTGCCATCTCTAAATTGTCCATAGTGTGTGAATGTGGCCTGTAATGGGCTGGCAGCAGGGTGTCATCCACCTTGTGTCCCAAGTCCACTTGAATAGGCTCCTGGCTCCCCCATGACCCTGTACAGAGGTACAGAAATTGGATGAATGGATGGATAACCTGGTCTAAAAATATCACAGCTTTACGGTATCATTGTATTAATTGGCCAGTTTCTTGGAAAGAGGTTATTGTGAATGATTTTTCCATGCAATCGATACAATACACAGTCAGTATTTATCATGTTGTTGTTATTAGCTGAAAGACATTGTGGCTGAGAGGAAGTGAAAAAATTATTCTAACTAATGCAGCATTGTGGATCACTGCTTATGCCAAAAATAAATAGTCATTTCATTTAGTTCTGCTCAGCAATGCCGTGTTTCTTTGTTCTTTGATAGCGACTATGTTTGATAAAATTAGGAATGAGCTAGAAGTGGCAGCAAAGTTACACGACCAGTACAATCATGTGTAGTATGATTTGGTGAGAGTCGAGACAGAGGACGGAGATTCCATAAATTTTCCATACCAGTTATCCTACATAGGGTCACGGGGGCACCTGGAGCCTGGAATTCGGGGCTCAGGGCAGGGGACACCCTGGACAGGGTGGCAACTCATCACAGGGCGCAATCTCACACACACATTCACAGACTGTGGACAATTAGGAAATGCCAATCAGTCTACAACATGTCTTTGGACTTGGGGAGGAAACTGGAGTACCCAGAGGAACCCCCCGAAGCATGGAGAGAACATGTAAACTCCGCACACACAGGGTGGAGGCAGGATTTAAACACCTAACCCCGGAGGTGTGAAGGAAAATGCTTACCACCAAGTCAACGTGCCGAGGACGGAGATTGTGAAAACTAAACAAATGTGTAGACAGTAATGGATGGAAATGTAGTTTGAAAAATTCAATGGTCGGTGAGGTAACCATTGAATCATATGCCATGACTAACCATGACGACTCTAATTCAAACGCTGTGGGCATCGCAAAAGACAACCATTAGTGGTTCTTTAAACACAAACCTACACATACACACACAAATCCACAAAGCTACACATGAACATCCTGTGTATATAAGAGCACACACACCCCTCATTTGATGTCATGGCCTGGAGAGGTGCATGAAAGTTACCACTTCTTTCATCTCATCAGGAGAGATCATTACTGACTCTGTCCTTCCTCTCCTGACCGAGACGTTCCCCCACAGACAAGCTTTAAAACTCATTACACCCACCAGGGGACTTGGGGGACTGTCTGGGTCTGCTAGGGTGAGAGTCCTACCTTCCTTTGTCATTAGAGCCTTGATATTTACAGTATGTATATAGTGATCTTAGGATGGTCTGAAGTCGGTGAGGAATTGGGAAGCCAACGCAGACATGAGCTATCCATGAGTTATGAGGTATCATACATATCATCATTGCACTACAATTAGTACAATTCAGGTTCAGGTATGCTGACCTAAACTACTGATCCGTGCTCGTGTTCTCTGTTCGGATCCGTGAGTAATTAGCCGGCCGCGTTCCCTGTCTTTGCATGGCCTCTGCTAATTGTGCGTGTTGTCTGAGAAACCCGAGAACCTTCAGATCGTGACCAGAGCGCCGGAGCATGGCTGAAATCTATAAAAAGCCTTTTCTTTTGCTACTTATTAGCTGGATGCAATGTCGCCTGCTAATGCCAGTTTCCAAACAGAGTAAATAAAACATGGCCAAGATCGCACAGGGACAGGAGAGGAAAGGTCAGGTGGCCACAACATCTTGTAACTGGACCCTAGATGGTGGGCTGTAGCATCTAGGTTGCCTTGAGGAACAATGAGTGTTCTAGCTACCGTCACGCCTCACCGTTTTTGGAGACTTGAGATTGCTTTGGCGGTGGTTTTCATTCTGCAGCTTCTGATAGCAGAGAGCAGCTTTGATTTCACATAAGCAGTGTATATATATATATATATATATATATATATATATATATATATATATATATATATATATATATATATATATATACACACACACACATATATATAGATATTATTATTATTATTATTATTATTATTATTATATTACATATATGTATATATAATATATTGTATTATATATACACGTTCTGTTTTTTCCCTCAACCCTCAAGCACATGTTTTTAATGTAATCCTATGGAAAGTGGCAGTAAGGAGAAATGCAGGTACCTTTAAAAAAGCATTGCCATCGGCAATTTTTTTCATTTACAGCTGAGAAGAAAATCAGAAAAGCTCAGTGCCACGGCAAGCACTTTTTAAAAATACTTTATAACCAATCGAGTCACAGCAGGTGGGCTAAGAGAAACTGTAATGTGTAGAAGTGAGAGGAAGGATGCAAGTGTGTAATCTAAGCATGTACTTTATTATAAGGTCAAAGAACAGACAGGAAGCATTAAAAAAGGAATATCCATAAGTAAAAAAAAAAAAAACATGGAAAAGCCAGGAAAAGCCAGACATTGAACATGGAAACTTGGAAAACAGTTCTGACTTAATGTCATCAATGCACAATAAGACTTCACAAAGAGAGAAAGAAACAGCAGGGTGTATATAGAGAGACTAGCTAACACAGAACAGGTGGACACAATCAGGTAACAGACCAATGACAGGCCTAGAGCAGAAACGAAGGTACATGGAAATATAAACAAAAGCACACTCAAAATAAAAAGAAATGCAGGTAGGAGTGTCATACTCAAAACCATGCCACACATCAAGACGGGGGAATTCATGGAAAACAAACATGGAAGACCACTTTCTGGTGAAAAAATTAGCATAGCAGGAGATTTATGACATGTTCAATCAAAAATATTTAATTACCAGTATTCCAATTTTAAAATCGGTCTCAGATTTACGACTATTTTTGGGACATTCACCTGTACGCGACCCACTAACTGCAGTAAGTCGCAGAAGCAGCTTAAATTCTCTTTATTTTCTGCCTGATCCAAATCAAATCTAGATAGCACGTTTGTACAAAGTTAGCTTTATTAAACAAACGAAAAAGAGGACATTAATTGATTATACAGTATGTGTTTCTTAAAATAAAATAATATGTTATATAGCAGGGTTATAGTTACAGTGTGTCTGCCACATAAGCCACTTTTTCATATCAGCACAAAAGGCCAAATGTGAAAGCAGCCTAGTATTGTAAACTACAACATCAAAGCCGGCGGCCATATTTAAGTGCACTTTCAACTAGTATGACTTACTGTTTCCATCTCTGCTCACTTCTTTGATTGGCAGCCTGCGACTACTCATCGAATCTCTGACACTCTGCACCTTCTCACTTGTTTCCAAATGTAAATTATCTTTACCGTGCCATACCATAATATTCCACACCATACTATGCATGCTACAAATGTGGATTTATACTGTAAAGCCGATTACAGGATGCAAACCTAGCATACGATACATGCTCCAGCTCTAATTGAATCAGAGGAAATCAATCGGCTGTTGTGTTGTATCTGTCAGAGCATACCGTAAATCTTCATTTGCACTGTGACAGCCTCGGCTCCTCTCAATTGAGCTGCGCTTAGCTCTTCTAAATACAGATCGACACTCAGTTGCCTGTAAGCTTCATTGAAAATCGACTGCCTGGTTATTAGAGCAGGCTTTGGATCGTACGCCCTCGTAGCTAGCCTCCAATGCTCATAATGCAGCTCAGAGCCTTGAGAAAACATGCAAATCCTGTTTAAACACCAGAAAATGGAGTACATTTTAATATAATGTGTTTGTTCATTTCAGAATCAGGGCCTTTTTTTTTTTTTTTTTTTTTTAGAGGAAATAGGTTTTATTTGCCTGTTACATTTTGCAGATGGTAAATATTTGCCTGGGGCTCCGGTGTGATTATTGCTGTTTGTACAGTATAAGATGTACTTGAGTCAGGAAAAGAAAGAAAAAGAAATAGCTTGTGCTGATATTGAATTTTCATATCGTTATAATTGCCTATTAAAGCAGATTATAACATTATAAAATAATGTGCTTAGTTCCTCAATTGGTGCAATTAATGATTGTCACATAATAGTCAAATTGTCATAGAAAATTATTTGGTAAACATTAACCTGGGATTGTCTTTGACAAGAAGGCATTCACGTTTAAATTTTCCAAAAGAAGCCAAGATGGATTTTCCAAGTGTGGGCTCGACGAGGTGTATAGCTCTCTATGCAGCTTGCTACCCACTTTGGCAGCCTCAACGTTGCCTCTCATTTTGCGTTAGTCTTTGTTTATTTTTCATTTTGAAATGATCCAAATAATGAATATGAGTAACTTTCTCAGCTTAAATATTGATGTAACTTTTGGACTTAAGTCACTCTGAATACATATTTAGATTTGTAATCTTTCATTGTGTGGTTGTATGGAATTAGATTTGTGCCAACAGTATTGAACGTAGCTTTTCAAGAAACGAACAAAAATATACAATGAGAAAGAAGAAAAACACTCTGAAACTGAAAACAGTGAACTAGAGTTTTCTAAGCCTCGTTTTTGCTAATCGTGGTTTATGAGTTTTCGTTTACGCTTTCAAAGTTTTCGTTTACGGTCCGCAAGTTTACGTTCGCCATTCTGACACAAATCTGTCGTGTGGGCGGGGCTTAACAGCGACTTACACTTGTTGGCTACTGAGATTTGGATCGACAGATTGAAGTGTCCAGCTGAGAAGGATGTTGATGATGATGATGATGATGATGATGATGATGATGACAATAACGGTGGCGCTACGTGCCGCTCCTGAGAGCTCATATCGAAAAATAGTCGTATGAGACTCCCGAAACCTCAAATATTAATTACGAACTAATCCACTGACTAAGTAAGTCATTTCCACTACAAAGTACAAACACTATAACTATACAGAGAACCACTTCCAGAACGCTCTCCAAAATTCTTAACACTGAAGTCTCTACTTCCAGGTCAGGGAGCTGTCGATTCATATCACACCACTGATGAGAGTAAATCACTGTTAAGCCCCGCCCACATGTGAGATTTGTGCCAGAATGGTGAACCTAAACTTGCAGAGCATAAATGAACAGTTTGAAAGTGTAAATGAAAACTCTGGCAAAACCATAATTAGCGAGTTCACTGTGTTCATTTGCAGAGTGTTTTTCTTCTTTCTCAATGTATATTTTTGTTAATTTCTTCGAAGTGTTACATTCAACACTTTTGGCACAAATCTAATTCCATACTGGTGTCTGTTATTCTACATTTCAAATACTGACTACGTTTACATGGACCGCAGTAATGTAATTATTGACCTTATTCTGAATAAGACAATATTGTGATTAAGGTGTTTACATGACTCGCTTTTAGAATACTCCTTTCATGTTCCCGTTTTACATGTTATAGAAGATAGATTGATTAACAGCACACGTCATTACGTTCCCACGCCATCCGACATTCCCGCTGGAATTTCACTTATCGACATACCCAAAACTGTATACGGTCCCATAACGAAGAAGAACTGTGTTTCATTTTTAATTTTATGAACGCTTCAAATGTGGGTAATTATTTGTCATGTTATACGTGCAAATAGACGACCGCTTGAAGCCGTGGGCTGTGTCCCAAACCGCGTTCTTATCTACTGTATAGTAGCTGAAATATGTATACTAAAGTAGGTAATATAGTAGGTAAATATGCGATTTCGGACGAAGCCGTTCTCTCTTGTATGCCGTAAAACGGTTGAGTACAGCCATGTGTGTACGTGTCCTGTCTCAAAATGCGGTGAAAACTCCCACATGATGTTAATAGTGTGATTAAGGTGTGTACATGTCTGTAACGCATGTCAATAATGCGAATAAAACCGGAATACTCCACACGTCTTAATTCCATTTGTGTTTACTTCGAGTATGACTTTAGTCGGATTAAGATCATCAGAAATCGCTGTTTACATGCTGGTTTCTTAATCAGAGTATCGTCTTAATCGGGTTAATATCGGATTATTGTTGTCCATGTAAACGTACTGACTGTAAGTAAGACGGGCCAGCTGTGGCTCAGTTGGTAGAGCGGGTTGTCCACTAATCGTAGGGCTGGTGGTTCAATTCCCAGCCAGCATGACTCCACATACTGAAGGGTCCTTGGGCAAGACACTGAATCCCAAGTTGCCCCCGACGGCAAGTTAGCGCCTTGCATGGCAGCTCTGCTACCACTGGTGTGTGAGTGTGTGTGTGAATGGGTGAATGAGACACAGTGTAAAGCACTTTGGATAAAAGCACTATATAAGTGTGCCATTTAAGTAAGAAAAGCAGAAACGTGCTGACAACTACATACGACTACAGCATAACAAAACCTGAGAAAATCACACATCAACCAGATTTCCCTCATCTTGCCAAAACACCCTGCCACCCTTTCACCATCTCATGGAACTCCTTCAAGGCCTACATGTAATATAATATTGGTGTTTTCATTCCAAATTCAGTTCAAGCACACAGTTCTATTACTTGCTAGGATGCTTTCATTCAAATATTACAACGTGGTAAGCATAGCAGTGTCCTGATACGCCACACCCCAAACTTCTAACCGTACTTTACAGGGAGTAAAGGAAGTAATACAAGACAGTAGCTGCCTTGTGTAGCAGAGACATCAAGCATGAGCAGGTCTCCCATAGCAACTGCTAAGCAGCACCAACAATATCCATTCATGCTGGCTATCTAAAGGAGTGTGTTCCAGGCTCCAGCTAAGGCCCTGAGGCCTTGAGATTTATATAGCAAGAATGTGTGAGAAAGAAAGAGGTAGGGGGTGTTTAGAGAAGGAGAAGAACATGCTTTGCATGCTTTGTTTGTTGGAATTCAAGGCCAAACCTCAGTCTGAGGCAGCTTTTCCACTCATGGAGCTCTAAAATCAATATATTTAAAGAAAAGGAAAAAAAACAACAACAAAAAAGCTATTAAGGTTACAGTTACATTATGGTCCAGAGATGACGATTTGAGTATTATTTTGGTGAATACCCTTTGCTTTTATAACTGCCACCAACCTCTTCTCTATCCTCCAAGCAGCAATCAGGAGGGATGTAAACGTTAGCATGTAACTGATAATGAAAAATGCATGCACAGTAACCCAAATGAAGTGCAGCTTCATTCCAGCCTATTAGCATGTCACGTACTTGCTTACAGATATGCCCAGAAATTTCATTTAGTAGATGATGATTCAAAATTGTACTACAAATGCAGTCAGCTTGTCTTACTACTAATAGACCTTCAATGAATCCGTCCTATTGACTTTGCTATATAAGGAATAAAACACAAAATAACAATTGATGCTGGTGTGTGATGTGGCCCAACAAAAAGCAGAGTTCCTGTTACCCCGGAAGATTATTTTCTAATAACAGAACATCCCAAAGTGTTTTCCTCTTATTCTACAGCAATTCACTGGTGCAAAGAATGGTTTATTTATTAAAGAACATTATCTGTTTATAGTTACATTTAATGTCTATGCAGTAAGTTAGTTCCTGTTATCACTTATGCTAGAGCAGCTACAAACCCAACGTCATTCTCTCACTTTCACAAATTCCTGTGTAGGAAGACTTAAAGTTACAGATTTTCCTCTGACTGTTACAAAGTTCTTACACTGGAGACTCCACCGGTGTCCACTATACTCCCTGTGTAAGTTGTTACCCTACACATTATAACATAGTGCAACGAGGACACTACTGAAAGTTATAGAAAATTAACCAGCACCTTCCGACCAATCAGAATCAAGCATTCAACAACATTGTGGAATAAAGTGTGGCCTAACAACATGCACGGTGTACTGTTGCTCTAAGGTTTACAAACCAGTTTTTCAGAATCGCTCTTGTGTTCTGGCAGTAACATCATGTTTCATAACTTCTACACGTTTCAGGTCACTGAAAATCAGTATCCGCTCAGGGAGCACCACACTGAGGCTTTATTGGTGAAATGGGTAATCTGAGAGCCTCTTTAATAAAATGCCATCTCCACTTTGGGTTCTATGATTTGTGACTACACAGATTCATCACTTACTAGCTGAACAATTTACTGTTCTACAGGGAACCTTCTAACAGAGCCATAACGTCATGTAATGCCTTGATGTCATGTAATCTTTTCATTACAAATTGAGGATTAAAGTCTTGCACAATGACAGAGCACTGTGGAAGGGCAGTGAGATCCTATTATGGAGGTATTATGTAACAGTTAATTGAATTGTAGCATAAGAGAGGACCATTAACTCCTAATGTAACAGCTGGGATTTTTATATAAAGCCTGTGGTTATGGATAAGAGATATGTGAAACTGGAGATCAACGTGGGTATATACTGATCATCAGTTACACAATATAGCATGATATTTAACATACAATATTGTTATCATGGTCCATATGACATTTGGGAGGAAGTGTGCTTAGATGAACCGTGCTGTGAGAGCAGGCAGGATATAATTGTGTAAAATGATCATATGTTGTTATTGTGGGTAATTCAAAAAAACATCAACGTATAATACTTCATAATCATAAACAGAAGAAAAAGTGAGAGTCAAAGCCAAGGAACATGAAACAATGAAGCAAGGGAAAACACAGCTTAGACTTAAACAGAGCTTTGAACTAAAAAGCATGCTAAGACTTTGCAATGAAACACAGAATCTAGACAAAATTATTAAGGAATAAACACAGAACAAGTTCTCACGTTAGGATAACAAACCACATATTGGACTAGAACCAAAAACAAAGGAAACTATAAACAAAAGCACATGTTCAATTAACAAGAGCAAACACCACTTGGAACTACAACATGCCCTAAGAGGGAGAATTTCTTACAATATCTAGGCAGCAATTTGTGGTGGAATTTGTGCCCCGGAGGTAAAGACTGTCTCATACATACGAACCACGAGGGTAAATGTTTGTTTAAATATAATGATAATATTGTAAAGAGCTGAAAAATGTTTGACAGTTACTGTGTGAGATGGACAGTTCAATATTGGCACATGAAAAAAATTCTTTGAAAGTTATATACAAGTTATATGCTAGAACTTTTTAAAGAGTGTGATTTGACCAGAGTCTGCTGCACCCCCCCTCCTCTCTCTCTCTTTCACACCAACAGAAGGCATATAACATTGAGCAGCAGAGTGTGAAAAGCGGAAAGGATGTGAATGGCATGGGTAAGTCCGTGCTTCTGTTTCTTCCAGAACAATAATGGCTTTGCAATGCGGTATACGTTGGGCCCACTGAATCATAATTCTCTGCTATCACAGCCTCTTTGCACACAAGTTTCAGAGAATTGCCTGGCTTTCATAAATAGCTGCATACTGTAAGTACAAAAACACGCTGCAAATATTACTGATTAATATACTTTAAAACTAATAACTGGACTTTAAATATTTATATATCCAGACTGTACGTATCCCTGCATAAGTTTAATATGGTTTCGTTTCACCACAGTGTTATGAAGTCCTTAGCTAATCGCATTCCACCAGAAATCGTATTATTTATAGTTAATACATACTAGTTAATACTAAATAATGCATTATGAGTAAAAAAAAAAAAAAAAAAAAAGAATGAATAAATAAAGAAATAAATAAGAAGCGAGAGTAGCATGCCTATCAAGAACTCCAAATTCCAGAATCAATATTCCGATACTCAGAACAACAGAACACATTTGCATACTAGAACATGATTGGCTCATGGATGTTATGATGTAACAACTCAGAACAACTGTGACAATTTTTGCGCTTTGTCCAGGAGGCACATTACAATTAAGTCCTAAATAATTATATCATAAATTATTTATCAACGAAATTATTATCAGCAATGTTGTTGGACAGTTCATACAAATGATACGAGGAGACAACACTGCCCGTCTCATAAAATTAACCTATGTAGCTTTTCATACTGAGTAAGTTATGGCAATTGATATTTAAGCGTAAAAGCATGTTTATAGGTTCACATCATGCATTTGAAGCTTTTTCCAAAAATTCCTGAATCTTGCATAACTTCTACAGCCATGTGCAAGTGTTTATGAGTGTGTGTGTGTGTGTGTGTGTGTGTGTGTGTGTGTGTGTGTGTGTGTGTGTGTGTGTGTGTGTGTGTGTGTAACAACGGAATCCTGATGCTCAACTGCTGATGAGATCTCATGGAGAAAGTCAGGGAGAGAGTTTTAATCCTCCCATAATCCCTTTCTGTATCAGACCCCTACCGAGAAAGGAGGCTGAAAATTAAAGACTCGAGAGCGAGAAAGCAAGAGTCGGGGGGGAGTGAGAGAGTGTTTTGCTGTGTGAGTAAAAAAAGGAGAGGGAGGGCCCTGGCTGTGGAATGCCCAGAGAGTCATGTGACTGTTTACATCTGAGACGAAACCGAAGAGAGGCACGAGTGTGTGAGCAGCGCAGGAGAAATGGCCTGTGCACGCCCACATACGCACTCATACGCAGACATGTAGGCTCTCTGAGCACCCCACACACACACACACACATGCACACCCACACACTCACGCAGAAAACAGAATCATAAGGATGGATCAGAGATTAGGAGCTGGTGGGTATCCCGACAGTCCGCCCAGCAGACCCAGAGATGTGCTGGTCAAATCAGGTAAGACAATCTACTGGAAAATAACAGCTTCACTATCATACAATTATACTAAAAGGATGGCAAATTTGCAATTATGTGTCTGAGGTATAAAAGCGTATGCTGATGTTTACTGAGTTGTTGGGTCTGTCAATGTGAGAGGACTTCATGCACAACTCCAGCAAAGCCAATTAAAGCAGATTGCTCTTAAATCACTGTGGATTATAGAAATACTTACGGGTCATTTATGAACATACGTATGTATATTAGGATCATAAGCACTTGTTCATTCAATCATTCATTCAAACTTCTTCACTGATTGTTCTCAGAAGTCTGAACATTTATGCAGCATTCACTTGCACTAATGATCATTTCCCCATGGGCGCAAGCAGGAAATGAGACTGACAACAAGCACAGGATGCTGGATTCCCGTCGATCAAACGGTCTTAAGAGTATAACAGAACACAACAAACATGATGAGAATGCGTTTAAGATGAAATGCTTTATGAGGCAAATATTAGCTTTTGGATTTTGCTGCCGTGGAGATTCTGGGCCACTGTGTCACTACAACCCTCGGCGAGTCCATGAGGGAACAGTTAATCATTAAAATCCATGTGAAAACATCACAGAAAGGTTTACAGGGGTCACGCATGCCTTCCCGGAGCTATTACACACAAACTACATGATTCGCACAAAATGCATGAGAGATGAGAAGATGTGTATACATTAACATGGAGAGATTATTTTTTTTAGCACAACAGTTTATTAAAGTGTAATTCTTCTGTTTGCTTTTGTAGAAGAAGCACAAGGTCCACGTAGCCCGCTTTATCATGCAATGGGTGGCCCTAATAAACTGCACTGAGCCTATTTGCACAGCTATCTGGAAGGGCTCTCAGTGCTAACACGCCTTACAATAACACAACCCGTACGCCTGTCTGCGCACGGGTTGTGTTTTAGGATTTTTGTGTTTTAGGATTTAAAATTTCATAATGGGAAATTTCCTAAATGCCTACATATTTTATCACCGTTTCAATTTATAAATAAATAATCAACCACTTTTATTGGTTGAACTGATTTACTTGCTTGTACTTGGTCATTTGGTCAAACTTCTATACATCTATAGACTGTCATTAAGCAGTCTATCAACTGATTGTCAACAGCATATCATATTATTTGTAATATGTATCTTTAGACCACAACACTGTTGAATTCTTGATTCTTATTTATATGAATGCACTTGATCTAATGACATACGGAGTTGTGTGGTGGACACGCCACATAAACGAATTCGAAATGTGTGTGGGATTGTTGATAAAATGGCGTTTTCTGTGAGGAGATGTTCATTTCACATTTATTGGAAGGAGTCTCCAGGGTCAGTGCTTTGAAACAGTCACGGAAAAGAAGTCCAACACGGAAACTTTTTTCCAACACGGGAACATCCTCAGGTTGGAGGAGTTTTTGGGAACGTGACAGTCTGTTTGTGTGTGTGTGTGTGTGTGTGTATGTGTGTTGTTGTTAGTTCTGTCTTTCTTGAAGTTAATAAGATCAAAACAAGATGCTGGTGATGGACTGACTGTTTATAGCTGCTAGAAAGTAATTGACAACAGAAACGTACTAGTTTTGTTGAAGTTCCAATAAAATTAAAAAAATATTCTGTGGTTTCCGAGGCAAAAAAAAAAAACACTCCAGGATTTGTTGTAGGAAAATGAGCAACTTCCGAGTGAGTATCTCTGCGTTACGTTGGACCCGCTCACACCACACCATTGATTATTTTCCTTACTTCAACATCATGTCATAAAATCAGTCAATAGTGTCCACAGAAACGGATTGTGAAATATCGCTCACGCTAGGGATGAGCTGATAATCTGTAAATGATCTACTAAACATCGAGATTTAGAAAGTGGTGAGCGCAAAGTGAACAGAAAGGGGACAATTCAGTAGTCAGCTACTAAACTTTAACGTAAATCAACTTGACCCTTCAAATGAATAGCACAGATTGATAGTGTGTAGAATATCTATTAATCCTCAGCAATAATAAAATGTTAGCATATTGTTTAAAATGGTTGCTAGTTGCTAGTCACTTGACGTGTTTTTGACTTTCTATCCAATGCTTCTTTAAATTTGTCCAATATAAGGAACCTTAGAAGAAAGATGTTGTTATGCTAGCTTTCCAGTGGATTGGGCTTCTTTATAGGAACGCAAACGTTCCAAAAATAAAAATAAAAAATGCTGCCTTCTTTTAAATGGAACAGAGGGGTACTTGGTAGCAAAGTACCCATGGTAATAATATGTTAGATTGAATAGTACTGAATATTGTATAATTGCCCAAATGCATCTTAATAGTGTTAGAATAAAGCAGTAAGCCACGAGACAGTGTGAGTGACAGTGATTTTATCACGGGTAAGGGTGTTCTTAGGCTCGGCAGAAAGCAGGCACGTAATCAGAGATAGAAACATCTCTAAAATCGAGTGTTGAATAAATCATTTAATTTATTAATAATAATAATCGCAGTAAACAATTCTTCCTCCGTGCAATGCAGTTTGTTAACAAGAAGTTTTGGTTGCTACGCAACATAAGAGGCAAAGATTAGAGTATTCTGTGGAGAGAATAATGTCTTAAGTATAATGATTTTTTCGGTTTAATACAGAATTATTCAGTTACTGTGATGCAATCAGAGGTGTGTGTGCGTGTGGTGTGTGTGTGTGTGTGTGTGTGTGTGTGTGTGTGTGTGTGTGTGTGTGTGTGTACTGAGTATTTTACAAAGAGGCTCAGCCAATCAGAGGTTAGAACCGAAACTACTCATTTTATAACATGGCATTATCCATCTCAGTCTATTATGTGAGAGAACTTATATTATGTTATAAAATTATTATATAAGTTGACGACATACTTCTGTCAGCCAGTTTAAAAACTTTTTTAAAACAGCATTTTTTGCTTTTTATTTATTTATTTGTTTGTTTGTTTGTTTATTTAAAAAAAATAGCTGTGGATGGTGTTGTCTTGCTCAGATCTTTTATAATGGTCATTTCCAGTTCTGTGCTTGGCCAAAGGTCAGTATTTGGAGTGGATTATGGGAAATAAGCTACCGTCCCCTACCCCCACCCCCATTACTTTTTGCTGCACTCCAACACACACACACACACACACACACACACACACACACACACACACACACACACACACACATACGCACTTCCCTACCTCATCATCCCCCTCCCTTGGGAGGATGAATTCTGGGCATCCCCATGACAACAGCCAGTTGCCAGCAGCCCAGTTTGTGTACAATCGTAGGTGGAGATAAAGTGCTCGGAAAGTCTTTAAAGAACCCCCTTGTGTCAAACAGCAGTGATACAACTCTGTGCTAAATAATACTTAATCACCTCTCACAGCATGAACAGCGCTCGCAGTAAGTGACAGTAAAAGGGCAGAACAAGTTTAACCCTGAGAAATCTGTCTGCGCCTACGGATAGCTTTTTTTTTACCCCTGAATAACACATGACTCATATTCAGACAGACATTTTTTCAGAGACACAGGTCTGCAGTAGGTCTAGCTTTCAGAGTCATACCTGTGTTTCATAGTCACACAGATGTGGAATTGAATTAACGTTCGTCTGTTCCTGAAAGCAGACTCGTGGAAGCAGACTTCCTTTACTGGACACGTTAACTGACTCCTAAGGTCTTGAGGGAGGCAGCTAAATGCATTACGGCCATAAAATGGAAGGATATTAACTTTCAGAACAGATGCAGAAAACTCACCGCCTCTGCCCTGCATGACATAGATATCTAATCAATGAGGAGACAGATCCTGCCACGAAAGCGCAGTCGATATGCTGGGAGATCCTGTGACTCCATTCTGTTCCTCTTCCTTTTTATTTCCATAACTCCATCTTTCATGCTGGCTTACATGCTGCTTTTCTCACACACATACCCTCAGCAACTCTTTCTACAAGCATTGAACTCAGCGGAGAAATACGATGCTCCATTCGTGTCCTCGTGACACACACTGACTCCAAATTAAGTATTTTGTCAGGTATTTCAACTGACTTGCATGCTACTGTAGCTAAATGTCTACACCTACACCTAGACTCAACCTCAGTAACTCAGTAGGCACTCAAATAAAACCAGTAGTTTTTATACAAAAAGCAAATTTCCTCATGAGGACCAGCCAAATGTCCCCACAAGGGCAAAACTGTTGCATATTCCCATCATTATGGGGACCATTGAGGTAAAAAATATGGCCACATACACACACACACACACACACACACACACACACACACACACACACACACCACAACAACTCTTTCCATTACCACAGGGTCCACATTAGAAGAAGTACGTTCATGAAAAACCACACCGTCATTAGCCATGACCTTTAATAAAAAGGAAATGACCAAGCTCTTTTAAGGGAAGGTTACAAGGGACGGCTTCCTGTCAGTGACATTAGCCCTAATACTGTAAGTATGACTCCATCTGGACAAATAGATAGATATTATTCCACGTGTTTTACAGAAAGAGTCGACTCTGGCATGCTGGGTGATCTTTTCCTGCTCTTGGAAGATCAGCATAGTGATTAATTTGGTAATAGTTTGGCTAAAAATGGCATTTGCATAACGTTCTGGAAATAAATTAATTAAAAAGACCATGAACAAAATGTAGTCAATTAGACAAGTTTATCTTCAATGTAGTCACAGACTACTTTGGATTGCAGTCCAAAGTTTGCTTCTGTAGTCTTTCACTGGAGTTCCAAAGGTTAATGTTGCTAACTACTTCAACCCGTCATCACGGTCAGCTCAAACTGTGTTGAGATGTTAGAGTTTCAATTCTTATTACTTACTTATGTGGTTTTCAACATTGAATCACTTTTATTTTCCTCAGGACATTAATGCAAGCAAGAGACACACACCCTGATCAGCCACAACATTAAAACCACCTGCTTAATATTGTGTCTCAAACCATTCATTCACTTTTTGCAGTGTGGTAGGGTGTGCATTATCCTGCTGAAAGAGGCCATTGCCATTAGGGAATAGCGTTGCCATGAAGAAATGTACTTGGTCTGTAACAGTGATTAGGTAAAGGGTACTGTACGTGTCAATGTAACATCCATGTGAATGCTAGGATCCAGGGTTTCCCAGCAGAACATTGCCCAGAGCATCACACTGCACCCGCCGGCTTACCTTCCTCCAATAGTGCATCCTGGCACCATCTCTTCCCCAGGAAAGCAACGCACATGCTCCTGTCTGTCGACATGTTAAAAAAGAAAATATGATTCATCAGACCTGGTCACCTTCTTCCATTGCTCCATAGTCCAGTTCTGATGCTCATGTGCCCATTGTAGGTGCTTTTGATGGTGCACAGGGGTCAGCATGGGCACTCTGACTGGTCTCCGGCTACGCAGCCCCATACACGACACACGCTGTGATGCACATCAACTTTGAGAACTAACTGTTCACTCGCTGCCTAATATATCCCATGCCTTGACAGGTGCCATTGTGGTGAGATAATCAATGTTATTCACTTCACCTGTCAGTGGTTTTAATGTTATGGCTGAAAAAAATTGTACTTCCGGCTTGAGTATTAGACATATGTACATTTGACGGCATGACATGTTAGCTATAGGCTTTCCATACTTGTTAGCTACCTTAGCCTTGTTTTTCCAGTGTAAAACTAAAGAAGCTAACACAGGACACCAAACATATCTTCACTAACTGACTACACCTGAGGTGAAAGGATGAAATCTATCACTCTGTGTTTGAATAGATTGTTTAGGTCCTTATACATAGTGAGCTGTTATTAAGATAATCAGGAGTGTTGGTGCTAGCTATTTGTGGATTAGGACAGATATCTGTATTAGATAACACATTTTTCTGATTATGTATGATTACATTGTTAGTAGTTTAGCTTTGTCCTACTGTGGTTATCCAATTTGTAAAGTCAGCAACTATGGCTTACATGCTGTCCTCAGGAATGCACAGCAAGTGGTTAACTGGAACAAAACAAGACCTCGCATGACCACAGCTCTTGCTGAGTCCTCAGGCCACGAACAATTTACGAATGCTGCTATAAGCGTCTAATATACTAACCAAACTCGAATAACACTGATAACACTGCAAGGATTTAGTACAAGCCTTTACCGGATACAGCATTTATGAGACGTCCATCATCATCCCGCGCTTTGATTTAGAAGTGCCCCTTCTGCAGAATCCATTGTGCTCTGGTTTTAATATTGAATAGCGCAGATCGTCTCTGGTTCCTCCTCAAAACCCTTGCCATTGTTCAGATCTGGCCTCAGAGCATATGACACCCGATCTTTTTCCACTGTCACTCGGCTAAGGATCAATTCACCTTTAATATCTTCCTTCCATTGCGGACTGAAGGAGTCTGTGGTGCTCTGCGGCCTGTAGGGCTCTCGTTAAATGAATTATCCTTAAGTCGAGCTGAATCAATGAGTACGCCTGTGGTTGAAATGGAACCATTCAGATACGTAACTTTATCTAGTGCAGCAAATGAGGACCGGGATATATTTTTATACATTCATTTATTATCTGTAAAACCTTATCCAATTTCAATATCCAGGAGTTGTGGTGGATCCAGAACCTATTCTGGAAAATACTGAGTGCAGAGCAGGAATATGCTAAATGTGATGGAAATCGATTGCTTTCACATACTTTGTTAGTATAATCTTGTCTTGTTAAGTGCCTTAAGGACACTTTTTGACCCTTTTGATAGTGAAAATTGATCCTAGAGCGTATAACATGATATAATAACACAGTGTGGATAGACTGGGTGGTTGTGGTTAAGTTATAACAGGGCAAGGACCAGGTAAGGATTCTGAAGCTTGTGACCAGATAAGTGTACAAAAGGTACCAGACGCTCCGCGAGGCTGTGAGAGTCGCGGGCGTGGCGTCAGAGACTGAGACCAGACTTGGTAAGCACAAATCACCAGTAAGCACAAGTGGTAGTCTCACATCTAAATGAGTTCTTAAGCTCTCAACTTAAACCACATGGCTCTTGTGTTATTATCTTAAATACAACACATCGGTCTGTAATAACAGGTACTGCGGCGACATGTTAGAGCCCTGCTGTTCTTGTTTGAATGTGTAAATTGTTGGGTTCAGCAGACAGGAAATGGATCTCAGGAATTTCCTCCAGAATCCAAAGAAACATAAACAGCCAAACAAAAAAAAAGGCTAAAATGTAAAAACCTGCTACTTCTGGAAAGATCTTGTTTTTCTCTCAATCTTTCTCATATGGAATTACTCACACTCTATAGTTATGTCTATAGAAATGCCTTAGGCCAGAACCAGTGTGTTTGAACCCCAACCCCCACCACCACCACCACCCCCCGTCTATGTAGCAAGATCTAAAATGAAAAGATCTTTAAATTAACTTAAATTAATATCTTTAAATGAATGTCTTTTATTCTCATAGAAATGCTAGGAGTACCACAACGGTAATTAGTAATCGGTATTTAGTAATCCTGGTCTTACACTTGCCAATTCATAAAAAATGAAAAGTTACAAAGGTAAAGGTTGGGATTGGGGTAGGGTTAGTTTTCAAATACACATAGTGTACTTAGTAATATTTGTACTCATATTTCACAACTATTAGTCTGTTTGCAGAAAACAAACAAACGAAAAAGCGTTCGCTGTGTCCTGAAAACAGTCATAAATCTCCGTCATTCATTGGTCAGAAATACAGCAACACAAAGTAACACGTTGCCAAGTGTACATGGATAATGAGATCATGGGGAACATGAAGCTGGTGCTCAATAAATTATTTTGAAATGATATAAATAACTAGTTTAAAAGGTTTTGTTTATCACATCCAGCTCATATTTATTTATTTATTTATTTATTTTTGTCTTTTTGCGAGTCCAAATATCAAGAACACATGGCGTTTCTGCAACGCTACAGCTCTATTCCTTGGGCTCAGTTTAGTAGCTAGCATCTACAAAAGAAACAAAGAAGAAGAAGAAAAACACAGCAAACCAAAATGCACAATGTTTGGATTCACATTGTGTGGTGGGTCTGAACCTTTCTCACTGTAATTGAACCATACTCGAGTTTCCGATTGCTGTGTTGTCATCTGCCTAATCAAACCACACTAAAAGGAAGAACGTGCCAGCGTTTGATGCAAACTGACTAAGCACTGCATATAAAGGCACTGATTGATCACTATACAGTAACTAAAGATGATTATCAATTTGAACTGTCTTTCAGTACCTCTCCCAAGCAGCACAGCACATTACTATAACATGTACAGTATATCAAGCATGAACTTATAGGTTAGAGCTCACATGCTCATTTTCGAATCGCTGTCTTTTTAAGATTTCAAATTAAAATTTAATCCATCAGCCTTTTTTTTTTTTTAGCATAAATGGCTTGAGTTATGTTATTGCATCATGTAATTAAGTCTCTCTCTCTCTCTCTCTCTCTCTCTCTCTCTCTCTCTCTCTTGCTGTCCAGCCTCAGCATATGCAGACATCCAATGGGAACAGCCTCATCAGCCTGAAATAACATACGATGACCCACTGCGATGCCCACGCAGGAATATCCTCCCTGTGGCCAGCTACGCCCCTCATCCTGATTATGCACAAGGGGACGAGGATCTCATCAAGCCCAAAAAGCTGATTAATCCAGTGAAAGCTTCTAAAAGCCACCAGGAGCTTCACCGAGAGCTGCTTATGAACCACAAACGGTATGAGGACTCGTTTACTCACAACTAGTAAGGGTGTCTAAATAATACACTCCTTAAATCTTATATAAACAATCCATAGGGAATTTGTGAATGTATGCCGATTAATACTCATATTTTACATTATATTAATACAGATTTGGCTTTTTTTTTAATAAAATATGAATAGATTACTTTGAAACTCTGCGTATTTGAACACCTGACACCTTTACCTGAACAGTGCAAGTAATGAAAACCTCATTCACTTTAATGGATATTTATATTTAATTATTGAGATGTTTTATATAAGAGTCGGGTGGTCCATGTGGTCACTAGTGACTCCATTTTCCAGAATACCACAAACATGGCAGATGACAACTACAAATCCCAGATTAACACACAGGCACATCATCTTCTCCTGAAGACTAATCACACACGCCTGTTCCCAATCACATTCACAATCACGCCACACTATATAAGAGACTGTTCAGTCACTATGTCTATGTGAAGTAATATGCTCAGTCAATATAGTTTCTGGTGATTGCCAAGCCTTTCTATTGTGTTGTTATTCCGGTTATGATTCTGCTTTACCCTTGACCTTGATTTCTGCCTTACCCGCTCTAGCCTGTTTACCTGCTCGACTGACCGCTATCTGTCTTTGTTGTTGTTTTTGCCTTACCCCTCTGGATTATATGCTCTTCTATATAGCTCTTAACTGCGATTGCATCCATCCAAAACCTCATTACATGACAGAACGCAAAGACTGAATCAATGTAGGCAGCAGATTTTTTCAGTGTGCAAGAGACCCTTTTAGAAAGGGAAAATCATGGTGGGAGAAAGAATGGAGATTCTCCATGATCAAGGCTAATCTGAAATGGCTTGACGTGATGTACTCCATCAGGGTGTATATCAAGAAGCAGCTTTCCAGCCATCTCCCTCCCTCCCTCCCCTAATGTGGATCTCGTTCAGCCTGCTGAGTCAATGGTGAAAACTACCCAAGACTGAGAAAATAACCCAATTAAATGACCCTAAAGTCTCAACCCAGAAAAATAACCTAGCATTTATTAAGAGTGTAAAGACAGCAATATGCTCTGTAGGACTTCAGTACCGGTTGAAAGATGGTGACTAAGTGATACCAAAATGAAGACATGATACGCAGCTGATAAAACATCCGAACAGCTCAGTAGGGGAGCCTTGTAGAAACAGTCCTGCTCCTCCTAACAGCTGTATATACAACAGCAACACCCACCGACCCAGGGGACATGTTGCTACATATTTCACTACAGCTTCCCAAAGGAATGAACTTACTCAGAACTTACACTGCTCAATAAGCTATGGCTAAATTCCCACCAAAGAACAAGATACACAGATGTTTATATTTACATTTTATGCTGTCACGTTGAAGTTTGACGAATCTTAGAAGTTTTGTAAATGAAACGACGTCATACGAAGCAAAAAAAAAAAGGCACAAGGCTGCATGAGGAATTCTGAGACCCTAGGAAAAGCTGGGGGTTTTTTTTCTATTTCTGTGAATAAGCGTTCTTGACACGAGTTTCACAGTTGCCTGGGAACCACACGCTACAACGCCTACCCCCTTCCAAGCGTTAGCACATTCACAACACAGTCATTCTCTGTGCGGAGACAAGGACAACTAAAGCGCCTCCGAACTAGCCAACATAGGCACCTTTATCCTGCCATTCTGTCCCTCTCGGACACTTTAAGCAGCATTTTAAAAGAGTTCCAGTCATCCAGACAAGAGCAAGCACAGTGGCTCTGTTCAGCTCGTACTTTCCCACTGTTTTGTATTATTGCATTTGGGTCGGAAGCTGTTATCTAAAACGATGCTTATGTAGTGTCTCTGGAACAGCACTCGGCTACCGAAGTCTCTTGGGTCTTATTTGCATTCCTGAGGCACAATTTAAAGGATAGATTTTGATGCACCGCAAAAGAGTGGAAAGTTTACAAAAAGATTCTCTTCTTTACTCTTTTGTCAGTGTGACAGGCGTGAATGGGACTTTGAGTTGGGATGGTACTCTGTGTAGGTGTGTGTATATCGTCCATGTCCATGCTGCGAGAGGTGAGGACACATAAAACTAAGCTGGCACTGAGCCACCATTGCCATTAGGCAGGTATCTGGTTGGACTTCTGGCACCTGAAGTCATTTTGGCCCTGGAAGACTTAAGACAGCACAGTGAGGGCACTCCACAGGGATGGGAAAAGAAAGCAGGAGATAACAGCAACAGGATATAGTCTTTTAGCTTAAGTGGCAGAAGAATTGGGTCACTACTAAACGGTGCCCATCTCTCCTTTTGAACCCTCTGAAGATAAGCTTTTATGTGGCCTGGGTCTTTAGAGCGTATGGAGACAGAAGACAAAAACAGTGACAATGAACGAGGGAATGCAGAAGACGGAGACAGGGTAGAGCTCACTTTGTCAACAAAGTGTCGCCTTTTATTTCTACTCATTTTACTTGCTTTGGGAATAGTGTAATTTGTATCATTCATGATAACTGGGACGGGCATCAAAATGGTCCCACATAGATAAGGTTTGAGTTGAAAGATTATTTTGTTTAACAATCTTTTTTTTTTTCCATTTAGTACTGCTCTTCAGAAGCTATGTAAGATATTAACATGTTTCCCAGAAGACAAAATAATAACTTTTTTAAATTTACACCGATCATTCTGTTCAAAAAGTTTACACGCCCCGGCTCTTAATGTATCGTGTCGCCTTCTTGTGAATCAGTGAACGCTTGCACCTTTTGTAATAGTCGTGTACGAGTCCCTCAGTCGTCCTCAGTGTGAAAAGATGGATCTCAACATCATACAGCCGCTGTTGGAAAGGGCTCAAATATGCAGAAGATGCTGGAAAAGCAAATAATGTGCAGGATTTCTTTTTTTAAAGAACAATGGGCAGTTTAACAACTATCACAAAACAAAAAAACAGTCATGGATCATCCAGGTAACGACACACAGTATTAAGAATCAAGCGTGTAAACTTTTGAACTGGTTCATTTGTGTAAATTCAGTCATTACTGTGTCTTCTGGACTATATGTAAACATCTGTTATGTGAAATAGTGAATTCAGGGCAGAACTAAATAAACAACAAAATGCAATTTGTATGATCTCTCTTATTTAAAAAATAATAATAATTAACATTTTACAGATTCTGCAAGGGGTGTGTAAACTTATGACCTCAACTGCGAATACTGTAACTTGATTTGAAAATACGTCAACATGTTTTGAAAAGTGGACATGATGCTAGAAAACACACAGATAGTCTGCAGTAAACTGTGAAAGATCAATCAATCATGCTTTCTGCTGCCTGCTAACTAGCATCCTTCTCTATAGCTAGCATCAAACTCACCAGTTATAGAAAACTATGCTGAATGAGGGACATTATTAATCATGTTTACAGAAAGATTTCTTATGAACAACCTAAACTTATCCTAGTCACCATTTTGGAAGTCAAAATCTTCTGATTGATTGGAGTTTACAAGTTGCAACAATGCTAGTCTTTCTCAATGTGGCAGAGCCAGCCTATGAGAGATTGATTAACAGTCAGTTCTAAGCGTTATTGCAGTGTAATTCCGGTCAAGCGAAGTCTTTTTCTAAAAATTTAGCAAGATATCTGAGGAAAATATTGCTGTTTCCTACAATATGATCGTCTTTCCACCTTCATTCTGCCTACACTTTTTGAATTAATGTACCATCGAGGTGTCTGTGTGAGCACAAGTCCGTGCTCGGGGTCTCAGGGAGGCATCTCTGGAGGCGGCTGCATGTCTAACTTGCCTCATTACTCGCAGCTCTGTTTGTTTGTTGTTGCTGTTTCCATGTCTCCTTCGCCTGACGGACACTATATAAATTAGGAGGGATGCTAATTACAACACGCAAACTGCTTTTCCACTACTAAGCACGCGAAAGCCTTCTCCCTGAGGAGGAAACAGGCTCACACCTAATTTAATTAGCAGTCAGCGAGGGAGTGTGTCTGTGTCCGCTTATGTGTTCAACAGATCCCTAACCATCTAAACATCTGGTTTTGACTGAGATCAGAGTTGTTATGGAAACCATCACTAATCTCACAGATTATAAAAGTAAAAGACACTAAGTAATTTCAATCTGATTTA
Organism: Ictalurus punctatus; assembly: GCF_001660625.3. Taxonomy (NCBI): domain Eukaryota; kingdom Metazoa; phylum Chordata; class Actinopteri; order Siluriformes; family Ictaluridae; genus Ictalurus; species Ictalurus punctatus. The sequence continues at coordinate 16,705,269 of NC_030436.2, forward strand.
GGTATAGACAGGGCAGTCCCATCCTAAAAATCCTCAATTGAAATGTTTTTAATTTATTTTGAATTCTGTGGTGGCTTAGTGGTTAAGGCTCTGGGTTACTGATCAGAAGGTTGGGGGTTCAAGCCCCAACACTGCCAAACTGCCACTGTTGGGCCCTTGGGTAAGGCCCTTAACCCTCTCTGTTCCAGGGGTGCTGTATCATGGCTGACCCCGTGCTCTGACCCCACCTTCCTAAAAGGCTGGGGGTATGCAACGAAAACAATTTCACTGTGCTCTACTGTATATGTGACCAATAAAGACTCATTATCAAGTAAACTTGCACCTTAATCTTTCTTATAAATCTATGTTTGCTGATGTCTTCAACACTCAACCTTCATAGAATATAACTTGAGTGCCATCTATTGGAGAAATAATAAAAGGCTAATCATTTCTCTTCAGCAGCACTAGATACTCTGTTATATTTGCTTGTATTCACTTAGTAGACACTATCTTAACCTTGTTATTTTTTATTTTATATATATATATATATATATATATATATATATATATATATATATATATGTGTGTGTGTATATATATATATATATATATATATAATAAAAAATAAAAAAGTTAAGATAGTGTCTACTAAGTGAATGCAAGCAAATATATATATATATATACATACGTATACATATATATATATATATATATATATATATATATATATATATATATATATATATATATATATATATATATATACACACACATATATATATATATATATATATATATATAAACATATATACATACATATAAAGCTATTAATGGAGCTGACTGATTCTGCAGGAAAAAGAGCGGTAGATATAAAACAAAAATGGTAGATATACTGAAAATGCTAAGGTGTACCCCATTTTCCTTGAACAAAACCATTTTTAAGGTTGTGGCAAGAAATGTCATGTTTATTCAGTTTTATTTTAAAACCTATGAGAGTAACTAATGCTAGCTTGTGTGTGTATTGTCCAGCATTACTTATATTAGCTAAGGTAGCTGGCTACAAACATTAGCTAGTAATTTTTCTCTGCTAAAATAAGCTAGCTATATAAACCTCTAGATTGGATTACATATTTTCAAATGTAAATATCTGTGTAAAAGTGATATTTCATTGCTTTAAATGTAACAAAAGTAACTGATACTAGCTTATACAGTCATTTGGAAATTGATGGCTTTTTAGACATATTTGGACAAGCAAACATTTGATCCTCTTTGAAACAGCGCCTATTAATGAAGTTGATATATTTGAACAATACCACAAGGAAAACTAGCTTTTTCAAAGTAAGTACACCCTCAGAAGCTAGTATTTTTTAGTAAGTTTTGTATAATTGTCCACCAGGCTTGCTGGAATTTTTGACCACTCTTCCATCAATATTCTTTCAGTTGCAAGATGTTTGAGGGTTTTCTGGCATGTACTGCCCGTTTCAAATCCCCCTACAACATTTCAATAGGATTCAAATCCAGGCTTTGACTAGGCCATTCCATAACCCTCCATTTCTTCTTTCTGAGCCATTCCTTGGTGGATTTGCTCATGTGCTTAGGATCATTATCCTGTGAAAAGGTCCACTTTCAGTTCAACTTCAACTTTCAGACAGATGGCCTCACATTATCTCCAAGCACTCTTTGATATAATGCAGAATTCATAGTTGAATCACTGAATGCAAGCTGTCCAGTTCCTGTGTTAAACCATAACATTTCCACCACCGTGCTTCACAGTTGGTATGAGGTGCTTCTCCTTTAAAGCTGTCTTTGGTCTGCACCAAAACATGTCTGCTGTTTCTGTGGCCAAGCAACTCTATCTTTGATTCGTCTGTCCAGAGCACGTTATTTCAAAAGGCCTGGTCTTTTTCCTATATGCTCATTGGCAAACTGTAATCATGCAACGGTTTTTTCCTGGCACGCCTCCCACGCAGGTCAAATTTCTGCAATTTTTTTCTGATTGTAGAAGCATGCACTTTGACACCACCAGTTTGAAATCTGCAGACATGTTCAGAAGTCCCTGAGGTCCAAGTCAAGTCTCAAGTCTCTGAGGTGGAGTCCAAGTCAAGTCTCTGTTCTATTTTTAGCAATAGTTATTTCACTTTACCATCCACTGTGAGAGCTTTGGAGAGCTAAAAGGTGTGCTGCTCAAAAATAATTCTCAATTTTTAAGTCATTTTTATTGGAGATTCAGTTTGAAGCAATCTTGCAGCATGACTAGCTCAATTACTCTCCCTTCAAAGTGCCCATCGGAGTAGGGTGACCAGATGCAAACGGACCAAATGTGGGATATGTAGTAAGTTTGTGTGGGACAATGTGAGATATATTTCTGACACTCAAATGCCTACCATTTTGATGTCTATCTAAATGATTTAGAAACATTTATATATGTATATTTATGTCTTTATATTTATGTCTTTTGTATCAAACAATGCAACAAAGAGAAACATTATTGCATTTAAAAAAAATAAGAGGGAAAAAAAGGATTTCTATGGCTTTCCATCTCTGGAAATCTGTGCCGTTTGTGATGATTTTACTTACAGTGGAATGATGTAAGACCAGTTCTACCTGCACTCCCTAAGCAGGTTCTAATCACTGGCACCCAATCTTGAACACCTGATTCTAATTTTATGGATTTTAAGGTGTGATAAATGTTGGGGTGTACTTACTTTTTCCATGTGACTGATGTTTTTTGTTGTTGTTGTTGTTGTTAATTTCAATTGTGTAAATTGCTTCAAAATGTCGGTTTTATATATCATTTGATAGAGTGCATCACCTTTATTAATAGGTGCTGTTTCAAAGAGGATCAAATGATTGATTGTCCACCTATGTCAAAAAAGCCAACAATTTCCATAGGGTGTAGTTATTTTTTCACATGAATTGTCTAGCATTATTAGTAACTTAGTAAGCTAGTTAGCTTAGATTTGACTACTTATTTGACTATTTTAAAAAAAAATAAGCTCTGTGGCAAGACATTTCATGCACAAATATATTTGCGTTAAAGTTGTATTTAATTGCTGTAGATTAGACTACTTGTTTGATGAATTTCAGCCTTGTTTCATGAGCTACTTTCATGATAATTAGCTAATTAACTACCTGCCAGACTTAGCTAGCCAATTTCCTCTGTTAAAATAAGATAGCTGTGTAGTCTAGTCTCTAGATTAGACTACTTTTTATAATAAAAATATGCGTCATGGTGCATTATATGCACAAAAAAAAAACAAATTAATTCTGCCATATATGTAAAAAAAAAAAAAAAAAAAAAAAAAAAAAAAAAAACCTTTAAATTTGGCCTCTAAAAAATCAATTAAAGCTATAGAGGGCACATTCTTCTAGGGATTATGCTCTGCTGGTACAGTAGTAGTGCACAATCTGTAGCTTATCTAGGTCACTTATCTAATATGTATATCTATCGATCACTTCCAGAGGTAATAGCACAGCAAAATGGAATACATTATGCACACTCACTCAAAGGGTGTGATGTAGAGTGTGCTGTTACATCAGCATTAAGGCACTCCTGAAAGAGCTGAGGCTTTCCAGATATTCTGTAATTCTGTATCTGTCTTTCACAGGGGTGCGGAGAATAAACCAGAGCTCCAGCGTGTATTGGAGCAAAGGAAGAGAGATCAGATGATCAAACAGAGAAAGCAAGAGGAGGAGGCTCGGAAGAAGATCTCACCTCTGGAGCAAGAGCTTCTCAAGAGGCACAAACAACTGGAGGAGGTGAAATTCCTGTGAAATTCACCTCCTGAAATTCAAAGTGTCTTCTTATACCATCTCAAGAGAGATTTCTCCTCTTGAAAAAATTCATAATTTTTTGCAAACCATAGACAGTCCCCTCTGAAACTATTGGAAAGGCAAGGCCGGTTCTTTTGATTTTGCTATACACGGAAGACATTTGGGTTTGAGACTTGAACATGGCACCTTTTGTTTGAATCCGCCCATTTTTCATTGGATAAAACATGTGACTGATATATATTTTTTCTTGTTGACCAGGTGTGCCCTGTGAGATTGATTTTTTTTAAACAATAATATCTCTGAAAATCTACACTTGGTTTGAGCCCTGGGTTTCACTGGTGAAGACGGGATTTGTTGTTAAAAAGGATAAACCAACATGATGACCAGCGAGCTGTCTATGGGAGAAAGGCAAGCCATATCGTCTCATATTCATCTTTTGATCTCAAACCCAAATGTCTTCAGTGTGCTGCAAAAACAAAAGAATTGGCCTTGTTGTTCCAATACTTTCAGAGGAGACTGTAAAAAAGTCTACGCTTCATGTGCTGTTATAACTACCTAGGCTAGCTAGCATGGGAGTTACTCATGATAAAAAAAAAATAAAAAATGAACACAGCCACAGCATTGATCGACGTTCAAAATGAATTGAAACTGATTGACTTCTGGTAGAACCATACAACAGAGTGTGAGAAGGTCTGAACTTGAACCAACTCAGAAAAAATCTCTACTTATCATTTTCTAAGAGTGTACCTGTATGTGTTTCCTAGTTGGAGCAAGAGCAGGAGCGTCAGGAGGAGTGCTCTCGCAGTGCTCCTGAATTCATCAAGGTCAAGGAGAACCTGCGCAGAACATCGCTCATGAGCACTGGAGAGAAAGAGGTGTAGAGAATGAGATCACAACAGATCTGTGTGCTTCTTTCTCACTCTTTCTGTCTTTCTCACTTTCTCTGTCTTACACAAATGTATGTTCCTGCTGGACAAAACTTGTGTCACCAGAACCTTAATGTCAACATGGAAGACAGAAGATAGAGCTCCAAAGCTGAAAAAAGGACATAAATTGAGTTGAGATTGTCTTGATGGATTCAGACATTTTCTGAAAGTCTTTTATTCTGAGACAGACGTGGTGGTTGGAGATGAACGTTCTAATGACGTTGTGTTTCTCTGCAGAGGGACTAGAACGTCTTTTATTAACTTCTAACTTCAGATCTTTATACCGTATACAATCAGTATTATTACATGTCATTGGATTCCCAACTGCCAAGTGCACTGCACATCCCAGACACTTGAGGAATCAATGGCTGAAATACAATGGCTGCGTTCGAATATCCCTACTACCCTACTATACAGTAGGCGAGAAATTCCCAGATGACCTACTGCTTCGGCCTTGATGCTTCAGTATGGAACCATTGGACACTGTGGATACTGCGCTGTCCCATAATGCAGTGGAACTGGCACGGAAGAGCTGTCAGAATCCGTGCTGCGTAGTACGTCCGGATTGTATTCATGCTTACCACTTACTCTGATCAGTACATACTGTATCAATGGCCAAGCAGTAGGTACTGAATCGAATGCAGTAGGTACTGTCATAGTATGCGATTTCGGACACAGCCAGTGTTTTTTCTTTGTTTGTTTTTTTTCCCTGATGTATAACAATCAGCACAAGTCACTTTTGTTCATAAATGGAATGAATCACATTTCTCACTTCGGATGTGAATATATCTACAAGGCTGCACGCTTGTGCACGTGTCTGCTAAAATCGGACCGTATCCTAATTACTGTGAGATCACAATGAATCAGTGATGGCAGACCTGCCTACCTGGAAGAGGAGTAATGCATCGACTCGCAAAAGGAGGTGGAGTAAAAATGCAGTAAAAAAAAAAAAAACGTATTTGATATAGTGCTTTTCCAGATTTCTTGTCTAATCAATCCGTACAGGATTTTGGGGGGATTTTTTTTTGTGATTGTTGCAACCCAAAATGTTCGATTTTGCTGCGGGTTTTTTCAGAATTTGCAACACAGCTTGCTGAGTTTTTTTGTGCTTTTATGCGGAAAAACTACTTGAATTGGCACGGTCTTTCCCACTGATGTTTGTTGGTAAACAAGACCTTTTAACTGTACTCATGTTCGACGCACGTGAATCGTAGAGGGCTTTGATTGAATGTGGATTGTGATGACGTCACATGATGCGTCTAACGCAAATCTGCTGCAAATCTGCGGTTATTTAGAAAAATTGCAAGCTCCTCTGAATATTGCGGAGTTTGCTTGATTTCGCGTTAATGTCTGCGATTGCAGAAATGTTAAATCCTAGAGGGACTGGCTAATTTCCCTCGGAGAAACTGCGAAATGGTTCCGCGTGGCTGTTGATTTCCTGCTCAAACTGTTTAAATGTGTCTGAGCATTGACCGTTGAAATTATTTTTGAAATGTTAGGTTTAATATTTTTTTACCGACAAACTTTTTTGCCCATTTTTCTCTTTCAGCCAAAAACCAAAAAGTGCCGTTTTTGAGAATTTTCCAAAGTCAGGTTGAGAAAAGGCAAAAACATTACTAATATTGGAAAGAAGCCAGGGCTTCCAGGGAGTGTCAGTTAATATTGGAGTGTTCAAAACACGTATCGCAACTGTCAATCATAACAGATTCACATGTTGGCTGGCTCGTCTGCTGTTTTTAGACTTGTGTTTTTGCAGATTTCTGAGTGATAACTCGTAGTTTCCTGCTATCGTGTGATGTTACAATGTGAATCTCCTCCTCAAAATGCGTGAAGGTTGGCAGGTCTGTGATGGTGTTAACCCAGGATTTTTTTTTTTCAAGACAGGTGTGTTGTGATGCCTAAATGTCTGCTCTTTTTTCCGTGCCTTTGTGAGAACTACAGAACAGACCATGCGGGCAGAGCGCCTGACTGTTGCTGCATTTCAATCACTATATCACTATATGTACTCATCATAATTATGTGACATATAAGTTAATGATGTATCACATAACAGCATGGCTTGTGTGTGTGTGTGTGTGTGTGTGTGTGTGAGAGAGAGAGAGAGAGAGAGAGAGAGAGCGAGAGAGTGCAAGAACTGTCTATTAAAATCACATAATAGGATAATCAGGAAGCAAATTCGCACTCTAGATTAAACTGACCATAACTTTTATGTATATAGAAAACATTCAGTATAAAGATTTTATTTCTTTATTCCTTTTTTTTCCTGATGTTTTAGTCACGGCTGAGATCATTTTGAAAAGAAAAATGGAAATTATATTTGGATATATATATATATATATATATATATATATATATATATATATATATATATATATATATATATATATATATATATATATATATTGCTTTTACTAGTTCTAAAGACATTTTGAATAACATAAATTACTGTTAAATAACAATCAATATTAAAATCATGTTTTTGAGTATTATTATTATGCTTTTATGTTGTAAAATATTGGTTCATCAAACACCATACACTGACATTTTTTGTTCTGTACCATTTCAGTACATTTAAATAATCAAAATCAATGACATTTTGATTGTTATCGACAAATGAAGGCACATAGACTAGCACACAATCCTGTAATATAGTGACAAAAGTGTTATTACTTTATATAAAATAAACTAAAAGTATTACTATAGCACCGGCTGTTTCCATTTTTATTTTTTAAATTTTTTTTTATTTTTTTAAATGAAAACTTGTTCCCGTAATAGCTGAAAGAACATACACACAAAATGTATTCCACTGAGTCAAACCGGCCATTTCACAATGTGCTATCGAGTTCAGTTGCACTCTTAACTACTCTCTTTAAACACTGCCAGGCATCCAGACCTCAGTGCAAGACTTGAGAATCACAGCTTCCTGAATGGGGAATTTCACAAGCCTCCAAAGTGAAACCATAGAGAATAATGGGCTTGTAAGAGTCATCTCAAGCAGCAGCCTCAGCACACACTGCAAACAAACACCGACGAGAGTGTTACACCTGGCACATCCCAGATTCCTGTAGAGGGGTTATCATGGTCAGTTTCATCCTAATGGCTCTTCCATGGACTGTTTTTCTTCCATGGAATGTCTCCATCTTTGCCTCCTGTCCAGCTTCTCGATGACTTCTTAATTAGAGGCGCAGGTAACACTACCCCCCGAAATCACAAGACCCTTTGTCCATGCAACCACTCTATCCACCTTCAATCTGTATAATCCCGAAAAATCTTCAGGATCCGATCTGTCGTGCTCTGGTGAACAAAGGAGAAATTGTTCGAGGTGGGACGCCGCTGAACCTGAACTGAATGATGGCACGGCTGAAGTAGTGGACCTGAACTGGAGCAGGTAACCGAACCGCATCGAGCTCCAGATACAGAACAGGTGTGTGATCTAAAGAGGAAAAGATACTCCTAGGTGTTTAGTCCGACTCATCCGACAGCTTCACTGACAGCTCCATTTTCTACCTGACTATGATGGTTTTCAGACATTCAGGTCATTTGAAATATGTCTACTTGGCACAGTCAGCTGTTACCTTCAGCTGTTAACCTCAAAGGTTGAGAGATTAAGTCCACCTTGGGATGATGTGAGCATCTTTTAGGGCTTTGGGCCAGTAATTGGAGTTTGAAACCCACACTCTTAGAAAAAAGTTTAAGTTCAAGTTGAGTTTTTTGTTTGTTTGTTTTTTTTAATCATTGAATGGCACACAAGTGCATGAATTATGATGCTTTGTACATTCAAGTGAGACACCTAACCAAAACTAGTAAGTCTAATAAATATCATGGAAAAAACTCTTTGAATTTTTTATTTGATATATTTATTTAAAATGTAAAGGGTTCTTTGTATAGTTACAGGAGTTTCACTTTGTGAAAAGGTTTATGTTTGGAACTTTGAAGGGATCTACACTGAAGAAATAATGCTTAAATGTTCTACGCGTTACATTATTTACTAACTGCTAGATAATCGCCAAACTGTGCCCTTGATATTGCCTTTAACCAGATATTTCTTGGATTTAATCATACCTGTTTTTCCTTTGGGTTCTCCAGTTTCCTCCCATCTCCCAAAAACATGCCCCATTAGTGGAGAGGTGGATTGGTTACTCTAAGTTTCCCCTAGGTGATAATGGACTGGTGTCCCATCCTGGGTGTATTCCCTTCTCACACCCAGATCATGGAATAGATGGTGATGACCAGGATAAAAAGGTTGCTGAAGATGAATGAAAAAAACGAATCATTATCTGTCATTTATTCTTAATTCAGGTAGAAATTTACAATACTAAGGTCACTGTTTTTCCAGATAAAAGCATCTCAAATGTTGTACTAGGGCACTGGAAATATAGTCTTGTAGATGTTTCACCCTAATAAAGCTTCCTTGCCTTGAGGACTATGAGACCACCAAGAACCTATAAATCCCTCTATTCCTCTAACATGCAGGGCTTTTTTTTTTTTTTTTTTGGCATTGTACCTGCTGAAAACGCACAACCTTGCATGCATCGCATATGGTTCCAACCCAAGCACAATGTCCAGCACCTATTGAATGTCCTTGGCTAGTGCTTGGTGTTCAATATCCCCTAGTCATCGTGTTAAATACCATACAAATCATCTTTCGAACCTCAAACCGCATGCCCTGGTGGACAGTGGGTGGGTTTATGGAAATACAACACAGTTGCAGGTGTACCAGAGGGATAGATGCTTGAGGACACACCCCTATAGGTAGTGAATGGGTGGGGCCTGGTGGATAGATACGCTACAAAATTGTAGAGCTTGGACACTGTGTACGAGCACTCTGAGGAAAAAGGAAGAGATGGGACGACAGGGGGTGCTGGCTGCATCTCTGCTTTTCCTGGTACTCATGGCCTACATCTGTGAAGCAGGTAATCCAATGTTATAGGTCTCATGGAGTTTAAAGTTTAAAAAATGTAATCATATTTGTTTTTCTAGGGAGTACGCGTTAATGAGTTTCTGCTCAATTAAGCAGAACTGGATATGAACTTGCTAAAGTGGACTCTCACCAGCCATTTTCTTAAGCAGTTATTACTTCCAGTAAATACTTAAGTGACTAGAGGAGAGGAGACACTTTTTAATTGCTACAGTACATAACAGTTATGAAAATACTGGAGCAAAGGGATTCAGAATTCGGTTAAGTATAATTAAGGATAACTCTTCTATTTCCTATTACTCCGATTAGACCAAGCAGCTGCATACACAGCTGTACAGTTATGGTTTTTAAGTTGTACTGTTATCTTTTATTATCTGTAATGCATATTTGAAAAATACATCATTTAGTAAACTAGCATACTATAGAGTAATTCTTATAGCATTATTATAGTACTATTATTACAGTATTATTCACTTGCATTATTTAACTTGGGTGATTGAACAGCACGGTTATATAATTATTAGAAATATAATTTTAAGCATGTTTTAAATGTGTTTTATATTTTATTTTGGTGACGTTAAGTAATATACTTAATTTCTACAAAAGCAGTAGTACGTGTATATACAGTCTGACTGAAATATGTTCAAAGTACCGATTAGTAGCAGTTCAATATAAATTCATATTGAAATGTGCTGTAAAAATAAGACGATATTAAGTATAAAACTATTTATATTGACTTATAGAAACTTTTACACAAAGGTTAGAAGGAAAGTGGATCATTAGTGTGTATTACAGATCAAATGTTTGCTGTATATCAGATGTTCCCGAATGCAGTGCTTAAAATGTCATTTTCTACTCATCAGATAATTATCAAAGCTTTCATATGATGAATTTTTTGGAAAACACAAATCGGTAAATATGTAGAGCTGAACATGTTTGCTGTGGTGTACTTTTTTCATAAGTTCAGTGGACGTCCTGGTTGAAACCACTCATTTAAAACCATACTAATAACTAAGTGGACATTTCTGCCCCAGCATTGCTCAGAAGGTCTACGGCTGCCAATTTTCTGAGGTCCGGCAGGGAGAAGAGAGCCGCTCGGTGTGTGAACGGTGACTGCAGCTCAGAGAACAGCGAGTCCGAGGAGGCCAACTCCGATTACGTGAGTGTGTTTTGCAACACCGGGCACACACTTACAAGCTTTTACAAGCAGCCCTTTGGCAGTGTGGCTTACATCACTGGGCACAAAACCAACTCTAACCTGCGATGAGCCAGTGTACAAGTAGATCACTTCCTCGGGACTATATTTCAGTCCTAAGCGTGAAGTCAGCACTTCAGAATTAGGCAGTCAACACTTCATGCCTTGGTTTATTGGCTTTTAATGTGAATATACACATGAAAGAAAATGAGCAGGAATTTGTACATTTTACTTGCTGCTGATATTTTTCATGTGATGTAAAAAAAAAAAAAAAAAAATGAAAATTTTTAAATGTCAGTTTAAATGTCTGTTTTAGGAGCAAGAGAACTCAAAGATGCTCTTTCCAGGTGGATCACAAGTAGGGGTGCTCAAGGTAAGACACCGCATGCCTGAAGAAAAGTGCACAAATGTAGACACAAATGTGACCATATTCTCTGAAATAAGCAGAATTTTTGCACGCACTAGTCTTAGAGTGTGATCTACATTATGACATACTGTGCTATAAGTGTACTGTAGGGGCAGTGGTAGCTCAGTGGTTAATAGTATTGATCAAAAGGTCGTAAGTTCAAATCCCAGCACTGCCAAGCTTCCACTGTTGGGCCCTTGAGCAAGGCCCTTAACCCTCAACTGCTCTGTTGTATAAATGAGATAAATATAAATCGCTCTGGATAAGGGTGTCGGCCAAATGCCGTAAATGTAAATGTACTGTACTGTAACACTTTCACTCAGAAACTGAGAAGACTTGGTGCTCTATCTGAGAGGCGCAGAAGACTATTTGCTCCCTTTCTTCCTGCTCACCTCTCGGCTGTGATTACGTGAAAAGTAGCCTGTAACTAAATCTGCCCTCAGGGAAATCCCTTGTTGCTCTGTCTCACTTTCACCATTTCTTCCTGTCGTTCGCTTCTCTCTCTCACACCTTATACTCAGTACGCTTCCTTTAGCATGGAGGTGCTAACAAAATCAATAAATTAATCATTCAAGCATTTGCATGCACTCTTTCTCCTGCTTGCTCTCAATATGTGGAAGTCATAATGCACAAACAACAACGATAACAGTAAATCTCATGCCCTGCTGAAAAAAACGCAGTTTAGTCTTAGTCTACCAGGTTGGCCAGCTCAGCTTACCAGGTCTTATGGGATCTGGAAACTTGGAAAGAAGTTAGACTTAAGTGACACTGGCCCTTTGTGGAAAGGTTTGGACACACTTATTCAAATGGTGCATTCAAATGTAACCTGTGAATTTGTGCTTTCATTATCAGAAGGCGTACCCAAGATACGTTGGCGTTGTTAAAGCAGACATCTAACGCAAATAAAATTCACCCTCCAGAATTCGCTTCATGCCAGTTTTCTCTAGTGAACTTCATGAGCCTTAGTCTTGTGAGATATTATATGAAACCAAGTGGCCAGGACTGTTTTCTTTTGTTGGTTTAAAAACAAAAGGAGGAGCTGCTAATTAGTATGTAGAAGTTCTCAGGAGATTATAAATTTGAATCCTGACAATATGACAAGAGTTAAGAGTTAAGTTGGCCGTGCTCTCTGATTGGAAGGGATAGTGTTACTCTCTACCCTGTCACTCAGCATAACACTAAACGCTTATGCGTGTGAACTCATGTATGCGAAAGTTAACGCTTTGCTCTGAGTGTGTACAGCTGCCCTGTGAAGTAGCAAGGGCACAAGAAAGGGGACATAGAAAGGGTAGCTAGCTAGTAGGTGAGAATCAGCAGGTGAAAATGAAGTATTAACAAAATAATAGAGCTTACACTAGACTTTCAATGTTTTCTTACTGTTGCTTGCCACACAACTGGGAAAAAATAGCCATCTTGTCCACAGATATACACTGCCAGCTAGGATTTTTCTTGTTAGCAATATTGGCAACTCTGGTTGTAAAGATAAAAAAAAATAACAGACATGAAAATATAAACTTGTGCATCCTTAGTACAGATATGGTACTAAGGCAAAAACAATGAACATTATTCACTTTTATGGTCTGGTTAAAAATTTCTTTCTTTCTCTTTCGCTGTCTTGGATTTCCCTGTTAGCGATGTTGGCAGCTATGGTTAAAGTCACGACAACATCAGAGCTGCTGCTAGGCAACAGCATAAGCTAACTAAATGAGGCTAAGTATTTGGCTAGCTAGCACAAAGCCATTAAGATTTTATGACAGACAAAGTGAAAGCACATTGACAGGAAACAAGAAAAAGCTGTCAGGAATATCAACATTTCTCTCAGTTTTGTTGGTAAACTACTTACAATGGGCTTTCTGTGGCTGAAATGAGACTCTAATTACACTTAGCATCGACTGATAAACAAAGTTTCAACGGCTTGGTCATTATTAATACTGAGCAGCTCAATTAGGAACATAAACTTTTATTTCGTGTTTTTAAGTCATAAAGATTCAAGATAGAGGGGAATTTTCTCCTAAACACAATAAACACAACCCTATTTGTATGTAGCATTAAGCTATTAGCTAAAATTAGTGTGTTTGTATCTATAATGGCAGCCTAGACAGCTATAGTTACATATGGGCTCATTTACTTCCTGTCTATCAGGTGATCTTCAGGTAAACTAAAAATAGGGAATGTGATAAAAACACCACTGAGTGTTTACCTCAGCCCCGCTACATTTCAGTGAGACGTCACCTCATAACACATTTTAGCACCTTAGCTCTCCATCATACTCAGTTCAAATTCAATTCAGTTGTGCCTTTTTGGCACAAATGGCTTAAGTTACATGATTGCACAATGTAATGTTCTCTCTCTCTCTCTCTCTCTCTCTCTCTCTCTCTCTCTCTCTCTCTCTCTCATTGTCTCTCAGGCCCCTTTCGGAGGTTCCAGGCAGGAAGGTTCAGGTATGTAGCCCTGAGGCAGAAATTGTGTGTGTAAAAGTTGAAAGTGAGCCTGAGGCGAACCTGACCAGGAAAGTCCTACGCTTTTGGATGTAAGGAGCAACACTCAACATGCAATACCAACACACACACCAATGGATCACACAGCGGGTTGAGAATATGTTACTATATGTTTAAAAAAAAAAAAGCATAGCAAACGTAAAGTCTTATATACCTATACATATTAAAAACACAGTGACTTTGAACCTAATATGCCTAATTTTACATTAGAAATAATTAATATTATACATATTGGTTGGCATTATAGCCAGGATATGATTTTTTTTTTCCTGAAGTACATGGATAAGATTCTCTTAATAAGAACATTAATGTAGACAAGGTGCTGCCAATCTTGGTGCTTTTTGTAAAAATAAATAAATAAATAAATAAATAAATAAATATATAATGCTGCTGATTTTTCTTTTCCGATTCATATTAACTTGTTTCTCTAGAGTAGGTATATGGCTCTAAAGCTACATAAATGCAAAAACAACTGGCATTGTTCACTTTTTTCAGTTTATATCTTTCATACAGTCTTGTCTGGGTCTTGCACCATGGCATGAATTTTGATAAATGATCACAATACAATGTACAGTAACCAGATTTGTAACCATTTTACAAAACTAATATGGGTAATGTATCTATTATATTTTATTCTCTATTAATATCATCTAAGCTATTTCATATCTCTCCTTCTTAATGAATGAAATATTAAAAGTGTTCAATAAATGTAGTAAATATTTCCTCTGGTTTTGATTTATTTTTTTCAGTGCACCTGTTCAATATGTTAACACAATTTGTTCTTTCTAATTTTGTAAGGATACAGTGCCTTGCATAAGTATTTACCCCCCCCCCCCCCCCATGACCTTGATCTCGCATTTGATATAAGGAGCACATCATAAAAACTATTATAAGCTATTCCAATGCTATCCTGAATTATTTTTTGTAACCTGTCATGTAAAGATGATCAATCGTCGCATCCACTGATGTGCAAAGCGACATTAATTAAGATCTGATTGGAAATGCATTCTTCTTGGTAGTGTATAACAGAAGCCCAGAGTTCTCCTGTTTATTATCTTTTATCTGGTGTCTGCTGCCATCTTCTGTCTGCTACACATCTTGCACAAGTGTTGCCCAGTGCTTTTCAGAACGAATCCTTCGACTACACAATGACCCGGTTCTGTAGCTGAGAAGTCAGCGTTTTGGGATTTTGCATGTCGTGCAGTTTTTCCTGCAGGATGAACGCATCTGTGGTCTCGCACGGGTTGAGTGACAGAATGCTGAGCTCATTTAGAGGATCACTAGAGCAGGTTATGAGGCGATGCCAGGCCGAAGCGTGGGAGCCGACACACTTCAACGATTTGAGGAATGAGCCAAGCAAGGAGGCAGGACAGGAGCAGCCTATGGAAAACCAGGGCTGCGAAAGCAATACTGTGGAAGAAATAAAACACCTGCATTTTTTGCACGCTGTTCTTTATATCCATGGTTCTGAACATGGGGCCTGGGTCCCCCAGCAGTCCATGAAGCATACCGTGCCCTCCACTAATATTGGCACACATGGTAAATATGAGGAAAGAAGAGTGTGAAAAAATGTCTTTATTGATTAACTTTTTGATCTTTTGTTTTTAAGTCACAAAAATACTCTTCTCTCATGGATATAAAACAATTGCAAACAAACACAGGTTTATCCAAAAAAAAATCTTTGTTAAATATAGGTGTACAACAATTATACAAAAAAATAAATAAATACTTTGTGCTACCTCCCTTTCCCAACATAACAGCTCTGAGTCTTCTCCTATAATGAGGATGGAGAATACATGGCAAGGGATCTGAGACCATTCCTCCATACAGAATCTCTCCAGATCCTTCAAATTTCGAGGTCCATGCTAATGGAGTCTCCTCTTCAGTTCACCCCACAGGTTTACTATGGGTTCGAGTCAGGGGACTGGGATGGCCAAGGCAGGACCTTGAAATTTGTGGTCAGTAAACCATTTTTGTGTTGATTTTGATGGATGTTTTGGATCATTGTCCTGCTGGAAGATCCAACCATGGCCCGTTTTAATCTTTCTGGCAGAGGCAGTCAGGTTTTCATTTAATATCTGTTGATATTTGATAGAGTCCATGATGCCATCTATCCTAACAAAATGTCCAGGTCCTCTGGCAGAAAAAAAGCCCCAAAACATTAAAGAGCCACCACCATATTTAACCGTGGGCATGAGGTACTTTTCCATATGGCTACCTCTCTGTGTGCACCAAAACCACCTCTGGTGTTTATTACCAAAATGCTCTATTTTGGTTTCATCTGACCATAGAACCCGATCCCATTTCAGTAGTGTCTGGCAAACTGAAGACACTCGAGTTTGTTTTTGGATGAGAGTAGAGGCTTTTTTCTTGATACACTTCCAAACAACTTGTGGTGACGTAGGTGACTTCAGGTTCTAGTTTTGGAGACTTTCTGATCTCAAGACACAACTAACTTCTGCAATTCTCCAGCTGTGATCCTTGGAGATTTTTTGGCCACTCGAACCGTCATCTTCACAGTGCTTTCAGATGATATAAATATACATCCAATTCCAGGTTGATTCATAACAATTCCAGTGGACTGGAACTTCTTAATTATTGTCCTGGTGATGGAAATGGGCATTTTCAATGCTTGTGCTATTTTCTTATAGCCACTTCCCATTTTGTGAAGCTCAACAACCTTTTGCTGCACATCACAGCTATATTTCTTGGTCTTACCCATTGTTATGAATGACTAAGGGAATTTGGACTATGTGTTACCTCATATTTATACCCCTGTGAAACAGGAAGTCATGGTTCAACAATTTCCTGTTCCTAGTCACCCAGGTGTACTAAAAAGAATGTAAAATAACAATGGGAATATGCTTCAAATATATTTTTTCTCATATGAATTCATAGGGGTGCCAATAATTCTTGCACACCTATATTTAACAAAGATATATTTTTATAAACCTGTGCTGTGATTGCAATTGATTGATATCCATGAGAGCAGAGTATGTTTGTGAATTTTTTTGAAAAAAGATCAAAAGGTTAAACAATAAAGATAATTTTTCACAGGCTTCTTTGCTCATATTTACCAAGGGTGGCAATATTAGTGGAGGGCACTGTATACAGGGGACCGTGTTTGTTTGTTTTTAATTTTTATTGTTACTTTGTTACAGTGGTGGAAATCACAACCCACCATTATCAAAGTTATTATATTTATTCATTATTTCTTATAGTTATTTACCAGCTCGGCCAAACATGTAATGTGCTTTGTAAATGGATAGTTCAGGAATAAAAATAAAAATAAAAAGTGTAAAGAATAAATAATGTATAAATCTGTGTTGAGGGGGTATGTGGATTTTTTTAATTTCTAATACATCCACTATTTTTCACTGAAGTACATTGCAGTTATGTTGCATTCTTACAGGGCCACCTAGTGGCTTGGGGGCCTTAAGCAGTTGCTTATACTGTAACTAGAAATAGCCCTGCCTTTATACTATATTGCACCTGATAAGGAAATTGTATTTGACTACTAGGTCTACTACTTCTAGTTGAATTAGCTTTACTAAGCAATGCATATGCAATCCTATGGAATTGATTTATTAAGCATTCTTGTAAGGTTATACCTAAATAAATGCCATTTTAAGTTTGGAATCCATTAATAAACTATACCTACAGTAAATAGACACTTACAACTATTACATTTAATTTAATGTGGATAAATACAATAAAGCAGTCTCAGAAATAAACCAAAATGGATCTTTTCTTGTCACTGGGGTGGTACCATCAAGCTGACATGTTTTAATATGAACCTGGATTTTACTTGGAAACCTTTCATAATAATTTATGTTACAGAACTGGACCTTAAGGATAACTTCTATAAAAGTATATTAAAGGTACAAAACATCCACAATCCTGTCCTCTTGCTGGTACCACCCCAGCAACAAAGAACATTTCTTTGAACTGATTAAACACCACTAGATGGCAGTAAAATGTTTAACAAAACAAAAAAATTCTCCTGGCCACCCAAGAGCGCTCATTAGTATTGTTAGCATCAATAATTCCAATCCTTGGGGAACGTCTTTGTTTGCTGGTGGTGTAAAGGGGCGGGGGGGGGTTTGGGGGTATGAGGACTAATATTTAAGTCCTAAACACATCCATAATATGAATAGCTCACACTTTTCCCAGACATCCAGGTGTTTTTTTAGTATTACCTAATTAGCCTTGGGAGTAAACAAGGAACAGTAGTGACCCTTCAAGCAGCTCTCATTGCCCAGCATGAGGTTCAAATCTGAGCTTCTCTCATGTGTGTGTGTGTGTGTGTGTGTGTGTGTGTGTGTGTGTGTGTGTGTGTGTTGTTGTTGTTGTTGTTGTTGCTGTTGTTGTTTTGATGTTTACTCCACAGTCTCCAGTATTATGTATGGCCAGAAAGTCATGTGTCAAAGGGTGAAGTACGAACAGACAACATTCCTCAGAGACTTCATGGCTAAACTATGCTTGCCCAGTCATGTTAAGTGAAAATGTACAGCCGAATTTACGCCTACATTTTGACTGATTTGCCAGTTGGTAAATCTGATTAGCCCACAACTTTTAGTGATGAATGTTTCCTGGTGCCAGGTCCTGCTCCAGCCCTGACCCCCTGCTCCAAACAAACCTGATTCACATCATCAGGAAGGCAAATTATAACTAACTGAGGAGGGACAAAATGAAAAGTGGTGGAGCAACACCACATTATGTTCCAATACTGCAATACTGAACTCTGCATTGCACAGTGCTACGTTTGGAGATGTTGACCTTTTTTTTTTTTTTTTCTTTTTTTTTTTTTTTAAATGTTATTAATAGTAGCTTACTTATATCCAGAGTTGTGTGATTACGTGTGAGACTTGAACAACAATAATGTGGCCATCTTACAGTATTGATCAATGTATAGAGTGTATAGTTTTAACCTCTTTCCCGAAGAGAAATATCTCATTCATTTCTAAAGGCATTGAGCCAAGCCTTGTCCAGCATACCACCTGTAGAAATTGGGGCACAACTACTCTTTACTAGATAGCAGAAGGTTTTGGGATTTAAATTTAGTCCCCCTTTGCTGTCATAATAACCTCCACTCTCCCGGGAAGGCTTTCCACTAGATTTTGGAGCATGGCTGTGGGTATTTGCTCATTCAAACACATGAGCATTTTTGAGGTTAGGCACTGATGTTGGGTGAGGAGTCCTGGGGTACAGTCGACGTTCCAGTTCATCCCAAAGGTGTCCACTGGGGTTGAGGTAAACGTTTTGTGCAGGACACTTGAATTCTTCTACTCCAACCTGGGCAAACCATGTCTTCATGGAGCTCGCTTTGTGCACAGGGGCATTGTCATTCTGGAACATCTTTGAGCCTCTTAATTCCAGTGAAGAGAATCTGTAATGCTACAGCAAACAATTACATATTATACAATTGTGTGCTTCCGACTTTGCACCAACAATGTCAGTGGCAACATGGAAGAACCACACGTGGGTGTGATCGTCAGGTGTCCACAGACATTTGTCCATATCGTGTATTTTGGCCAAATCCCTTGACTATAGAGGAACTCTAAAGCTAATCAAATAATGTCCTTATATGTCTGCTCATTTAGTAGCAAGGAACCTCTCTTTACAACTCTCAAGATGTTTACATGGTGCCACTTTTAATATGCCCTTGCCCCCATGTCATTATAAAACAGGACTTTTAACCGTCTCCCTCACTTTCTGTTTATTCATGTAAATGCACCACACTAATTCAAGGTAGCTCTTAAGTTTTATAAAGACCTAGCCCTAATCTCAGTTTAAAATCGAATATAAACCTACATGATATGATGGGTGGTCATCATAACGCTTTTGTTCCGATTGTGCACACATCTGGAATGAATGCCCTTGAGAGTTGCACAGAAACTGAGCACACACTGAGTTCTTAAACAGAGAAATTTATATTTAGGAGAGTGTTTCATGAATGTTGTCGTGTATTACATCATTGTTTTTTACTTAGGTATTGCAGAAGTTTAAGAAAATGCATGCATGATAAAATCAAATGCAGTTTTACAGTAGCAAGCAGCTTGGCATGCAAAGACGCACTGGATTCATTTCGCTTACTGTGTTTTGTGTGTTTGGTTGGTTCATTAATACATTTGTCAAAGTTAGCTCACATTGTGGTCTGGGATATAGTCTAGTGTAGTGAACCGGGGCGGGTTTTAAACCTGGGTTGGAATTGAGATTGTAAATCAGATCTGGCAACCCAGAGTCCAAATGAGCCGTGCGTAATGCACATCTCGGAATAGGATGGAGAAAAGAAAAGCAGCAGTTTGAAATCAGCATTCAGCCACACACACACACACACACACACATGCACTGATGTTGTAGGTTAAAACGTTACACTGTGACAGCTTTGTTGCAATAACTTTCTTCACCCACAAAACGTTTCCATGCACATGGATGCATGCTGTAATTAGACCTGGTTTCGAGTATTAGGGCTGCTTTTGGAGGCTCGCGCGCCCTGGACACGGTTCCTCGCGATGCGTGCTCTTGCGGCGTTCGTGTCTCTGCTCGCGCTGTGCGTGATCGCGGCACGCGGATGCCAGCTTCCCCATGACTGGAGACCACAGACGGAAGCGTGCCGCGCGGAGCTGGCCGAGATCATAGTTTTCGCCAGGGTGCTCGCTGTTCACGAGGACGCGCACGCCGGCGCGTATAACTACCTGCCATGGCAGCACGAAACCGGGCTCTTCTTCTCGGCTGAGATCGAGCTGCTGTGCGACCAGGCGTGGGGCAGCATGCTGGAGGTGCCCGCCGGCTCGCGCTTCAACGTCACCGGACTCGGCTACTTTCCATGCTACTCATACAGCGTGGTGGAGAATAACAACTACTACTTCTTCTTGAGGTAAAGAAAAGGGCTCCTTGATGTCAGAGTGCAATAAAGGTGTTCTAGATCAGTCACCAAGGGGACTCCAGATAGCAAAATATGTCCAGTGCCAGTCCATTGCGCACGTGTTTCACATTCATGATCCAACTTTTCATGGATAGTTTACAGGTTTTGCATGGAATCACATCAAAAGCTTGATGCTCCATAGATAGATTTTACAATTGCTCAGACAAGTGTGGTGCTCTGTGAGCCACAGCTCTACAAACATTTGTGGAAGCCTTAATAATTAGCTGATGAGTTGAATCAGGTGTTTTAAAGGAATTCTACAGCGTCTCTCAACTTAATCTCTTAATCTACCACATCTATAGTCCGGGTCAATTTATGCTACTACAGATGAGAATTTCAACAAGTTCATAAAGAAAGTCTTTGGGGGAGTCATGGATTAATGACATAAAGAGGAGTTGATGGGAGACCAAGGGTTCTCCAGATTCCTGTTATATTGGTCTTGTTCATGAGTTGTTAGATAGACACCACAAGTGTCGAACTATAGTCTTGTGTGCGCCAAATATATTTAATCTCGTCATATTTGTGGAAGTGTTAATGAACAGATGAGTTAAATCAGGTGTGTTAAAGGAATACTCCAGCATTTCTCAGCTTAATCTCTATCGCATCTACAGTGTATGTTCATTCACCAGAGACATGAAGTTCAAAAAGTTTCCCTGAGAAATGAACATGAATCTGGAAGCACACTTATAATGGAAGTTTAGGGGCAGTTGTTCGTATGTCAGTAAACTTTCGTGCACTAAATCTGTATTCATCATATTCTGAATTCATCTTTTTAAAACGTGGGACTACTTTTCCAGAGGGAGGGATTTATGGCCATGGGTAACCACTGTAGTAAAAATGTAGATAACTGAAATTGATAATGTGTTGGAAAGTCCGATAAAATAACAGCTCTGGTAAGACATTCTCTGATGTCTGTTTCATCATAAAACCTTTAATTTTGGATTAAAACAGTAGTTTGAATATGCAGTACTTGGGCACATATTTTTGGTTTATTGATGAAATGTGAACAACAATTTCCCTAGACAGTTTAAACCCTTTTTCTGTTCTTTTCACAATACAGAAAAACATTGTACATAACATAGTATTTCTTTAGTGTAAGATTGACTCCAAAGTTCTGCAGGGCTGAGGAACTCCAGGACTGGATTTTTTTTTCCCCACTTGAAGCACTCAACCCATATAGTCTGGAAAAGTTCCATAATGATATTTCACTACAACTGACTGTACTGTAATGCAGGGGTTCACAAATCTAGTAACTGGACCCCACTTCCCTGCACAGTGTCAGGTTTTCCCTGCTTCCAAGCACACCTAACCTAAGTCATGAGCTAATCATGACGTCCCCTGTAAGTTGGATCGGGTGTGTTAGTGAAAACTTGAAACTCTGCAGTACAGAGAGCCTCGATGATTGAAGTTGAGAACCCGTACCCCATTGTTGGAGTACAGCGTATATCAGCATTAATTAGTTGTATCTGGCCAGCATGAGGTTTGGTTTGTTTAGAGTGACTGCGATCCAACAGGCAGAGAAGTGACAGGAGGTCAAGCAACTAAACTGAAGCAGCTGTGTGGGAGTATGACCAGCCCGCCTCATGCTGGAAGGGAGTGAAGAGAGAGAGAAGATGAAGATGAAGAAGGTGTGTGTTCTTTTGTGTGGGGTTCCATCATGATACTTATATGTTTGTGCAATGCTTATATGTTTGTGCCATTGATTAAAATACCATTCCAGGAAGGTTCCTCAAAGGTTATTTGAATATTCAATATTTCTACCCTTTTCAATGGTTCTACCATTTCCTAAATGGATATGTAGAGAGAGGTAGGAAGGGCTATTTGACTGTCTTTATATTTTGTGTTGCTTATATGGGTTCTTGTCATGGGAATCATTAGTTTTGTGCAAAGCTTTGAATGATGCACATTATCCATTAGATATACCTACATGGAAAAAGCGTTCCTGAAGGGTTCTTTGGATGGTTGATTGTACTACCATTCTTGAAGGGGTCTTCTATGGGCCATTTCCTTGATAGAAACTTGGAAAGAGAGGATGGAAAGGATATTTGAGTGTTCTAAAGTATGTTTTGTGCTCCTCATATGCATTCTTATCAGGGAAATTATCAGTTTGTGCAATGCTCTGTCTGATGTCCATTGACCATTATTGACCCCTATCTAGAAATAAGAGTTCCTCAAGGGTTCTTTGAATGGGAAATGGTTCTACCTTTCTGAAAGGGTTCTACTTGGCCCATTTCCTGGATACAAACATAGAGAGAGGGTGTGAAGGATATTTCCCAAATGTACTAAGATCACCACCATTGACCAGTAGTGACCCCTGCCTAGAAATAAGGAGTTCCTCAAGGTTTATTTGAATGTTTAATGTTTTTACCCTTCTCTACATGTTCTAAATGGGCCATTTTCACAATTGAAAAGAAGACAAAAGAGCGTGTGGGAGGAAATTTTTGCTTGTTAATGTATGTTTTGTGTTCCTTATATGGATTCTTGTATGGGGAATTAACAGTTTGTGCAATGCTGATTTGACTGATGGTCAGTGGTCAGTAACTACATACTATCCACCTAGAAATAAGGCTTCCTCCTGTGTTCTTTAGATGGCTTTTGGTTCTATGCTTCTCAAAAGCTTCAACCTGGACTATTTTCTAAATGAAAACAGAAAGAATCATAGTGGGAAGGATACTTGAGTGTTTTTATGTATGTATTGTGCTCCTTACATAGGAATTATCAGTTTGTGCAATGCAAAATTTGACTCTATATATACCTAGGAGGGAAAAAAAGGAGTTCTTCAAGTGTTCTTTGGCTGGTTAGAGATTCTAACCTTCAAAAGATTCTACTTGGACCTTTCATGAAAGAGGAACTCTCTGTTGTAAAATTCTACCCACAGGGGAACAAGCCAAAGAACCAAGCCAAAGAACCTTGTTATGCCTTATAGAGTGTATTAATTGGATTAAGAGAGCAAACATCTATAAACATCTCTAGAAGAGACAGAAAGAAACCAAGTATTTGCAAGTTATTCCTTTAGGCCTTCAATCATAGCTATAGTGATTCAGTTCTCACAGGCTTGTTGGAAATGATGTACATTTTGTCAGTGGATATTTGTGTATCTTAACAACCAGACTGTTTTGTTGTGTTCAGCATCGTAGATCCACCCAAAGGTCCAATAATTCAAAGTGAGTGATACTTCTCTCCCACATGTAACAGTCTGCCTAGTGTCTCTCAAACTTCTCCATGTCTCTCATCATTGTTTTATATGGCAAACACATATTGAAATTACTGAAGCTTATCAGCCATTTGATTTGACTGTAAAAATGCAGCTGTGCTCGATGTGCATGAAAAACAGCTGTACGTGAAACATCCAATGTTTCACATTAATATAACATGAAAATCTCAGTCAGCTGTGTGACTTCAGATTCATGGAAGTCAAGTTTTCAAGTCAGTAAGGAAATGCTGATGCATTCTCCAAATGTGCTGTATTGTTAGGTATTTTATCCCTGCAATTAAACTATGTAACTGTAGCATGTTCATAGAATTTAAATCAGGTCGGTATGTCAGCAAGGCATAAAGGTTCTGTATAAATCGTCATATGAGAGCAACGGGTGTCACTGTGGGTGGGGGGGTTATTTTCTCAGTTGGTCCGAAATTGCAGAAATGCAACAAAAACAATCCAGAGTAGATACAGTAATAGTGGCTCATATTTCTTCTTTGATCACCCGTCATAGTATCTACAGGAAGCACTAAGCCATGGAAGCAGGACCTTAAACCTGGCATCCCGCTTGGTTTTGACAACTGCTGTGTTTTTTGCTCTGTATACACAGAACTGGTAGTTCTGGGACGAAGCAAAGTTTCTAGCCTGACTATAACAGCTGGATCAATTTAAAATAACTTCCCCTGGATGTCATAAAGATAAGGGACACATTAATATAGATCCTTTCACGATCATAAAGAGCACAGTAAAAAGAAAATATCTGTGGCATTCCGGTTAATTTAATAACAGAGTACAAGCAGCTCCTGACAGCCTAAAGGCTTCACAAAACAAGGAACTGCATCAAGAGGAAGCACAAATATAATCTGATGTCATATTTTCCATCGTAATGTTTCTGGTGGTTTGAATTAAGCTGAGCAAGCACTGCAGGATTTGGCTTTAGAGTCTAAGTCAAGCTTAGAATTGGCAGGACTCAATTGAAATGCTTGTAATCAGTGGTATAATGAGTACGAACCAAAGTCCCATGTTTTAGTCAATTGCTTGTCTTTCCTGGGGAAGAATCTATCCAATAAGCTTTCGTACCCGCATCATAATGTTTGTGCCACTCAACCACCACCCAAGCTACATCAAATAATTGCGTTTTAACAAACAGGCTTGTGCAGGCAGGTTAAGATCCCCTGCATTTTCAACACCTTGCAGATAACAAACA
Organism: Ictalurus punctatus; assembly: GCF_001660625.3. NCBI lineage: Eukaryota > Metazoa > Chordata > Actinopteri > Siluriformes > Ictaluridae > Ictalurus > Ictalurus punctatus. The sequence goes on from NC_030436.2 coordinate 16,730,299, forward strand.
CTGCACTTGCTTTATACCTCCATCAAAGGGATTCCAAGCCACATCACCTCCGGTAAACCCATAGCCAAGCCCTCAGCCAAGTAAAACCTTGGGGGCCGATGTGGTAAGAGGACTGACATGACAACTGTTTTACTCATTATTTTTGACAGAGTAATGCATGAACCACTTTCTCTCAGCCAAACTAGCCTTGGAGCCAGGTTCTCTGGTTGTTCTTCAAGGAATTCCTCCTTTCTTTATGGTGAGCTTGGTCACACAGCTAAATCCCAGGTTAGCACTTGAGTTCCAGCCCAAGATCAACAGAGATTTAAGTCCAAGGAATGCATATTATATTGTGACCTCTTAATCATCCATGTTCTGATATCATAAGGAGACCGCAAAGGCACTCTTTATCTTTCGTATTCTCGATTCCCCCTTGAATCTGAAAGGGTCATGTAGTGTAAACAATCAGACAGTCCAAAGGGATGCTTTTCTTTAGTGAGATAGTGGAGAAGACCCAAGGGCTTCTCAAAGTTAGTCCGTATCTACATACCGTTCTTGTACACAGAACCCTTTCCAAGGAGTTTTAAAGGAAGGGGGTGAACTCGTTGAATAAAACAATGCATTGTTTTCAACATTTCACCCCATTAAGGCCATGTCAGTGCTGAATCAGCAAACCAGTGTGGAAAGATTTCCATCTCTCCCTCTCTCTCGATCTCTTGGGTTCTTCATTTCCTGAAACACTCCAAAGTTCAGTTGGCAAAGCCTGCCACCAATCAATCACCAGACTTGGTGCTTCAGATGGGACCCAAGAGATAGAAGGGGGGGAGTATACCTCCAGAGTGAGACATATGTATGTTCTGGACAGCTAAACATTCAACTCTGCTTCAGGTTGGACAAGAACTCCACCATGACTGCGGGATAAAAGGTGTCCTGGAAGTTTAAATTGTGGGCAGATTTAGGTTTTAGGGTGGCTTTGTCTTGGCATGGTCATCATGGTAACTCAACTAAGTTTATTCACAGAGCAATCTTATTCATTATTGAAACAATAATATATTGCATAGGCTGTTAAGACTCATGTTTTTTCCCTTATCTAAAAATGACTCTTGCATTGAACCTTAAAGAATTTGGTAGTCATGCCTCTTCTGATATACACACAGTTCAAAAGCCTAACGCTAACCATAAATTGATAGTATTGTTGCTGTTCTTTACTGGCATTAACATTTCTTTGGGTCTTATTTTGAGACTTATATACAAATGTCGCCAATGATCGAATGATCTGATCTGAATTAAACCCAGCACTACTGTCAGGGTTGCTGTTTCAGAAAATTGAAATTCTGACCTATCAGATTGGAGAATTCAGTAGCACTGTGGAATAACCATGCCTTAATAAATAATGAACAACTGAGCAGCCAATTACATTTGTAATGTCTAAAATTGTGTGTGTGTGTGTGTGTGTGTGTGTGTGTGTGTATGTGTGTGTGTGTGTGTGTGTGTGTGTGTGTGTGTGTGTGTGTGTGTGTGTGAGCTAAAATGCCAAACACTGACCTAAGCATCCAGCTGGATTGAGTTTGACAGGACAAATCTCACAAGTGAAACCATCAAAAAAGTATAGAAGCCAGAGAGGCACAGCGTGGAAATGTTAATCGAATCAGCATGGATGCTCAGATAAACAACTTTTAACCTGGCAGGACTTTCCAAGAGAAAAAAATTAATAAAAATAAAATTATATATATATATATATATATATATATATATATATATATATATATATATATATATATAGCAGGGTGCAAGGTCATTGGGAGTGATGATTGAGAGTTTTAAGGGAATTTGAGGCCATGACCCACATTAGGAAGAGTTCTTTACCAGCGCATACCTGAAATGACAGTTTTCAAGCTAGCATTCATGGAATTAGGTTTGTGAAACTCTAATACATTTTGGAAAGGAAAAAGCAGGATGGAAGTAAACAATATTATTTGTCACGCAACACATTTTGTCATCATCCTTTGGAGCATATGTAATACAGATGGTGATTACACCAAGCTGCAGACCAAAAATCCAGTCCAGTGGCATCTTATCAAAACACTAAATACATCCAAACCCCATTGGCGACCCAACTTTCTCTTCTAATAAGGCATGTGCTTACTGAATACTTACCATTCACAAAGACACTGAACATCCCTAACTGAAGAATTTAGTTCTTTAATCAACGTTAAGAAGTCTTTCTCTTTCAGCATCCTCTATCTTTCAAATTGTTCTTCAAACAGATGTATTTGTACTTGAGCTTTTCAACTGTTGTCTGTCATGATAATTTGGCTCACAATGTCTAGAACCTTTTTTTTTTAAGTGAGTCATGTGAGAATTCTTACAGCCCCTTCCACGTGTCTTTATTCAGAGTAAATCAATGGCACATGCTCTGACACATATTTCTCATGTTAAGAGTAGGAACAAATTTTAAACCTAGGTATCATCTTGACTTTTTACACATCATAGCCATGTTTAATGTAGCTTATCAGTTCATTTTAGAAGTTGTAATATTGATTCAGTGCTTGCAAGGTTTATATTCATGTGCTTGTTCTAATAGGGATAGCAAGATGGACACCCCACATAGGAGTGGTAAAAATCAACAATTTGGTCTTTCTTAGAAAGAAGGAATGCACTGGCGAGCTCAGCAACACCAAAAAGCCTGGAAGACCATGGAAGATAATTAAAGTGGCTGAGCACAGAATTCTTACCTTGGTGAAGAAAAGCCTCTTCACAACATCTAGCCAAGTCAAGAACACCCTCGAGGAGGTAGACGTATCATTGTCAAAGTCTACAATCAAGAGACGCTTTCATGAATGTAAATACAGAGGATTTATATCAAGCTGCAAACCACTGGGAACACTCAAGAACAGAAAGGCCAGATTATATGTTGCTAGAAAACCTTCAGGAACAAGATTCTTTGGACAGACATATCCAAGAGTAACATAACAGAAGAGAAGAGTATATAGAAGGAAAGTAAGGGCTCATGATCCAACGCATACCATATTATCTGTCCAAAATGATGGAGGAAGTGTTATGGCATGGGCATGTATAGCTGCCAATGGAACTGGGTCACTAGTGTTTATTGATGATATGATGATCAGAGAAGCTGATAGAAGTAGCAGCAAGTGTACAGAGCTATACTTTCTGCTCAGATTCAGTCAAATGCTACAAAACTGATAAGATGGTGCTTTATAGTACAGATGGATAATGACCCAAAACATACCATGAAAGCAACCCCAGAGCTTCTTAAGGCAAAGAAATGAAATGTACTTAAGGTCGAGTCAGTCACCTGACCTCAACCTAATCGAACTCGCTTTTCACTTACTGAAGACAAAACTGAATTCAGAAAGACCCACAAACAAGCAGCAACTGAAGGTGGCTGCAGTAAAGGCTGGCAAAGCAATCCAAGGGAGGAAACTCCACATTTAGTGATGTCCATGGGTTCCAGACTTCAAGCAGTCATTGACTGCAAAATATTTGCATCTAAGTATTAAAAATAGTCCTAATATTTATAATTATTTTCGTTTGTCCCAATTACTTTTGAGCCTGCGAAAATGGAGGGTAATTCATAAAAAATATAGCTGTAATTCATGAATGATTAATGCAATATTTTTGTTAATCTCCTTGAATTTCAGCTGAAAGTCTACACTTCAGTCACATCTTGATTGCTTCATTTCAAATCCATTGTTGTGGTGTACAGAGGCACAAATTGTGTCACTGTCCATATATTTTTGGACCCGACTGTGTATATGCTGTAGCATTTTTGGAAGGAGTCTCCAGTGTCAGCACTTTGTAGCAGTCAGAGGTCTTGTTTAAAGCTTTTTAAGTTTTCCACCATGTCAGAGTCTTCTGGATTGAAGGAGTTTACACTTTATGGGGTCGTTAACATGTTAACGTTTTGGGGGGTTTTTTGTTGTTGTTTTTTACTATTTTTGTTTTGTTTGAAGCTCTTGAGAGAACAAAGGTTTACATGTGCCATAGTTGATAACAGGAACTTGTTTTGTGTACATTCCACAGCATTAAATGTAAAAAATAAAAGCATAAAAGGTACAATGTGTCATTCTTTAATTATTAATAAATAATAATTATTGGCAAATAGCTGTGGTATAAGAGGAAACATAATAATTAATGTCAATTCGTTATTTTCCTATAATAGTATACCCTCAAGCGTTTTATTCCTTAAATAATTAGCAAATGTATGAATCTAGCACGGAACGACCCAGAAGCCTGCAAGACTCAAATTCGGTTGGCTGAAGACCAAACTCTGTATATAACTATGGATTCATTTGGGATTCAGTCTGAGCTTTTGCCAACCAAACTATGGATTACTGACTTTAAAAACATTAAGCTATAACCTTAGAGCTTTTGATGCTCCACCAGAGCTCAAACAGGATCCGGATGCATAAACATTTCTAGCAAATACACACACATAGTTACTTAGTCACATGTGCATCAGGTGGACTGGAAAGTGATACCTTTTGGACTCCATTGTATTTGATAGTTGATTTATGAATAGACCATGCATGGCTGCTCATACCACAGAATAAAGAGTTTTTCTGAAAATATTTTCACAGTATGTCGAACAGAAACACAGATGATACCGATACTGAACAAGACAATTAGATCTCACAGTATACTTCATTTTTCTCAGATGAGGTAAGATGTCATCTGCCAAGGACAAAGTAAGACAGTACAGATTTAACTGTCTCAAAAAAAAGACGTCATACGTTTTCCTAAAAGTAAGCACATTTGATCATATTTGTACAGAGCTCACACTAATATGTTTGTGGTTCAATATTAGCAAATGACCTGAATAGGAAAACCATATGCTTATCTTTTTTTAGTGCATTTCTTAATGATTACACTGTCATCCTTGTCATCATACAGAGCACACACACACACACACACACACACACACACACACACACACACACACACACACACAGACAGAGAGACACACAAATGTAGGGCGATTTTCCCGGTGTCTGTTCATGGCCGCCTTCCAAAACTCACAGGAAGAATATAAAGAGTCAGACCTTAATCGAGGGAAAATAAAAAGAGTTTCTCGTTTTTTCTATCTTGTGCCAATGTAACCATGGTTTTGGAATTAATATTTATCCAGCCACTTTAAGAACTTTGATAACAGACTTTCCTCATTTCCCTGATGCTGAGAAAGTCTACTTGGGTGTACGTGCGAAATGTTTCTTTAAAAAGGACAGCTTGGGACTAAATCAATATTTATACACAGCTAGCTCAATGGACATCCAAAAAAGAAAGAAGAAAGATACTATAATCTGATTGGCTTTGACATGTTATGACATCATGTTAATAATGCCTAGGATTATTTTCTTCTTCATAAACTGTGCCACCAATAAAAAAAAATGTAAAAAATGATAATAAATAAAAATCCTTAATAGACATGCATTACCTTATGACCTACATTATGAGAGAGTCACAAAATCAGTTGCTGTGGAGACGGAACAAACAACACACACACCTATGTTTACCTCATAGGTATTATTAGTTGACTTCCACCATTGTGATCTGACACCCATGTCTAAGCTATTTTTTTTTCCCCCCACCCACTTAAAGGATGGATGAAAACTATAACATCATCCCTCATGGAGTGAATTTCCAGGACCCCATTTTCATTGACACACCGGAAAACCACCGCATGTTTGCCAGCCTCTTCCAGTTCTCCAACTGTACAGCCGGGACACAGGTCCACACGTATACCCCCGAGTGGGAGGCGCAGGAGGACAGCCGGGTAAGCCCTTGTCAAACATTCAACCCTGTAATTATGAGTATGAAATGCACTGGAGCACAAAAGCTATAATAAAACCCACATGCATGTTTACCTTAAACATATAATCTAGTCTCTCTAATTAGTTAAGATGATCTCATGTCATTCAGGAAAATTGAGTCCATATAATTCAAAGCCATAATTGCCTACTCCTACCTCATCCCACACTGAGTTCGACATACTCTTTGAAATGCACTTCGCGGTCTCGCTCTTACAATGTCTAAAACCTTGCTAGCTAAGTGTGATTTCCTCACAGTTTGATGATGTTTTTGGATAAGTACATGCCACATTCAAATGGAAATACTGTACGCCTAATTAATTCGATTTGTAATCAGATACTGGATTCCTGAGCAGATTCCTGCACGTTCACATCATCATCAAAACAGAGAAGAGCACTTACACACTCAGTATAGACAACAGTGGACAACTTAAAAAGGTTTAAATGACCTAAGAAAAAGACTTTAATAACAGAAGAGCACTGAGTAAATTAATGCACAATTATCTCCCCATCGTTGCTAGCATTGACGGAGATCGGTGGAGTGAAGAGACGACATGTTTAAACAAGATCCACGTGTTTAAATGCCGCAATAACGTTTACCTCCAGTGATGAGACAGACCCAGATGTGATTAATTTCACCTTGTAAACTTTCAGTTCTTTCAAAGATAGCAGTAAATTCATTTTCCCCTGGGTTATAAATGTAGAGGTAAGCAGGACTTCGTTCAGTGGAGTAGGAATGAACATTTGAATGCAATTTACTAGAATATCAGAATCCTAGAATTGCGCTTCTCGTTGAGAATCACGCAGAAACATATTTCAGTTCAGAAAGGTTCATTTGCAGAACTAGCTTTATAAGTAGCAAATGTCAAAATTTGTCCACGTGAATAATTTCATCATTTTTTTTATCCATCTTAACAGCAGTTGCAACTAAATCAACAGTTTCTCAATCAGCATTATGGAATGAGAGGATGAGAGGTTGTGGGTTGTAGATGACTAACAAAACCAGGACAGGGTGGAACTCAAGTCTCTGAATTTGTCTGATGTTCATGCCTGTGGCTTTTGCTTGCAGAGACATATCACATGCTGGTTGTATGTTGATCCTTTTAGATTCAAAATAGCTTCATAGTCAACATGGGCACTCCATAAAGCTTTTATGGGGGGATGGGGGACCTTACAGTTTATGTCTGGGTCGTGGTCTTTGGAGCTTTTGAAGTAATGAACAATCAATCTGAGTCTGCCACCCTTCTCATAGAAGTATGTTATTCTCTTCAATCATTGTTACGTACAGTGCATCCGGAAAGTATTCACAGCGCTTCACTTTTTCCACATTTTGTTATGTTATGAACATCTCTGGAGAGATCTGAAAATGGCTGTGCACCGACACTCCCCATCCAACCTGATGGCACTTGAGAGGTCCTGCAAAGAAGAATGGGAGAAAAGCCCCAAAATAGGTGTGCCAAGCTTATAGCATCATTCTCAAAAAGACAAGTGGCTGTAATTGGTGCCAAAGGTGCTTCAACAAAGTATTGAGCAAAGACTGTGAATACTTATGTACATGTGCTTTTTTTGTTTTTTATTTTTAATAAATTTGCAAAGATTTCAAACAAACTTCTTTCACGTTGTCATTATGGGGTATTGTTTGTAGAATTTTGAGGAAAATAATGAATTTCATCCATTTTGGAATAAGGCTGTAACATGACAAAATGTGGAAAAAGTGAAGCGCTGTGAATACTTTCCGGATGCACTGTATATATTCAAACCTTATACTACAGGCACTTACATTCTTTCACTTACATTAGTTCATGCTGTAGTTGTGCATTTTTGTGTAATTTTGCAACGCTTCATCACAGATCCACCAGCATCACTTTGCTACCTAAACACTAAGCCACATGCTCTAATGTCCTATGCTGTCTTTTTTTTTTCCTCTTTTTTTAATTATGGTGTTCCTTCCAATGACCTTGGGATTTTTTTTTTACTAGGGAGCTGGGTTCAATCTGGTCCTGAGCTCTTGTGAAAGTTTTCTGTCATGGCAAAGCAATGAGAGCGGATTAGGTTACGTTAATGAGTTGGTCTCGGTTTGTATCAGCGATCGTATGGAAGGACGGGGAACAGCAGACATCATTTGCTTTCATATGTAATTACATTCATATTTTTGTTGAAGTCGGAGCCAAGTTTTGAGGAAGTTTTCAGTGCATGTCTCTTGTCCCTTGTTTAAACTTTTAATCACGTCCAAGTTGCTTTAATTGATACTGATAATGACAAAAATCTGAAAGTATTTGCTACCTTTTTTAAGTTTCAAATGGCGTTTCCACCGTCCTTCTAATAAAAATTTAAAAAGGGAGGGGAAAGTACATAAGCATAGAGAAATGTCTACCGCCAGTGGAAATAGCTTCCTATTTAAAAAGAATGTTACTGAAATGATTGCATACCTGTGAGACAGGTTGTCATGAAGGTCACTGAACAGATTAGGTGCACAGCAGCAGTGCATGGCACAGAAAATTAACCCAGCTGTGTTTGTACAAAAAGGTCTTGTTTCCAGTGCAGTGGACAGTGTCCATATACTCTATACGAGAGACAGGCGATTAGATGCTGCTTCACTGATATACAGATGTGTGTTTATGCAGCTGTGTTTCTATCGCCTTCCATACTTTTATTATCGTACAGTATTGTTGTGTAGTCTGATCATTACCCACAGTGCTGCAAGCACACTCCTTCAACCACCTACATATGGTTCAAATTTATCCAAGTCACATATTTATATCATAATACTCTAGATTCACATCATAGCTACACAAAAACCCAGATGGTAGCAATACAGAAAGGGCCATGTAGGAAATCTTGGATTATAGGTATAACCACTAAATTTAAAATTCAGATAACTCTGAAAAAAGTTTTCAGTTAGATTTACAATATACAGAAAGTATTAGAACGGCAAGGCCGATCCATTTGTTTGTGCTCTACACCAAAGACATTTGGGTTTGAGATCAAAAGATGAATATTAAACGAGAGTTTAGGATTTCCTGGACTAGTTAACATGACCAAATTGTTGGTATCATCTGTTATGATGCTTTTCCAGGCTTCTCTTCTTATAGTTGTTTGTGTTGTTTGTTTCAGGGGGTTTCTCCCTTTAGTCCCCCCCCCCCCCCACCACCACCACCACCCCCCATCCGGAAAAGTCCTTTGTTGAAATGACGGTGTGTTTTGGATCAATGTTTTGCTGCATGACAAAGTTCCTCCCAATAAATTTGGATACATTTCTCTGTAAATTGGCAGACAAAATCTCCCCGTAAACTTCTGAATTCATTCTGCTGCTACCATCGTGATTTACATCATCAATAAAATTAGTGAGCCTGTTCCAGAATCAGCCATGCAAGCCCAAGCCATGATACAACCACCACCATGTTTCACAGATGAGCTTGTATGTTGTGGATCATGAGCAGATCCTTTCTTTCTCCACACTTTGGCCTTTCCATCACTTTGGTACAGGTTCATCTTGGTTCCAGAACTTTTGTGGCTCATCTCTGTATTTCCTTGCAAATTCCAGTCTAGCTTTCTGATTCTTACTGCTGATGAGTGGTTTGCATACTTGTGATATGCCTCTCTATTTCTGCTTTCAAAGTCTTCTTCGAGTACTGGATTGTGATACCTTCACCCCTGCCCTGTGGAGGTCGTTGGTGATGTCATTGACTTGTTTTTTGGGTTTTTTCTTCACAGCTCTCACAATGTTTTTGTCATCAGCTGTTGTTGTTTTCCTTGGCCGACCCATTCGGTGTCTGTTGCTCAGTACACCAGCGGTTTCTTTCTTTCTCAGGACATTCCAAATTGTTGCATTGGCTCTGCCCAATGTATGTGCAATGCCTCTGATTGATTTTCCCGCTTCAAAATGGCTTGCTTTTCTCCCATAGACAGCTCTCTGATTTTCATGTTGGCTTATCCTTTTTAACAAATGTAGTCTTCACAGGTGAAACTGAATGTCGAAAACCAAGAGTAGATGTTCACAGCTATTTATTGTTTAAACAATCAGTCTAACAGGACACACCTTGTAACAAGAAACACCTGTCAGTCACATGTTCCAATATTTTTGCTCACCTACAAATTTGGTTGTCTGATACAAAATGTGCTATGTTCCATGATGTTAAACACCTACATATAAATACAAGGAAATAAAAGCTGAAAATCTAAACTCTCTTCTCATATTCTTCTGATCTCAAACCCAAATGTCTTCAGTCTACAGCAGAAACAAATGTACTGGCCTCCAATAGTTTCGGAGAGAAAAAATGTATCTGCTGCAGTCATCTACGTATCACTGTTGACATAAAACCTTGTAACAGTGATATGTACTAATATAATCTACAAATGCTGTTCTACCACAGTTATGTTATGTATTAATATAATTTACACATTCTGATCTGATCTGATCTACTAGTGATCAACATATCCTGATCTACCACATCAGTGTGATCTGCCACAGTGATGTGATCTACTAATATTTTAATATAGCACAGTGACGTGAGATCAAATAATGTGCTCTACCACAGTGATGTGGTCCATGAATGTGATCTGCACATTCTGATCTACTACAACAACATGATCTACACTTTCTGCTATATCACAATTACTAATATGATCTACGTATTTTGAAGTACTACAGTGATGTGACATACATATTCTGATCTAGCACAGTGGTGTGATCTACCAACGTGCTCTACATATTCTGATCTACCACAGTAATGTGTTCTACTAATGTTATCTACACATCCTGGTATATTATGTTAATGTGATCTACATACTCTGATCTCCAGCAACAAGATCTACTTATGTAATTTACATATTTTGATCTAGCACTGTGATGAGAGCAAATAATTTGATCTACCACAGTAATGTAATCTATGAATGTGATCTGCACATTCTGTTCTACTACATTGCAAATGATCTGCAAATGTGATCTATATTCTGAGCTAGCAGTGTGATGTGATCTACTAATGTGAGCTACATATTCTGATCTAGCATAGTGGTATGACAATTGACAATTACCTAGCTGAGTTTGGGACAGGGAATTAGATACTGTTTCGGAGATATACACATGTGCACATATGCAGCTGTTGTCTATCGTCTTCTATACTTTTGTTATTGCATAGTGGTGTTGTGTAGATTGGCCATACCACACATTGACCAGAATGCTATAAGCACACTGCTTCATCCACCTACATATGGTTCACATTTATCCAAGTCACATATTTATATCATAATACTCCAGATCATAGCTCACATCATGGCTACACAAAAACCCATATGGTTGCAATACAGATAGAGCTATATAGGAAATCTCTGAGTGTAGGAATGGCCATTGCATCATGTGAGACTAGGTTTAAAGTTCACCTTACTCTAAAAATGTTTTCACCTAGATTTGCAGTATATATTAAACAATTGCATATGCTAATCTGCTGCAGTCATCTACATATCACTGGTGTCATAAAACCATGCAAGATGATATTATTATTTTTAACAGTCATTATTATTTACTAATGTGATCTACACATTCTATTCTAGAACAGTAAAGTAATGTGATAATGTGATCTACTGCAGTGATGTGATGTAATAATATAATCTACACCTTATATATTACTATAGTGATGTGATCTACTGATGTGATTGACATATCCAGATCTATCACAGTGATGTGATCTACTAATGTGATCAACATATTATTATCATTATTAGTAGTAGTAGTAGTAGTAGTATATATGAGATCAAATAATGTGATCTAACAGTGATGTGATCTATGTGGTCTGCCCAATCTACTACAGTGATGTGCTCTACATATTTTACATACCACAGTGATGTGCTCTACATATTCTGAGTTATCACAGTGATGTGATTTACTAAAGTAATCATATTCTGATGAGACACAGTGACATGATCTACTAATGTGAACTAAATATTTTCATCTACCACAGTGATGTGATCTACTAATGTGATCAACATATTATTATTATTATTATTATTATTATTATTATTATTATTATTATTATGTGTGAGATCCAATAATGTGATCTACCACAGTGATGTGATCTATGAATGTGGTCTGCACATTCTGATCTACTACAGTGATGCGATCTACACCTTCTGATCTGGCACAGTGATCGGAGATCACATAATATGATCTACATATTTTATCTAGCACAGTGATGGGTGATCAAATAATGTGATCTGCCACAGTGAGGTGATCCATGAATCTGATCTGCACATTCTGATCAACTACAGTGATGTGATCTACAAATGTGATCCACACCTTCTGATCTAGCACAGTGATGGGAGATTAAAATAATATGATCGACACGTATTTCTACATATTTCTGTACCACAGTGATGTGACCTACACATTCTGAGTTGTCACAGTGATGTGATTTACTAATGCAATCAATTCTGAGCTGCCACAGTGATGTGATCTACTGAGGTGACCTACAAATTCTGATCTATTACAGTAATATTTATATAATAATGTTTTCTATACATTCTGATCTACCACAGTGATGTGGTCTTCCAATGTGATCTACATGTTCTGAGCTACCAGAGTAATGTATTCTACTAATGTTTTCCACACATCCTGATCTACAGTGTTAATGTGATCTACATAATCTGATTTATCACAGTGATTTGAGATCAAATAATGTGATCTAACACCGTGATGTGATCTATGAATGTGATCTACTACAGTGATGTGATCTACTGTTATCTACACGTTATGATCTACAGCGATAAGGTGTTTTACTAATGTAGTCAGTATAATCTGATCTAGCACAGTGATGTTATATACTAATCTGATCTGCACAGTCTAGTGTAGTAATCTGATGTGCTCATTCAACCAATTATGATGAAATAATAATCTGAGCTACCACAGTGGTCTGTTCTACTAATACATTCTGCATACTCTGATCTGGTGCAGCAGTGTGATCTGCTGATCAGTTACAGTGATCTAATGAATATTTAATGTTATAGTAGCCCTGTTTCAGGCACTTATAGGCAGTGGTTTCAACTGAACAATGTTTGGCTGCTTTTTACCAGATGTCTTACGTCTATTTTTACAGAATAGCTGCATGTATTTTTATGCTAATTGAGCTGCTTGGAAACATAAGGTAATTTAAAAAGGTCAAAGGAAGTAGCGCTGTATTACTGCTGGAACGATCATGATTGTATGACCATACTTACCAAAAAAAAAAGTCAAAATTTCAATCCTCTACTTCTTAAATTCTCGTTCTTGCACAAATGCCAGTTAAAACAAAATACAGTTTTGATGCATTTAGATCAGGCTTTGAGAAGGTTGGAAAAATGTGTGTAGATGCTGTGCTTTCCCTGAAGTACGGAACATTCCGTAGCCGCAGACAATTAGGGAGAGCTGCCATAGTTGTGGTCAAATTGGTTATCAAAGCCAGCAGTGGCTTGCACTCACTCAAACAAAGACTGTTCATAATTAGAGACAGATACATGTAAATTAGGAAAACCTGCTCGCTTCATCAAGATTTCCCACAATACCACAATTCCCATGCTAGTTTAGTAAAACAGAAATACTGTCAGTAGTTATTCATAAAACCTTTTATTAACCAAAGTGCTTAAGGTGCTGTATTCAGATGACCTTGATGGCTATAAAGGCAAACACTGCAATAAAAATTGAGACATAATTCCAGATTTAATTTCTGTTAGAGACATGATGTCATGAAGCTGCCTGGGGATGTGGATTGCAAATATTTCACTAAAACATAAAATAATGCCATTTATTAAAAGTAGTTCATTAATTGCACCTCTCAGGCAAAAAACGACATCTCATAATATTGGTTAACCCTCATAATGGAAATTCAGTTTTAGGTTAAGATGCATGAATATTGGCCAGCCAAAATGAGCAGCCATAAAGTCTTATCCTGAATACTACCAACCGAACAGTAAATCCTGTTTGAACTGTAATGTTACAGTTTCCAACCTGGGAAAGTCTTCAGGACAGAATGATTTGCGCTTTGTAGTTTCTCTGTAACATGACAAACTGCCGTTTTTTTCTTATTATTAACGTCAAAAGAGAGAGAGAGAAAAGAGAGGTTGGTGATGAAACAACTGTTACCTAACATACGTGATAACAGGAACTTATTTGTTTTGCTGATGTTCCACAACATTATATGTAATGGATAAAAAATAGAATGTGTTGTTCTTTAATAAATAACATTTGGTTAGCATTGGTCAATTGCTGTGGTGTAAGAGGAATAAAACACATGTGCTGTTATAGAAAACCAAGTTCAGGGTGGTACTAGAAACTCCATTTCATGCCGGGCTGTATCACACCACCTTGTCAGTGATTATATTAATATAAAAGTACACATTGGGTTTTATTCAGTTATCTGTTGCATCATAATCTGCCATTTGTCTTTGGGTTTTTAAATTGTCCAGTTTTGTTTACATAATCCTATGTAGTGTTTGTTTATTTTGTAGTTGATGTGAGCATTTGCAGTTGACATTTGGTGATTCACTTGCTTCATTTTTTTTTTTTTTATTACATAATGTTTACATCTACTCTTCTTCCTGTCTCACAGCTCCTGTGCTCCACAGTGCAGAGAGCTCTCTTTGAGGAAGAGGAGAAGGTTAAAACACTTTCTCAGAAGGTTAAGGTTCTTGAGAAAGCCAACAACCATCTGAGGGACAAAGTGAAGAACCTGAAGCGTTTGCTGAGGCTGGCCAAACGGGAGACCAAGGATCAGACGGTGCCTCTCAAACAGTTTCATGAGCCTGAACCAGAGCTCCCACATCCACAGCAAGATACCACCCAGGTCCAAAAACCTGTTAATGGGAAGATCCTGCCTAGGAAGCTCAAAAACTAGGGAATTTTGTGTAATTCCTTCCAAACTAGAGAATTTTGCCTAAGTACTGCCAGGAAGTCAAACCAGTTACACAGCTGTAGGTCTGTGTATCTATAAAAATTTCCATAGACTAGAATGAAAATGGTTGTATTATGGAGGGTAATGGACTTTGCATGTATGCTACAGCTCAGGATTAACAGAGAAAGGAAATTATCCACAGAATATGCATATGCGTCAGTCGTAGGCTAGTAGTTCATGAGAAGAAATGTTAAGTATGAATGAATGAATATTTACCAGCCCTTAACCCTATAGTCTCCATTAATTGGTTTCAATCCAATGAGCACCCACGCCTGTTTAAATGTATGACATGCATAACACTTGTAAAGTTGTGAAAGTCTTTCCTTTCCATTGAACCTCTGAAACCTCCGTTACATACCTGTATTTCAAATTTGGAAAACACTTACAGCCATTTTCCAGTAGGCTGTCATCAGTCTGATTATTATACCTTCTAGTCCTGCATAAAAGAATGTCAAAATTCCACAATATATGTCCATTTAAGGTTGAAAAGAAAAATATTTTAGTATGATATTGAAACACAGTGCACTTGACGTCTCTGGAATGTTACACTACACGCTTTCCAAAGGTCTTTCATTTATGATTCCATTCTGTATAGCGTTTTGTGTACTTGAGTATATGAGTGAAATTGTTTCTCTTTTTTCTTTTTTCTTCTTTAAAAAAAAAAAAAAAAAATGCAACCAGGGTGCTGAGCACTCCATAACTAGAACCACTACTCAGTATGGCTTCTCTTAAGGCCACATGTTTCAGCATTTAGTTAACTGATAAGAATTTGTTAGGTTAAGATCAGAAATTGTTTTTAAAAAATTATGAAATGTAAACAATATTGTTTTTCATGTATGTTTAACATATTCATAAGCTTTTATATACGACATTTACAATTAAATAAACTTTCAGTTTTACTTAACTGCCTTATGTAGAGTTAACAGCTTTTATACCACACCAGCAGGAACTTGTTTTGCAGACATTAAATGTAACTATAAATGGATCAAAAGTATGACGGGTTATTCTTTATACATAAAACAATTATAAGACTTGATATAAGAGGAATAAATCACTCAGGACATGGCGTTATTGGATTGGGGTGGTAACAGATGTAAATATGGTAAACACACATTCCTTATCATGTTTTATTCCTTACATACTACGTCATGCTAATCTGTATTGTTGTAGTGAGGTTGAGGTATTGGTGTGGAAATTACTGCAATGGTAATCATAGGTTATAGATGGTCCTCCATGAATATACATGGACATTCCCACTTAGACTGCCATGGAAGACACTTAAAGTCTAGAATTTCACTTGAAGTGCACATGACACCTTTATTAAAATTTGAATAAATCCCATAAGATGTCATAAAATTGCATTGGCAGGTTTCCCTGGAATTGTTAGGCCATAACACTGCCATTGGCAGGATGGCACAGTGTTACAGCCTCACAATTCCAGGGAATTCAACTCAATCTTCAAAGGAATTCCAGGGGAATTTTCCATATGGGAAAAAAAAAGTCCAATGCCTGATTTAAAGCCTGTCGGAAGTGGGATAATAATAATAATAATAATAATAATAATAATAATAATAATAATAATAATAAAGAGAACAAGAAAGAACTAACACTCAGAGTAACACTTCCCCCCCAAAATCAATAAAATGACATTTACCAGCATCACTTATATACCCTAACCCTAACCCTAATTCTTTCCTCGAGCAGTGAGAAATATAGCTATCTCGTTATTCTTAACTGTATGATGACAGGAATGTGGAATCCCAGACTGACTTGAGGCCCACTATTTTGAAATATGTGATCTGGATTACAGCTGCTTTCAGTTCTACATTAATATATTTTGATATATGTAGCATATACAATTACATAGTGGAGTGGAATTTGTTTCCTTCTACGGACCTCACACTGAAGGAGTACATTTGATTGACATCCCGGTGTCAATCTGGTATGTTTTTAGAGTTTTAGAGTTTAGTTTAGAGAATTTTTATTGCTATTCTAGCCATATGCCAGTATGCAGTAGAATGAAATAGAATAAATACAATAAAGTGGAAAGGGCAATTAATACAAACAATGGAACAGTACTATGAATACAATACAGGACATTAAATACACACAACACAACAAAATGGTGTAATGGGTGGTGTGTGGTGAGTAGGGCATAATCACCACTAGCAGCATAGAAGTCCCAGAGTTATGAATAAAGTGACAGTCCTGTCACTGATTAGTAATCTCATTCTATGCAGTAATGACAGGAAACAAGATAAAGGAGCTAGTGCATGATAGTTTTGTGTCCATTAATTCCAAGGCAATTTATTATTGAGGATCCTGACAGCTTGTGAATTTTAAGATGTTCTTCTGTAGTTACGTGACACAGATGGTTGGAGCTGGTTGGAGATTGGGTGTAAATGGAAATTGTTAGATTATATGATTAGAAACGTGATATGAATAGATTGCCCTTAGCATATAAGGAAAAGTGATCATGTGCCAAGAATATAAGTAGGAATTGCTTTCTCAGGCATGAACATTCACACAATGTTCCACAAGCTCTCGGATATATATCGAACCAAAACTTTTCCTTATGTCCAAATCAGAAAATGTCTTTCTCCAAAATCTCCAAAATGTCTTTACAAAATGGGTTCCCCTGATCTGCGGTGGAAGGCAATCTCATACCATTTTCACCAGATTGAGAACTGTGATGTCCGATTATAGAATCTCTACTTCCCAGCGACCCTAACAGAGTGAATGTGACCTTTCAAAGAGGTACTTTGAATAACACACACCATTACATTCTCTTTAAGTCAGTAAATCATAAGTCAGTACACACCTCCAACGACGATATATCATTTCACAGACATGCTGCAAAACAGATGTTTCACATATGGAAATCTATCCTGCTGAGAGGGTTGGAGCTATTTAAACACATACATTGTGTATTTTTTCTTCTGTATTTCACCCTGAAGGCATATTTTACCCTTTTACATTCTGCAAATTTACACAAGGTTTTGAAATAAGACTCTAAAACGCCCATTCTGGCAAACACTGCTCATGTAATCTGTCTAAACCACGGCATAAATCTAAGCCTGCAAAATTTGTTGATATACACCAGATTAGTCATTGAGATTTATGCCCACTTGAAAAATCTAAAGGTTCATCTCTCGTCTGGTTCTGTCCATGAAAAGAAACTCCAGGTCCTATGTGGGGGGTTTTTTCAAATTAATAACAGCCCTGCAAAAGCAGGGATATGCTTTGGTCTGTCTCAGAGTGACCAGGGTAATTTTCCCCACATTCCAGCCTGCAAGATGGCTCCAGGCTTTTGTGTTTTATGGTGAGATTTTATGGAGCTGTAAATGTATCGTTGTGACTATGAAGCATTATGTGGTCCTTTTGCATGGATGCACATGGCTGATGTCAAAATATAAAAGTTCAAACTGTCAAGAAGGGAAGAAAGTTAGCAGTTTGCCAGAAGGTGTTTTGGTCATGCAGCATCCATGGAGGCTAGTTTATTGATTTTAATGGCCCCACTATCACTACTGAGAGTTTTTAGAGGTAGGTTTTTTTTTCAGTGGTCCTTTGATGACTCTTCCTAGCATTGTCAATCTGTCCACCTGAAAAAAGGATGAAAAATAATCCCTGTCCATTCCTGCCAAGGTGATATCTGTGTCTATAAAGCAGCACGCAGGTGCTTATTCAAGATTATAATCTGCTGACTCTTTGTCTGTGCAGAGAAATTGTGAAACTTTGATGGCTGCAGTCTGTTCGTTATTCATCGGGAGGCGAAGTGGCAAAGGAAAATCACTTGGAATGGACTAAATTTCCTTTAAAAATTTGGGGGCGGGGGTGGGGAAAAAAATTAAAATGAAGAATGAGCCAGATTGGATCTAGACACTATTTTTATATTCAAAACATTCAGTTAAGGGATGTATGACTCTGGATTGTGCATTGCAGCTCTTTCTCACTAGGTTACTGTCAGCTCCAAAATTTTGGGTACACTTCAAGAGAATGAGCAAAAATGATATGTACAAAATTTTACCCAATGATTAAAAATTCTGGAGAAAAAAAAAAAAACGTCTTGAAAGATTGGAGAAAACCTCACAGCTCCAGGGTTCCCACTTTGATCCTGAGCTTGAGTTAGTGTCAGTGTAGAATTTCCTCTGGGGTCTAAATTGGCATTCCAACCAAGGTGTATTCCAGACTCATTGTTCCTGGAATAGACTCCAACCCTGACTAAGAGGTTACTGAAGATGACTTTTTTTTAAAAATAGCATTTTCTAAAACATATGCATCAAAAATAATGACAAACTTTTGACACAAAAGAGACGGATGGTCAAGTGATGGATGTGAAAAATATGTATACAGTTAGAAATACCATTATGCACAATTAGGCCCTTATTAAATGAATAATAGAACATTTGGAACACCCTCTACAAGCCTCCAAGTGCTCATCAATCTTGTTAGCTATTCTGAAAGAGACGTCACCAAACATTAACGGTAACGATGCCGTTTGCAGAAAAACATTTGAAAAATAACATCAATACATGTTCAAGGATGGTGCTGTTCATTACTTTCATGTAGGGTAGCAATATTTTTGCACACAACTGTATGCCATGCGTTCTATGTATGTCTATTCAAGGCATAGTGTGTAAGCAGAATATACGGGGGAAAAACACTGATATACATAAGTCATGAAGTGTAAAAGGTATTATAAGCATCATGTTACGCAGTGTGAAAAAAATCCCTAAATCTCTAACAGGTTAATAGAATTGATAGGAAGGAGGAGGGTGTGTAAGAGCACACACCTTACACTGGCAACGGTATCCTAACAAACAAGCCCTGAGTTTCTCTGGCCCTCCTGTAGTGATTTTATTTGGTGTAACTCGGGGCTCTGATGTTTTCCCATGAAAAAGCCGTGTGAAAGCAGGTTATAAAAGCTTTTGTGGCAATTCAAGCCCATAACTACGCCATCCAGTCCATTTGGTATCGCTTGAATAAAGTGTCTGAATACATTACAGGGTAATTAAAAGCTATTTGGGGGATTTTGGTGATGGCTTTGAGTACCCAGCGTGTGGTGACAGCACAAGCCCCCGATTCTCCATCCAAGAGACAATCAAATGAACCAACGGCCAAGAAGAGCAGTGAAAGGGTTTAAATACAGAGCAAACAAAAGAGGAACATGGCAGAAGGGTATTTAATTATGTGAAACAATGGCATGCTGTGCACTACAGCAGCAGATGTGAGATGAACAGCACTGCTGATATGTCACAAACGATTCTGTTTAAGTACATTACAATCTGTGTGTGCGTCGAGATCCTGGCATTCGCAAGCAGTTTTTGGTCCAAAACAGCTCAGACATCTCCAGAGTCCCAGCAATAGCATGCAATAGCATACCTCTAATAGTTGATGTACGCTGCAGATTTTATTCCTAGTGTAAGATTTAATAAGAAGGGACGTCAGGATACACTGAATTCCCTCCATCATTTATCACGGAAAACAAGTAACACTTTCCAGTTAACATCTATAAGATTTTACTTCCAAATCGATTAATTCAAAATGCAATGAATAATTTGACTACATTTCGGTTCATTTCTAGATTCTCACTGATCTGAATGTGTCGATTGATTTTCTATAATAGCATGGTTTGACAGTAGTTCCAGCTGCTTTTCATATTAATCCGCTCCCTATCATTTCTACAGTAACATCTACTGGAGGGACTTGTATAGCAGATGCTGGATAAAATCTAAAATGTCACATCTACCCATGACATTACACCTCCATGCCTGCAGGGGGCACCTTACCATGGTGTGAGTACTAAGCACTTCTTCTTCACACAACCCAATTTCCTGTTTACAGAGTATTTAAAGCACATTCAACAACATGTCTGTTTGGCTGCTGAGATCTGATTTAATTCAAGGTCTTCATCTACAAAAAAATAATAATAATAATAATAATAATAATTTAAAAAATTACAAATCCAGGTAGATTTTATTGAGCCTTAATGACTTAAAATAACACCCAGCGTTCCACATAGTGAGCCAATAATGCTTATTGGCTCACTGTTTTGATACCAGAATCAGATTTTATCACTCTTGGATCCAGTCTTTTGCAATATATTGGGTAATTTTGCATTCCCTACATCTGTTAGTCTGACCAAATTATTCTAAACACTGATAACATTTCTATCATCATAAGCTCCATCTTGGTGAAAAAAAAAAAAAACAACTTAGAGTAGCAAATTCCCAAAAAGTTTAAATGCACAATTAACACAGGAATGCTCCAATGTTGCAATTTTGCAGTTGTAGCCGCTTTGTGGAGGTCATTTGTAATTTTCAGTGAAGCATGTAAATTCTTATGTTAACTGGTTAACCACAGTGCACATTAAGTAAATTGTGGGATAAACTTTTTATGGTCTGATTAAACTAAACAGAGAGAGAGGGGGGGGGGGGGCTTTTTTGTGTGATGTAGAAGCATAATAAATATGACAATGTAAGACATTTTAGCAATGGCACTTTCCCATGAATTGCTCATTTTTCTTTGTAATAAATTTTTCTTTTGTATGAGGTATGCTTATTTAAATGAAAGCTTACTTTTTTTTCCTTTACAAAAATATATACTCAAAAACATAATGAATCAGAGCAACACAGTAACAATTGGTAGCAAAACGCACATGTACAGAGAAATGCAGGCCTTATAAAGGTCAACAGTAGGAGGTCCATGCCTTTATGACAAGCCTGGTTCTTTAACTTAAACTCTAACACCATATACTTCTGTGCATATTCTTCTCTCTGAGTTATGGCATGTAAGGTCTCCATGGACTTTATGATGTATGGAGAAAGACCATAACACTCCTGTCACTTTTTCCTACACTCTTATTAAAAGAAAAGCTCTCAGTGTTTCTTTATTAAACGCAATAGTTATATATGAACTATGAAACTATAAAACCATGACAATTCCAATAACCATTTAAGTGCTTTATAATGCTCCTTAATGATTATGTGGCATTGGTTTCTCTCAGGGATGTCCAAAGGGATGTTTCTCTGCCACTGGCTATGTTTACGTGCAAAGATTTTCAAAAGTCTGTATGAATTTATTCAGATAGCAGATTCCTAATGAACTGTTTATATGTATCCTATCATTAGGAAAGTCTTGGACATTCTGTAGACTATCTTTGTTTATATGTTATGAGTTATAAGCTATGCGCATTCGTGGAGCGACGGTTTAGTGTCAATAATACCCTAGTGGTGAGTTGAATCCAGTCATCCAAGTATGAGTTTGCGACTGCAATAAGGTTGTTCAGCATTTAATGCGCCACTATTTAGGTTTCTTTGTTTTTTCCCTAATGTTTTGCATTCTTCTTGAATGCCAGAATCTGCCTCAAAATAGAGGAGGGAAGAGGGAAGTGGTGTTTCACTATTTAAGTCTTTGGGCTGCTGATCTGAAGGTTTTGAGCTCAAATCTTAGCACTCTCCGGCTACCAGAACCAGGTCCTTGTGCGAGACTCTTAAACCTCAATCGCTTGTATCCTTTTGGCTCAAATGAACACATACACTATATGGTATCTGAACGTCACACCAATATGTGGTTCTTCCCCAAAATGCTGGCAGAAAGTTCAAAACACACAAGTGTATAGAATGCATTTCTATGCTGTAGCATTAGCAATTTCCCTTCACTGGAACCAAGAGGCCCAAACATGTTCCAGCATGGCAATGCTCCTGTGCACAAAGCGAGCTCTATGAAGACATAGTTTGCCAAGGTTGAAGTGTGAGAACCTGAGTGGCCTACACCGAGCCCTGATCTGAACCAAACTGAACATTTTTGGGATGAACTGGAATGCAAAATGCACGCCAATTCCTGACCTCACTAATGCTCTAAGTGGCTGAATGAACAGAAATCCCTATAGCCATGCTAAAATTTAGTAACTTCCCAAAATTCTGGATGTTATTGCAACAGTAAAGGGGGGACTAAATCTGTCCTGGGATATTCAACAAGCACATATGAGCGATATGGTCAGGTGTCCACAAAACCTTTGGCCATATAATGTAGATCGTGATAACAGAAGTAATCAGACACAAAGGTTTCCATGACTATTATTCTTCCATTTAATGCAACCTCATTTGATTGGATTGGAATTTCATTTGGATTGCTCTCAGTGTAGTTACTCATGCCTTTGGTTTAGTCAAGAAGATCCTTTGCGATGATGAATGTTGCGCAATAATAAATGAGTGCATTACACATATATCAGGTCCTGTATTGGAGATCTTGGAGGTTTGATATTTCATCCTATTTATTTTGTGTATAGAAGGACAGAGATTTGACTTAACATGACTGAGGTTGTCCAGAACTTCAGCCAAAGTTCTCAGAGTTCTTTCCTTTCCCACAATCCCATAATCACTCCTTATACAACAACCATCAACTAAATACATGGTCTACACTCCTAAGACATCAGTATATAGAGTATGACTGAGCCCTGTAGTTAGCACTGATTAGGCTATGCTGGACGTATAGTATATCACAACATAACGATAAAGCCTTTAGTCCTGGGTTTACCATAATTTTCTTGCTTCTTAGATTCCTATCACTTGGTCTGTAATGGGGCAGCCATTTCTTGTCGCGATTGCAGTCTCTCTGTCGTTTTTACGACTGTTTGTTTTTCAGATGTGGGCTATTGGCAGTGGCCACAGCGCCAGCGCCAGTACCATGCTTCCATGTGTTTGTTGTTAGTGGTGCATGAATTGCTGTTGAAACGTATTTGCTGACTCGGACCAACTGTTATTTACGCTCACATGTTTTCCACTTCACTTGTTTGTGGAAGTCCTGAGCAACCCCATAGACCGCAATTCAGCTCTCTATCATGTGGCTTGGATGTTAGAGCCATTCCTGATGGGTGGTAAAAATGAATGGTGTTCTCGTACTCATCTCATCAACCAATTAGATTACTAAGATGAGATTCTTTTAATACAAGTGTAGACATTTAAATTGAAAAAAAAAAAAAAAAAAAAAAAAAACGGAGCAAAATGGGGTGGTCAAGCAATCTTTAAGCATAGGTTTACCACCATGGTTTTACTGCTCGACTGTGGAGGATCAACTAAATCAAAACCAGAGCAGCAGCTTGGATGAGCACTGAGTTCATGCTGGTCTCTTTTTTTTTTCAGCAGGGGGCTGTGTACAAAAGCTGTGTGCAAAAAATCATTTATGTAAACACCCTTAAAAAACGCTCTACAAATCACATTCTAAAAGAGAGGTTATTTTTCCTAAAAACCTCTTTTGTTGGTTTTGGAAGAGCTTTTTATTTTTGAGTTCAAATTGAGCCTAATTGAAGCCACAACATTTGTGACTGAATCCCCACTCAGATCGTCAATCTGTGTAAAACCCACAACTCCCACTCAGCTGGATTGCAAGGCTCCCAAGTGTCTCTGCAATATAAGTCAGTTTGCTATATTTTTAGCATCGCAAAAGAGAAAAGTCTGGGAAAATGATAAACTTTTGGCATGATGTCAAACATTCCCCGGTGTTAAATAGAACATTAGTTTGACGGCTTCTGCAAACATTCATGACACGAATATTTCATGAGTTTCCTATACGCTTCGGATATTTGTTCATTTTTTGATAATGTATCAAGTTGTTGTCTTTTCCGTATGTTTGTAATTTCAGACATGTATAATGAGCATATATTCTTAATCAACACTGAGATTGGGGCGCACGGTGGCTTAGAGATTAGCACGTTCGCCTCAAATCTCTAGGGTCGGGGTTTCGATTCTCACCGTGGCCCTGTGTGTGCGGAGTTTGCATGTTCTCCCCGTGCTGTGGGGGTTTCCTCCGGGTACTCTGGTTTCCTCCCCCAGTCCAAAGACATGCTGATTGGAATGTCCAAAAGTGTCAGTAGTGTATGAATGGGTGTGTGAGTGTGTATGTGAGTGTACCCTGCGATGGACTGGCACCCTGTCCATGGTGTACTCCGCCTTGTGCCTGATGCTCCCTGGGATAGGCTCCAGGTTTCCCCATGACCCTGAAAAGGATAAGCGGTATAGAAGATGGATGGATGGACTTCGAGAGGTGCAATGCAAGATATTATATAGGTTACATATAACACCGGTTATAATGAATAAAACCGACCGTAGGATGGTCTCTGTTCTTTTGGCTTTCATTGTTCAAAGTGACATGTATCAGTACTGTGTCAGTCTAAATTTAAAATGTAGTGAAGTGAGACAAAAATGGAAGGGGGTGGGGAGAATAATATTGGTAAATAGTATCATTGTTATCATATGCTTTTGTTTTCAGAATGAGGTGTTCCCTATCTGTCACTTTAAAGAGGACAAGTGCTCATTTGAAACAAAATCCATGTTACATGATGTTCTGAGTATCCTCTGTAACACAATTGAATTTTTATCTCCCGCAAGAAAGTGCATTAAGTGTGTTGATACTGAATAAATATGTTCAGAAAAAAAAAATCTTACCATATATACAGCCCACACTTGTATCCTGCCTCTCTCTTCCACACATTCCATCCACATTTTTACAATCTGTTATAGAACAATAATTATAGATTCATTTTATTCCACGAGCAACCGAGTACAGAGACACGGGGTAACATGGCCGTGGTGAACCGCAGAGAAATGGGTCTTTTGTCCTCAAGGTCATGCGGTTCAGCTATGGAGTGAAATCATTGCTAAACAGAAACAAAAAAACCTGAGCTCTCACACACATTTTGGAGATTTGGAAAATCTCTCTGAAGAACTAAAAAAAACAAGATTAAACAAGATGAAACAAGTGTTTGGAAGAAAAACTCTACCGAATCCTATGGTTACATGGGAGAGAAATATGCGAGAATGCAAGAAAATCAGAGCTGAGATGAAAGGAGAATGAGAAGAGTTCTGTGAGGAGAAAGAGGAAATTCCTGACGATTTGGCTGACTCAGTTTATATGAAAAATTTACGAAGGTTAAGGTAAGCGTTAGTGGCAGGTTTGTGTCTGCAATTCCACACTTGTGGGATTCTGATCTACAAGTCTGAATGATATATATATTTTTTTTTTTCAATTATCATGGGGGAAACACACACACACACACAGACACACACACATACATACTGTACACACTTCTCTGAACACTGAAACATCTTCTCCTGTACAGTGTGTTTTTATAGAGGCAGGATTCCACATAACTCCTTTGTGATGTGCAAATTGGCCGAGAATACAGGATGATCCTGGTGTTTCCCATCTTCATGTGTAAAATCCAGGAAACCGCATCGGGTTACTGCAGAGACAAAACCACAGCGCAATGAAAAAGCAGGTAATTGAGTGAAAAATAATTCTTTGCGCAATATACAAGGCCAATATTCTGTTGTTGTTTTTTGTTGTTGTTGTTGTTTTAATGTCCAGTCTAAATTACTCAACTATTATCGACTATTCTATAACCAACTATTATTTTGTGTTTCGTTTTATAATAAATGAGTGAATAAATAAATACTTTAATTGCCTCTTGTACTTAAGTACATTTTTATACACTGTGGCAACACAGACTGTTTTCAACACTGTTATTTGTTTTTGGTCATATGGCTTGCTTTACTTCTAGCAGTGGTTACCTTGAGCAAATTAACAAAGTCCAGAAACAATAGTAGCCATTTAAAAAATAAAACCTAAAAATCTCTGTCTTCCTCTTTGTCTTTTTCAGTTGCTCAATTTGGCACACTTCCTAACTACCCCTTGTTCAGTATTGTTCTTAAAATTAGGGACGGAACCCTGTTAATAAGTTTTAACAATTCTGCTAATAACACGCATTTCTAGTGGAAAACAAAGCATAAAGCATAACTGACATAAGCGTCTATGAAGTGGACACAGCACCACAGCCTAGCTGTTTCACCCACGGATAACATGACCTCAGAAATGAGAGACAAAGTGATGAAAGAAAACAGACCAAAACACAACTCTACAGTACACTAAGTGAAGCACAGAATGATGGCTAGATGTAGAAGAAGAATACAAAAGAATGCAGAAGGTACAGTTGGACTGTGTGCACAGAGGAAAAGTTTACCCATTATTTCTCAAATTTCTTCCCAAGCACCCCAAGATCAAGAACTTTTAGCTGCTGTGAATTTGCTTTGGATTTAGTGGCAGGATGATGGAAACACTTCATGCCAAGGAAGACAAGCATAATAATGAGCAAAGTTTTCCTCTCGCAATATGCCAGTGCCATAGCAAACTGCTGGATCAGCATTATAAACCTTACACAACCTGAGAAAAGCTGTATTTAGAGAAACCCTCACTATACTCTTCTATCCTTCATGGAACTATATTTTACAGTAAAATGGACTTGGACATTTATGAACAGATTTTATAACCAGTTATGTGGATCAGTAGAACAACAATGTACCAGTGGCTACAATTCTAGAGCACCTGTAAAATCAGTGACCCAAGTGAGGTCTACCTGAATGGCGAAGAGAAAGTTAGCCAATTATTGAAAAATTTGGGGCCTCATCCTGGTTTATAGGGATGAAAAAGTTTGCTAATACTGACGGGATTTCACGTCTTCAAGAGTTCCCATATATAGGCAGATATGTCTATAACTTGGAAAAAGGTGCTACAGATGGTTTGCCCGTTACCAGTAATCCACTATAAGTCTTATCCAAGTGGTCACCATCCCTCTTCCTCGAGAGCTACAGTACCTTCCTACAGGTTTCATCTCCAAACAAAATCTAACACACCTGTTTTAGTTGATCAAGAAATTCTTAAGGCAATGATTAGATGGTCAGGTGGGCATGATTATGGTTGGGGCTACAGTCTTCAGGAAGGTAGATCTCCAGGAACAGGGTTGGTGACCTCTGTCTTAGACCATCAAACATGGTTTAAATCTACTGTGTGTACCTATGCGGTAAGTGTTATTTGTTAGTAGTTTCTCAATTCTGACATTGGAAGGAGTCTCCAGTGTCAGTGCTTTGTAACAGTAAGAGGTAAAACTAACTTAAGATTCCTGGCGTGAGAAAATCTTCAGGACGGAGAGCTTTGTGCTTTGAGGTTTCTCAGCAACATGACAAGTTGAAGACAAACAGCGCCATGTGTGTTGAATGTTCAGTATGAGTATATTGTGAATAATAGTATTAGGATAAGTACAGGACAGTCCTTATAATTACAGCAGCTGTTCTTTGGTACAAATTCACTGTATCCAGTGTGAAAATACTCAGTGTGATGCTCCTGTGTCACACTTGGAATGGAATTTTCTCCTTTTCTCACTTTTGGGGGTAAACTGAGATTTAAAATTCTTTACTTTGTGGTTGAGATACATGTAAAAGAGAAATGTATTTCAATTCAGGAAAGTCTGTAGTTTCCACAACTTTATAAATAATAATGTCAAAAACATTCAGCACATGAAATATTTCCCTAGACCACCATTTTGTGATGACTATGTTTGTCCAATCCATGGTCAGGCGAGAAGGGTTACCAAATTCTACTTGCCAATGGAAATAATGACAAAATGCGAGATCACTGATTTACTACATTACCATGGATCACACATCATATTCATCTTCCCTGTTTGTTTCTCCATCTCGGAAGGATGTTT
Organism: Ictalurus punctatus; assembly: GCF_001660625.3. Classification (NCBI taxonomy): domain Eukaryota; kingdom Metazoa; phylum Chordata; class Actinopteri; order Siluriformes; family Ictaluridae; genus Ictalurus; species Ictalurus punctatus. Next base: position 16,758,567 of record NC_030436.2, read on the forward strand.
TGTTTTTTTTGTCTGCCTCACCTCTCTGTGTCTGTAGAGTCAGTATTCTGAGGTGATTCATCTCACTGTTGAGTCATTCTGTGTCTGTTGGTCTGGAGCAACCCAGTTATGTACCATTTACTACCCGATGGCATAAAGACATAATGCACTGTGGCTAAAAGCTTCATGTTTTGCTCTTAAATTCGACCGATCTTGATAATATTAGTAGGGATAGTTGCTCAGTGAAAGGAATCATCTTGAGCAAGAGAGAGAGCGTGAGAGAAAGAAAACAGGTTGATTAATCAAACATGGCAGCTCAGACATGTTCCAAGACAGATTTGACACCTCTGGCAAGGCATGCATAAAATACAGGTGAACAAGATGGAAAAAAAAAAAAAAAAGCTACAGTCTGGACAATATCAATAGCACATAGCTATAACACGTAATTAAAGGTGATAGTCTTTAGGTTAACACTGTGCCTGACTAAATCACACTCACGTCAAAGCATGTCATTGTAATCTCAAGTAGAAATGAATGTCTCTTCTGATGCTGCTATCCAGAGAAAGCATTCCATACAGTAAACATGTGCCAGGCATACAGCAGCCCATTAATCAGAGGCCTTTGACCCTTACTTTACTGCCACTAACTTGACTTTAAATTAAAATCCTTTCTGCATCACTGGCATCTGATCTGTCATCATTCTTCATGAAAGGCACCAGTGAAGGATCAGGCTGAAAAGAGTCAAAGGTCAATGTGCATCAACATTCCTAGACAAATGGGATGTCACACAGGTGGGGGATTGCTGTATTCCAACAGCAGTAATACACTCATACACACACACTGGATATAAAAAGTAAACCCACGCCTCTTAAAATGGCAGGTTTTTGTGCATTCTATAAGAATCCAGCAGCTGTTTACCTCCTTTTTGTATATTACATGATGCCAATGGAGATACTTAATGCTCAACAGTGAATGGCTGGTTAGAGCAATCTTTTCCAATTCAATATGAATTTTTTTTTTTAATGGTTTGAAGAAGAGAGAAAGGATGAGAGGTTTGCTCTGGTGGTCTAGTAAAGAAAAATGAACTGGGCCTTCACGAGACAGACTGTAAGGGTCTCGCCGAATTACACTGGAAATGGAGAGTTGTACAGGAGGAAATAGAAATGAGAGAGACCGAGTCATTTGGGGGGAGAGAGAGTGAGAGAAAGAGAGAAGGCAAATAGTGCAGAAAGAAATTCCTCATCCACAAGCAGCAGCTACTGACAGACAAGTTAGTCTGAGTCAAACTCCACTGCATACAATAATATCTAGCAATTACTCATGATGTATTGCATCCATAAAAGTAAACAGCCCAGGGCTTACAGCTGACTGAATTCAAAACTGAATGCCTCCGTGAGTTTGAACCCAGGAACCATTTTATATAAAAATAATAATGGAAATAATAATATTAGCAGATGATATCACACACTGTAACGATCTCACCATAATGATCATTGGACAGTGATTATCACTGGACCACCACTGACCAAATATCACTTATAGTGCATTAACACACAGTTAACATCACATAACCAGAGCCACAGTGGTCGCATGTTGATGGCACCATTTCCTTTGCAATGAGTTCACAGTAAACACAAACACTAACCCTTAATCCCTTAGAAGAACCATGCTGCACTTTATTTTCTTTCACAGCACCATCTGGCTGAATGCAGAGAAAGTGCAGAGAAAATACTTGGTATACTGTACCTTCTTTCTTTGTCTACTGGACTGTTTATCTTGCAAGATCTGCTCCTCTGACCACATACTGATGAGATCCACATCCACTGGACAAACAGAACTTTCTGGAATTTCCATTGGATTTAATTGGGATGTTAGTAGACTATTGTTGAATATTGCTGCTGTGCAATCTTCAGTAGTAGAGAGTGTTTTTTGGTCACAAAATGATAGTTGTCTGATTTTAAATGACGACTTGTCACGACTCTGTACTACTTCTAGCACCACATAGGTCCCTGATTGGTACTCTTAGGATGTTTATAGGAAAGTTGTTTAATTGGCAGTGAAAATAATTAACAAAAAGTGTGATCATGGGTGACTGTATTGTGACGTATTGTACTGCCCAGTGGAAACAATTTATTTATTTATTTATTTTTAATTTTTACAAGTATTTGCACTGCTAAACAAAATATACTTCCTGCCCATGTTATTAAACACATCCATGTTGCTGGTCAATTTGTAGGTGTACAGTTTGGACTTTTTCCCATGCACAATGTGTTAATTATACTGTTGCTCGGGTTCCAATCGGCCCATTTCCATGCAGAGTTTCAAATGTTCCCTGCTCTCAAACACACCTGATCCAACTTAAGTGCTTGATAATTAGCTCAGGAGCTAAAAATGGTGTGTTGCCAGCAGGTAAAACTAGGCAGTCAGCCCAGATTAGGATTTTTCCTTAAACTCGGTAGTACTGGGGTGTACCACATAAACTCAAAAAGGTTACTGTACATAGCTTGTCTTCCATCTTCATTCACATGTTAGTCTAGCAAAAGTTGTACCTAGGAATACGTACAATTATCTACTTGCAACTAATTACAAAAATCTTCCAAAATTCCCCAGTCAGTGATAATCTGCTTTACTTTAGTGGTCACATCACATATACACATATTGACAGACGCACAAGGCATAGACAAGGAGGGTTTTTTTTTTAATACACTTTACGTTTACAAATTTTCCAAAAAGTACAAATCGTTAGCTTAAATACCAAGTGTTACTTCATTACGTACAAGAATATCCAGCAATTACCCATGATGCATTGCATCCATACAAATAAACAGCTTTTTACAAGTCTTACAAAATGTTAACATACAGCTTTGCTATGGTAATAGATATTATTATACAGTACAGTATATATTCTGCCAAGAGTTACAACTAATTTAGAAACAGGAAGGCATTTAGACACAATCTGAACACAATTCTCAAACTGGCTGATTTTATATTCAAATTCAAACGAATGGCCGTTTTTTTTTTTGTTTGTTTGTTTTTTTTTCATCATTGCAGCACTCATCTTAACAAGGCCTTGTCATATCATCAAGCCCTTCTACTTCATTTCAAATCAGAGAACTTCTGCCAATAAAAATGTTCAAATGCTACCAGATTTTCTAGGTTTTGTTAAAGTTGTGCACTCGTTCTCTGCCGATTTGTATTGAGGTCGATTCTTGTACAACACCAGTATGGATTCTGAGACAGTCCTGAGTTGCTAAAGAATGTCCTAGTTAATGTCTAGTCCTTTTGACAAACAGGAAACTCTTGGAAATTGCAGCAAGTCTACAGGGAAATGGTAGGGAAAAAGTCAGAATAAACATTCAAAGAAAACAAAATGAAAAGTCCAATTCTTATGTCAGTTCAATTTGTCTCAAGTGGCATATCATCATGGAAAATGCGAAGCGATATTAAACAACCACGCTTTACCGTCCAGGTTTATTGTCGCTTCCATTCTAGAGCAGTGGTTCTCAAAATGGGGTCACAGTAATATAGCATAATTTTATTAAAGTTGTCGAAGTTGTATTTATTGAGTTCCTATACTGAGTTTTCAGCCTATTTGACTGGTCAATTGAATTCATTGAAATAAATAATGTCGACTTGTTCCTACGGTGAAAAGTTCAGGAATCAAATGCTCAAATAAACAATAAATAGCTATAATATTATTGTATCCATTTAAATAATGAGCCTAATATTTTAATAATTCATAAAACATATGACGGCTTGGATTTTATTGACTTATTTTAAGTGATTCCTGGCTGCAAAAAAAAAACGTTTGAGAACCCATGTTCTTAGAATATTCCTGCAAATAAACATGTTGATTTTAGAGGGAAAAAAAAATCTTTTGCAACAATGCATCATACATAACAAAGCCTTGAATAAGTTTTACATCTAGGAATATCAGAAAGCGTACGGAGGAACACACGGCATCGTTTTCATCATGTTCATGTCACCGTTGCTGTTTCAGAGAAGGAATATCTCGATTTGAAATTTTGTTCCTTCTACCTTCCTTACCTTAGTAACAATAAAGCTTACGAATTACCAAAAAATATATAAATAAAAAAACAGAAATTGTTCGTGTCTTTTTGTGCAGACATTATAGAGCTCACCATTTAGCACAGTATACGAAGAATTTCTGGAAAATACCAGTGTACAGCGCAGTAACTACAAAAGCGCTCAGTCAATTAGACGTCGTTCTCTTTATGACCTTTTAAAGTCTGGTGGAAGTTTGGATCGATACGTAAAAATGGTTTGAAAAGCAACAGCGCAGGTTACACCGGTGACTGAGCGCACAGAGGAAACTCTTCATTTCTCACAACCAAAACACAAGCGAACGATTTCACGTAACATAAAATTCGATTTTGTTTAGGCCCTAGTAAAAATACAGACTAAGCAAAAATAAATCAACTTTGTCACTCTGTAATCAACAAAATTAAACACCTTACATTTCAATATAAGTCTCTTATTCATTATATTTATTTTTATTTTGAAATCTGTGTATATTTTACATATTTGACGTATGGATACATGCAGAGAGGTTCTAGTGGACCCAGTCTGACCCAGAATAAAGAGCCAAGGTCATGGCTCAGATTCAAAATGGAAATGGTTCGAACTGCTTGGACATCTGAACGGCAGACGATTCAAAACTTGCACGATGCGAGACGTTATATTCTACTCAAAAAATAAAGATTGATCGATTTACTCCCTGTTGTTCCTTTGTTCCAGATATAGACCTTGTGGTTTTTATTAGTTTTGCATCTCAGCAGAATTTCACAAAATGTTCGAACAGAATAGGATCTCACGTGGCAGCGAAAGTAAGTGGATATAATCACGTGAAACAGAGCATGGTGAGCTTGGAAGGAAAAAAAAGTGGTCCAGTATACAGTAAGGAGATGAGTGTATCACAGAAAATGGTGTATGGAGACAAATCAAATGGGACGCATGAGGTACGACAACAATTTCTTTAATGCCTTTCTTTTTTTCCTATATATAGGTTCAGTGGTGCAATACCAATGTTAGAAATATTACAACAGACCCCCATGTCATGGGCAAAGATTATTTCCTCTGTCTAAATATACGTGGCAGCCTGGGACAACCTTTCACATGATGACGTTGTCATATTTTCTACTATATATAGTTCTGAAATTGAAATATGTTTCTCTTTTGCATTAGGGATGTTACGGACTTATTCTACGGTATTATAATCTAGTCCAAATCACCATATCATGGTTTCACAGTATTAATAAACACAAAAAGTGATACAAATTAATTGGAATATATATATTATCTATATATTTTTAAGAATGACTTTCCATAAAGTCTCACTGTCAGTATTTATCAGCTGAAAGAGAGAGTGGCTGGGAGGAAAGGTAGCATGCAGCATGGAGCATCTTGTATGATATAAAGTTAGATCGGGGATTTTTGGTTTAAAAAAAAATAATAATTAAATGGCGCAATCATACAATGTGACTAACTGTGAATGTGAAAGTGTGACATTGTAACAACTAGGGGCATTAGCTGGACTGTTAATCATCCAGGGCTGAGCCCAGATTCTTCTCCATCAACATTTTTTACAGTTTCCATGCTTTTTTTCTTGCATGTAAAGGCTAACTGCTTTAAAAAATGTGAAAATTGGACAAAAGATTTATCAATTTCTCATAAAACTTGCCTCTGGTGGACTTTATGCACTGCTTGTCGGACTTCCAGACGGGTAAAATATAAAACCTTCTGGCTATCTAACGCGAGACCAGGCTAGTTTGGTGTCGCTAGCCAAGGAGAGAGACAACTAAGCTGACACTGTATGGGTTTAGCTTCTACAGTGCCATGTAAAGTACATCATCTGTTCCTACGCTCTGCTCATATCATGTTCACGTAAACTGGAACTCGTATAGACATTTACACACCTTGATTTCCTGCTCAGCGTCAGAGGATGTTAGTGCTTCAGTTTCAATCCTTCTACTGGTAAAAAAAATATATATATATATATATATATATATATATATATATATATATATATATATATATATATATATATATATATATATATCCATTTTCCCCCTCACACTAACTGACTGTGTGAGCTAGCACTAGCATTTGGCAGAGATGTCAGCCAATAAGACACGAGTATTCCACGTATTTTCCTGTAAACCCTGTCTGATTGGTCTCGCCTCCGTTCACTGAAGATAAAATACAAGACTCCGTTCAGTGGAGATATAAAATTACAACAATGCTGTCTTCTTTTATCGACGTTATGTTCAGTGAGTAAAGATATAGCAGAGTCTGGTTACCATAAAAAATGTAAAAAGAGAAAATTACGTTTTAAGATCGCATGCTGACTGTGGTGCAGGAGCATCAGACATTTTAACAGCTGATTACAAACCAAACGGATTAGGATTATGACGTGAATTATCCAACAACTTGATCAAAGCGTGACCTTCACTGTGGGAGGAAATGGCACTTATCTGTAGGTAAACTGAATGTTTTATATTGATATTATATTTCTATTATATTTATGGCATTTTTGGCAGACGCCCTTATCCAGAGTGATTTACATTTATCTCATTTATACAACTGAGCAGTTGAGGGTTAAGGACCTTGCCCAAGGGACCAACAGTGGTAGCTTCTCAGTGCTGGGGCTTGAACGCCTGACCTTCTCATCAATAACCCAGAGCCTTTAACCACTGAGCCACCACTGTTTTTTGTTCTCACTTTTTACCCAACACGATCTTTGCAGGATGATAACTTGGTGAAATTCATTTTTAGTTTCGGCCACAGCGACAGGTTTTCCCAGGCCACCACACTAATATATTATATTTATCTGTTAAACGATGAATCCTCTACCATTTACTTAAAACCCCAAATCCTTAACACACCATCATCCCCTGAGTAAAACCTTCAGTAAAAGAAACAGTTTTATATAAAAACGTTTACATGAATGGTTTAGACATTAGATGTATAAAAGCGTGCCCCACACACACAAACACACACACACACACACAGGGAACAGCTGCAGTGTTTGCCTAAATAGTACGGTATATACGTTTAAAGCATCCTGCACCCGGACAGATCAGAACAATGAATAGATGACAATGAAGCATTATTAACCCAAACAACTGCAACCACGAAGGCACTGAAGACTGTGTCTGATGTGTGGAAAAAGAAATCTTCTATGAAACAATGACGCAGACTTGGTGTGTTGCAGCGCAATAATATATGACGTTATTGATTACAGTAAAATATGGACAAAATGTATACAAGTAACAATGATTTGTACAGAATAATAATCAGACAGTGTGTGTGTGTGTGTGTGTGTGTGTGTGTGTGTGTGTGTGTGCAGTACCAGAATAACGTTTCCATGTGTGTTCATTACCTAGTGGGAATTTTAGCTTCACCTTTGGTTCATAAAACCACAAAAAAAATTTTTTATATATATTTGTGGAGGTCAAATGTCCCCAAAAGGACAGAAATGTCTGACCATTTTGATTTTGTGGGGACATCTGGCTGGTTTTTAAAGAAAAAGAACTAAAAGCATGTAAAGGTTACCTTTTAGTTACTGACGCTGAGGTTCAGGTTAGATTTCGGTGCAGCACAGCATTAATTAGCTGCATTAATAATTACGTCAATGGACGTTAAGCACAATGATTAGGAGAAAGTGTTTGTGTGTGTGTGTGTGTATGTGTGTGTATATACGTATGTGCTGATTGCACATGAAACTGTGTTTAGTGTGCAGGCTGAAAAGATCTGAGGCAAAATATATTTGGACCCATTTTACAACTAAAAACACACCTAAAGCCATTTTTTCCAAGACAGAAAGATGAATGTAGTTTTGTAAAACAGAAGATAAAACACTGTCCAATCTCAGTCCATTACCCATAATGCAGCTGCGGCATGCGGCTCTCTTTCTCTCTCTCTCCTTCCTTTGGCAGAGCTCACCTCTCTGTAAACAGAATCCCTTTGTTGGCATAGCGACCCCCTTTCCCACCTGGATTTCTTTACACTGCGGCGCCACCTAGTGGCCAAGCGCTGGAGTTACTCAGTATTCCTGGCCAGACTGGGGGTGTGCCAGGACTCCAGTAGAAACACGGGACAGTCAAGTCATTGGTTGCAGCAGGATGATTGACGGGCTCAGACCCGACTGGTCGGGTGGACGCGGAAGGCGCAGTTCGGGATGCCGTCGTGCCCCGCCCCCTCGCAAGCGTCTTCGGAGCAGCCGTTATTGCCCGTCTGAGAGGCTACAAGGATGTAGACAGAGAAAGTACACCCCATAACTACTTTGACATTTTCACTTTGGTTAACGGTTTGCTTTACACACATTACCCACAATGCAGTGCGACTACCTCCTGACAGTGGTGCAACCCTTGCTTCATCTGTACCTAAAGACAGCGATGCAGCAGCACTTTAGTACTTTTTAGTCTTTAATCTGTCCAGCTCTCAGGAAACAGATCAGCTTCCAAGGCTCCCAATTATATGCAGCTTCGTATAGCTTCATTGCATTCTGGAACTTTGAGGCCAGCGTTTGCACCAATGTCTTCACTTCTACTACTATGTTGGATTTCTCAGTAATGTGACTGCTGGAAAATGGTGAGTGAGAAAAGAAGCTCTTGCTCTTTAGTGTTTAGCACTAACAGCAAAACCTGACCATTCAAACCTCATCTAGTTCTTCAGTAGTGTCATGCAGACTTGCCAACATCATTTAGAAAGAAGTATGCTATTATACACTGCATAGCAAAACAAAAAAGTGTGAAGGTGGAATGATTTTCATATTCAATTTTAAAATATGAGCCACCCATACATACTATTTTTCAGAGATTCCCATGTGTCGTACCATGTTTCTCTACAAAAGTATAGAAATATTTGGGAATAGAGTTTGAGCATGATTACTTGTTAGCTACATTAACTAACAACTAACTAACTAGTTAATCACGCCAGTGTAAAACTAAAGAAGCACATAGACATCATCTTGGCAGATTGACTATATTTCGGTAAGTCAATGTGATTTTTTTTTCAGCGAACGGAATTTGAAGGTGAATTTTTTGGGAACTGACCGCTTTGCTCGTCCTCTTCCTCTTCAGTTCCCTCGGGCAGAAGGAGATGCTCGCTGCAGGGGCTGTGGGGTGACACCTGGCTCTGTCCCTCTTGACTGGTGCCCAGCTGAAGGCGACGCATGTGCCGGACCACCGCTGTGGCATTAAACGCTTGCTGAGAGAGACAGACGAGAGTGAGAGAGAGAGCTTGAAAATATAAGCCTGTGCGCATAGGGGGAAATCTTCAACTCGGCCGTGCTTGTCTTCTTAATCTGACAGGATTACATTAAAACATGCTTCATATGATCCTTCGGTTACGTTAAAAATCTAGCTCTGTTTTGGACAGATCGTGTCATTTAGCTTTCCCACGTACGGTATGTAAGAAAAAAAAAGCACTATACTGGATGATCAGCGGCACTGACCTTCCACTTGCTCTTGGCGAAGTTCTTCTTGATCTGAGCGCTCACAGACTCGTGGATGTTCTTGTCCAGTGCCGTATCACCGGCAATCCTGGAAAAACAAAACAAAAATGACATAATCCTTTCAGTTCTCTCCAGTGGAATCCAAGTTAGTCATCTGGCTGTATTTCTGCCAAGGAAAGCAAAGGCTTTAAAGCCACTTGGACGGAGAGAAAACAAGAACTGGATCGAGCCGGATTAGCGATGCGTTCTGTTGTGAGAAAACATTCAACTCATATTCAGCAGAAGAATTATTTTGTCAAGAGATGCAAGTGTAATGTATAGCGTGTTGCTCTGAAAGTCAATGAAACTAAAAAAAAAAGGGAACGTTTCTTGTTAAAAGGAGGGTTAGGGTCAAAATGCCAAAATTATTCTTTTTGCTGAAAGAGGCAGGTTGTTATTTTTAAAGGTGCATCTAGGATCTAGATCACTCAATTTCACAGACACAGATTTTTCAGTACTGCCCTGCAATTGATCTAGATATTATTTGTCCATTTAAGGCTTTTGTTGAAATTTCTTCTGACCTGGAAATTAGCTCCGCCCCTAGCCAGAACGGAGCTTCTCAGCTCTGCCTATTTGAACACGTACATCTAAACAACGGTTACGGTTTGCACAAGCAGCAGAGGGCACTAAAAATGAAAAACTGCTTCTTTAATATTGTAATATTTAATGCCGACTCTTTATTTGTTACATTTTCTGCTCTTTAGTCGCATTTAGTGCTGGGTTTAAACGTGAACTATGAACACGGTTGGGTTCAAATAGTATTGATGAAATAAATACATGAATAATGGTTAAGCTCCAATATGAACTATCAACAGTTCTACTTAAATACATGCATTTCATACCACGGATGCTGCAGTGCTTGTTCACACGTGTAGCGCAGGTTCGGGTCTCTCTCCATCAGATGTATGATGAAGTCCTTAGCTGAGAATAAAAATCACAATTACAGCTCAGTCCTTGAAGTTTGAAGTTAGCATCTGACACTTTTCCGTAAGGTCATCGAGTAACACAGAACAGGCTCAGGATGAAAAAAAAAACAACAAAAAAAAGCTGGCCTGGTTTCAACATCCGACCAAATTTGATTAGATGTTCTCCCAAAGCCTGATGTTGTAATAAAATCGAAAGTTCAAGAGTGTGTCATTGTTGTTATTGTTATTATTATTATTATTATTATTATTATTATTAACGAGCAGTTTGGCAGGTGTTCAGAGGGACAGAGAAAAGTCTGTCCAGAAGTAATACAGGCCTGATGTAAAGCAGAGGAATTGTGAGAAGATGGAAAACCTGCTACCTGAATCGGAGATGTCGTCCCAGTACGGCGAGTCAAACTCGTAGTCGGCCTTCAGGATCTGCTCAAACAGCTTGGCATCGTTCTCGTCGTAAAATGGTGGATAGCCACACAAACTGAGAGCGAGACAGAGCGAGAAAGACGTGAGGATTTAAGATGCTGGATCTTACCGAATTGCACCAGGGACTGAGAGACAGCATGTAATGCATTTTTCAAAAATGAAAAGGCATGATGTATATTTTGATGTTCCTGTATCATTTACATTATGACTGATTTTGGACGTTCCACAACATTAAATTGAATTATAAACAGTATGACGTCATTTTTTTCAACGTTAGTGTTGGCGAACTGCTGGATGTACTACACTTCAGGATGTACTATTGTTCAAAATATAATCAACTTCAGGATGGTAACAGTAACTCCGCTTTGCGTCAAGCCACATGTACACTATAGTATACACCGATCAGCCATAACATTAAAACCACCTGCTTAATATTGTGTAAGTCCCACTTATGACACCAAAACAGCTCGGAGCCTTCGAGGCATGGACTCCACAAGACCTCTGAAGGTGTGCTGTGGTATCTGGCACCAAGACGTTAGCGGGTACATCCCACAGATGCTTGATCGGATTGAGATCTGGGGAATTTATAGGCCAAGTCAACACCATGAACTCTTTGTCATGTTCCTCATACCATTCCTGAACATTTTTTGCAGTGTAGCAGGGCGCACTATCCTGCTGCAAGAGGCCACTGCCATTGGGGAGTACCGTTGCCATGAAGGGGTGTTGCAATGCCAATGTTTATGTAGGTGGTTCATGTCAAAGTAACATCCACATGAATGCCAGGATCTCAGGTTTCCCAGCAGAACATCGCCCAGAGTATCACACCGCCCATTTTTCCAACACATAAACTCCGAGAACTGACTGTTCATTTGCTGCCTAATATATATATATATATATATATATATATATATATATATATATATATATATATATATATATATATATATATATATAATCCCACTCCTTGACAGGTGCTATTGTAATAAGATAATCAAAGTTATTCACTTCACCTGTCAGAGGTTTTCATGTTATCTCTGATCAGTGTAATGTACAGCTATTATACTTTACAGTACTATCCAGACCCAGCTAATCGGTTGTATACCTATAATACTTACAGTATGTACGCGATGACACCGATGGACCAGCAGTCCACTGCTTTACTGTACGGCTTCTGGGCCAAAACCTCCGGAGCTGCCAAACAACAGAACAACTTATTAACACTTCACACATGTACGAGCTCATCTTGCCGTTTCTGTTTCTATAGTAACAACTCACACAGGGACTTGTATGGTGGATACTCCTCATAATCGAACAGTAATAATACAGACTATAAAAAAAGGCTTTAAAAACTTTCATATGTGCTAGTGCGCATCTTACCTACGTATCCAGGAGTGCCACAGGCCGTGCTCATCACGCTACCCGAGCCCTCGATCTTTGACAAGCCAAAATCACTGATCATGATCTTCGAATCCTCGTCCATGCTGTAATATAGCAGGTTCTCTGGCTGAACAACAACAACAAAAAAAAAATCCACACACACACACACCATAATGAGGCATGCAAATACACAGTCACCCTCTCTCTCTCTTTCTCTCTCTCTTTCTCTTTCTCTCTCTCATTGATCTGGATCATGTTCAGGGAGAGGCTTAATTAGTTCAGCCATGCACAAGAATTAATCTGTACGTCCTTCACGTCACCGCATGTAAACAAATGAGCTTGTTAAGCCCATAGACTAACAAGACTAATAACTGTGACCTCAGAAACCAGAGAGGAAAATAAATGCCATGTTAATTAGTTACGGTACACAGATTCCTCTCAGATTACAGCAGCAAAGGAAAGGGATGGCAAAATAAAATAGGAAAGTTAGAACAGCAGGGAGAAAAACACTTCATTTCATTTTATGCTTTGAGAACTGTTTGCTTATTTTGATTCTCTCTCTCTATCTCTCTCTCTCTCTCTCTCACACACTTCTTTCCGGTCCCACCTTCAGGTCTCGGTGCACTATGCCCATGTCGTGCAGATACTTCACGGCATCCAGGATCTGCTGGATGAGCTTGCTGGCGTCTTTCTCGGTGTAAAAACCCTTTTCTACAATCCTGTCAAATAGCTCGCCGCCAGACACCCTGCAAAGAGAGAAATATGCTGTGGAAGCTGCGCACACACACACACTTACACTTCAGACAGACTGCATCACAGCATGGACCCTTGTGACCAGCTGGTGGTGTTCCAGCCCTCCTTCACCAGCAGGAGACGCTCTTAAGCTCGTTTTTTTTTTTCTTCTTCTCCCACCTCCTACTCTCCACTCACGCAGGTTAAAGTCAACTCAAGTGTGAATCAGAGAAAGATTTTACTTCGCTGTAAATCGAGCGTCATTATGTGTGCAATCTGTTTCCCCCATTTCAATCTGCTCTAGTGAAGTTACTGCGAAATAGAAACACAACCGACTGACAGCGAGAGACGTAAGGACACACACACACACACACACACACACACACACACACACACACACACACGGTTGATCTCTAGCTGAGATGAAAGACCTGGCAGACTCAGCACTTTCCAGCTCGTATGTTAATCCCTCCTCTACTGTGCCACTGAACTCCATCCATCTCTCCGCACCCCTCTCCGTTCCTCTCCATCATGACCACCTTCGCCAATCCTTCCACTGATCACTTTCTTTCTCCATCCATCCCTCTATCTTATCTCCACCCCTGTCTCCATCTCAACTGCTCTCTCTCTCCATCCCTCCCTCTATCCATTCTCAATCCATCTCTTCATCCCCCCCTCCAGCCCCCTAGCCAAATCTCGACTGCTCTGTCCACCCTTCCAATGATCACTTTCTCCATCTCTTGACCATTCTCTCCATTTTCCTACTGATCGCTTTTTCCATCCCTGCATCGCTCTCTCTATCTCTCCATCCATTGCTTTCTCCAAAACTTACAAAAGTAATCACCTCCCGTTCTCGAACTCTTTCTCTTTTTTCTCCATCCATCCATTCCTCCTATTTATTTTCCCCTTCCTTTCCCTATTCATCTTTTTTACTATCCATCTCTTTATCTCTCTCTTTCTCCACCCATCTCCATATATCACATTCTACCTCAATCATCTTCTCAAACCCTCTGTTCATTGCTTTCTCCACCCATCTTCCCCACCAACTCCTTTTCACAATCTCATCCTCCGTCATTTCTTCATCAGTTCGTCTATCCACCTTTCCCTTTATCATCTCTTACTTTCATCATCCCTTTCGTTATCCATCACTATCTCCCCCATATCAGTTTTCCTTCCTTTGCTGCGTCGACCCCTCCCTCCAAGTCTCCTCGCTCCTTTAATCCATGCCACCCTCCCTCTATTCTCTATCCCTCTTTTTAGCTATCCATCTTTGCCTTCTTTCCTCCAGCCACCCTCCCTTTTCACTGACCTCCTTTTCCCAGTTGTTCTAATTATCATCATCCCTGCTCTCTACTGTCATCAAAACCTTTACACACACTGTCCATGTGCAGGTTAGTTCTCTCTTTCTCTTCACTCATTTCTCTCCCCGTTCCTCTTTCGTGACATTTCAGCTGACGGGTGGGAGGACACAGGTGTGGGCACATGCTCCCAGGGCTGCTCAGTGGGCGGGTAGTGTGTGTGTGTGAGTGTGTGTGTGTGTGTGTGTGTGTGTGTGTGTGTGTGTGTGTGTGTGTGTGTGTGTTTTCTCTTGCGTGTGTACTTCAGTGTGTTTGTCAGCCTTTACCTTGATTTCTCAGTGGACGAGACAATAGAGAGTCCACAAGGCACGTCTGTAATTAAAGGGCCTTGACATCACACGTAGGAGAGAGAGCATGGCAAGAAGTGATAGATGCGCATACACCATCATCATCATCTATTAAACAATATTATGTTGCACATAGCAACCACCAATTAGGACGTAATAGCTGTCTTTGTACTCAATGTACAGCAAATTAGAAAAAAAAAAATCTCCCTACAAGACATTCATTCATATTTTTCAGCTTTTTCCTGCTCACAGTGGATCCGGAGCCTATCCTGGGAATACTGGGCAATCTGAATAAACAACACACCGTCTACACTATATTACACTAGGTATGCAATTAATATACAAAATCAATACAATTCTGTAATAAAAATACTTTATAATAAATGTTGTTATTGATTTGTTGGTCTGTGTTATGTAGCATACTCTGGTCTATTCCAAAAAGAGTCAACTCCCTGAGTCAACCCTAAAGCTTTGGAGTCGATTACACGTACGGAAAATGATTCATCTCGCACAATCATGGCAAACAAAAAAGTATTTAGCATCCGAATGTTTCAGTTAGTGAGACAGCTAGTGGATAATCACCAGTGATCCACTTATTTATTATTAATCCATAAATATTTCTGAAATTTCAATAAAATTATTCTGCTAAACTTAAATGGGTTAATCAATAAAACAATAAAGGGGGGGGGGGGGGGTGTAGTATTAATCGTTAGTATCAAAAATAAACATTTGCAGGAACATTCACACAATTTACAGGACAGATCGAACCCCAAACCCTGGAGCTGGGACGCAGCAATGCCTTCGTATAAAATCCATATATAATCGATATTATTCTTTGCAGCAGATTATCTTTATCTTTAGCACACGTTTGGATTTTGTTTCTCTTGGTCGACTTCTCTCTTGGCCGCAGCTTTGACTTTTATCTGGATGAAAAAGATGCAGGAAATAAAACACAGTGCTGGATCAAAAGAGGGCTGGAAAACTGAAAAAGCTCAAGCTCGAAAGGAAGATTCATATCCAGCGAGCCTACTTGCTAGAGAGATCCCAGCTGGAACGAGGCGAACGATGACACATGGCCTTGCGATGTGTTTTCTTTCGAGATGAAAGTGCTGACTTGGAGTCGTTCTCGCTAATGTATAGCTATGAACTAGCAAGCTGCTTAGACACAGACACAATCCAGAATCAGACAGCCATCGCCTTCCTTAATGGTGCTGAGCTATGTGAAGCATATTACAAGGAAGTTTGGATTGTAGACAGGAAGAGTGTGGCTTACAATCGAGCCATGATCAAGAGTATTAGGTCACGGGTTCCTGATCCGGTAATGGTGTTCTGCAAGTGTCAGCTGCCGGCTAAATATCAAAGCTATTCATGCTCATCTGTTCATTACCCCTCTTTCATTAGTGCTGCCTAAGCAATATATTAGGCAATGTAGTAAGGCTGTACAAATTATTGTTTGATAAATTGAACATCGGCCTTGTCTATATTAAAACCCAACCAACAAAGATTAAAAATAAATAAATAATAGTCAGCTTCCATCATGCTCTCTATTAAAGATGCTGTTTACATGCCGTAAAGATGTTTTATCAGGTTAATTGTATTATGTATGACATGTTACTTAGTGTGACAGCGTACACTAGGCTTAGGTCACACAGTATCATGTTGTACCAGAGAATTTTTACTCACAGAGTCTGAGTAAGTAAGTAAGTTATCCTAGGGATACCCGATGCTAGTATTTGTATGGTAATAACATATAAGCTTTTACTATTTTAATGATTAGTGTTGCTTATTATCTCCAGAAGAAAAAAAATGAATTGGATCGTTCAGATGAAAGATTTCTGTTGTTACTAATTTACTTTGCTTAACTGAAGCTAAACTGTTTATAATGTCTATTGAAGCTTGACAAATAAAGCTTCATAAAGGCCAAAAAACAAACACAAACAGCACCCAACTGAAACAAACCAACCAACCAACGATAACAAATCAAACAAACGAACAAATAGACACAACAAATCGACCAAGCATATAAAAAAAAAACAACCAAAAAAAAAAGCCAAAACACAAACCACCAGAAAACACGAGCCAACCAAACAAACACAAAACAAACCCCTAAAAAAAAGTGAAACAATACAACCAAACCAAATAAACCAAACAAACCAAACAAAAATCCCCCAGACATTTGCTGTTGATTTTTTTCATAAAAAAAAAAAAAAAAAAAACGAGAACCAGAATTTGCACTTTAAACAGACTGTTATACATTTTATAACCAAAAAGCATGTATCTAAAGCTTGGGTATTGTATTGTTGATCATGCACTAGTCCATTTGACTGTGGAAACCCTCTACCACACACACACACACACACACACACACACACACACACACACGCACACACACACGCACACACACACACACACGTGCGCACACACACCATTCTGTCTTCTGTGAAAAATGTAGTCAAGATTCAAAACATAAAAGTCATCTGAAATAGTGGGCTAAAAGAGGCAACTGAACTAGATCATGAGTGTCTTCCTTTATAAGTCAGGCATGCGCTCACTCTCTGTTCAGCCTAAACAGAGATTTCACTTACAGCTGCATGATGAGGTAGAGGTGCGATTTGTTCTCATAGATGTCCTCCAGAGAAACAATGTTGGCGTGTTTAATCCTGTAGGAAGAAATGAGAAAGAAGGACAGAGATAAATAACCTTAATATACACACCATACGTTGAAATATTCAAGAAGTCGGTATGCAGAAACAATGGTTTTGAACGGTTAGTTGATGTAGTAAGCTCGGAGCTGACCTAGAAACTGTATTCCTGCATGGTTGTCTTTTATGACTATAAGTAGACGTCCTTATAGTGTGTCAAATTTGAGAGATGCAGACTACAGTTCAGTGTAATATAAACCTGATCCACTTAATTATTAGCTTGACTGTTAGCTGATGAGACCCATAAGTATTACAGAAGCAGGGTAAAACACCAAGTGAGTAATGTAATGCCTGTTCGCAGTGTAAAAACTCTTCATAACACTATGTAAATAATGTTCCGCAAATAAACCAGTTCCTGTTCCTGTTTATTCATGTTTTTGAAGATGAACTAATCCAGGACAAGCACATAAGCTAGCTAAGTTAGTTCGAATGTGACTTTTTTTTGTCATTTACGTGCTTCACTACAACGGACTGAGGTTAAAGTGTAAATTGGCATTTTTACCTTGTAAATACAGGGTATTTACATTAGTACTGGTGGATCCGTATGAAAATCACACACAGCCCACAACATTTTAAGAGACCAAAGGGTATTTAGTCATAGCTCCGTTGGGGTTTTTTTTTTTATTTGGTCACCTGTGAATCAATGATTCATTTGTTTAGAGTCAACAGATGATTCATCCAATGTAGATGCAAATACTCCCAAGCTGAAGATGACGTAACGCTGAAACAGTAGCACGGTCGAAATGAGACAATACCCGTGAGTTTCGAGAACTCGCATGAGTCTTGTCCTAGTTCTGACTGAAAAGAGTGATTGACTGTATACAGCTAAGACAGCTCCAGAGATTTTAGCACTGGATATCTAATCCAACACAAGAAATAAACGTGAAAAATTAGGGCAAAAACTCTTAACAATGGGTGTGTTGAACCAAAATGTCTAAAGGTCAAATCAGCTCTGTCACTAAGAGCGAATTATGAAGAATTGTAGGCTCCAGTGGATAGTGCAATAGTTTTCCATTCTTCATTTTCCATACCACTTATCCAACACAGGCTCACGGTGGAGCCTATCCCAAGGAACAACGCAGGGGACACCCTTAACAGGGTGCCAACCCATCTCAAGGCACAATCGCACACATATTCACACATTACGGACAATTTGGAAATGCCTAACAGCCTACAATGTATGCCTTTGGACCGGGGAGGAAGCCGGAGTACCCGGAGGAAACCCCTGAAGCATGGGAAGTGGTGTTATAGTTATATATCTGAAATATTTAATGATTCTTTAACAGGTTTTGCCTGTTGACATTCATATTCAGTCATCTGTAAAAATAAATAAATAAATAAATAAATAAATAAAGGCAACCTGACCTTTAATCTTTGATTAGGAACTTCTCAGTAAAAGTTCCTCACACTTTTATGAATAGGTCTTAAGGACTTTAAAACTTTCCAGAGATCTCTTAGTGGTAAGATAAGACTCTTTGTGAATATGGCTCCAGATACAGTATGCGATTATCATGCAAGTAGAAAAACAACGAGAGAAGAATATAATTAATAACGAATAATAACTAAAAAACTAATATCTGGTTACTGTGATGGATTGGCGCCCCATCCAATGCATAATAATTTCATTTTCACTCCTATTATTCAGTCTAGGCATTTGGATTATTTAGCATCCTTTGTAAGGTGCTATCTTGCTTGAAGCATTGCTATTTACAAGTGTTTTTATTAATGACCTAGTGTGACATCACTGTCCACCTCTTCATTCCTTTCTCCCCCTCTACAGCTCCAGTCCATAATCATTCTCTTTTTTACTCTCTCTTTATCTGCTGGGTTAAAAGTGTGAGACAGACAGAGAGCTATGTGTGGGTTCTCACTGGGTTGCCTTGTGGATTCCCACACACGCCTGAGGCACATAACATGACCGACACATGCAGGTGACTCACCAGCCCACTTAGCCTTTCATTCCTTTCTCTCTCTCTCTCTCACAATACACACACACACATACACTCTCTAACTTTTCCTCCCCCCTAGGCACCGGTCACGTCCTGTACATGCTGTCAATTCCCTCTGTCTTTCTCTCTCGCTTGCTCGTTGACTCTCCACCCCCTCTGTGCGTGGGGTCCGGGTCGACTCCACAGGTGGTGGGTGGTTTCAGGCATGGCACTAAGGAACTAAAACAATATTCCCTTATAACACATGCAGAGGCTTCTCATCTGAGGTGACAAAAAAGAAAGAAAGACAGACTTGACAGATAAAAAAAAGAGGGACAGGTTGAAAGGCAGGTAGACTGTATGAGGGGGAAAAAAAGAAAGAAAGGCAGACAGACAAAGAAAAAAAAAAGAAAAGTAGACAAACAGAAGCAAGACAAAAAGATAAATAGTAACACTGACAGAGAAAAAAGAAAGGCAGAGGAAAAAAAGAAAAAAAGACGGACACAGATGGAGGCATATAAGAAAGAAAGAAAGCTGGATAATGGATAATGAGTTCTTAACTAAATAAAATGCTTATCATACTTATTCAAATTCTGTGTTCATTTACTTTTCTCTCCCAAACCTTCAAATAAAATGTACGGTGTTAGCGTTAAAGTACATTTAGGACTACAGATAATGTTCTCTGGAAATGCTGCATGCCAGAACAACACAAACCTGTTCTCCTCTCACAAAAGAAACCGACAAATACGCAGTTAATGTTCAGTTTGTTTGGCCAGAAAATAAAACCACACATTATCAAGCCGAATCAGAATTCTGTGGTAATGATGATTCATGTCATCACGGGGCACAGTTCCTCGGAAAGCGCAAGGTGTACACCGACGATCTGAACACGTGATGTAAATGCAAGTAAAGAGAAAATAATGTATATAATACATGACACAAAAGCTCAAATGAAATGCTAAACTAAAATAAGACGACAAGTTGGAGCGATGCATGGTGTAGCACTAATCTCGTCTTTGCTTCACTGATTTATTTGACAGATTAATGTTATTAGAAATGTCAAAGATTTTTTGGGACTAAGTGCGCTAATATTTAGAAATATTACAAAGAGTCGCATTCAGACAAGCCACGTGAATGAATAGGATACGTGTTGCTTTAGTCTTTTCGCTATCCTAACACTCTGCATTAGTGTAGTTCCCTGTCTGCGTACCTACACCGAACAAAGGAGCGTTGCGTCTCAAATCGCATACTTATGTATTATTCTAAACTGTTACTTTTAAGTACTAACACAACTGGGTTTCTGAGTACAGTTTACAAGTAAAAAAAAACAACAACATAAAAACTCTCATGTCGGCTTCAAACCTGCCGAAAAAGGTCTGTTTTGCGTACCAGTCTTAGCTTAGTGAATATTTTTGAACATGAGGTCAGAGTTTTCGATTTGAGACGCAGCCCATGACAATAATGAAGACGGTGACGGAAAGTTTTAAGACAGACAGAGGTCGTCAGCGTGTTTTACGGAAGACTTACAGACGTGCTTTGAAGTCTCTATTAATAAATACCTTCTGAAACTGGATTACTAGGTCACGGACTGAGTACACCATCAATCTTAAAAAAAAAAAAAACCCTCTTTTTAAGGGGAGGTAATATAGTAAGAAAAGCACACAGACAACACTTTTTTAAAATGAAAGTGCTAATTTAAGCCTTCAGACGTCGTTTGAAGTCAGCGAGTGACTCAGCTGTTGGGACATCTAGGGGCAGTTCATTCCACCGCCTTCGTGTCACACCTACAGTACGTGTGTTAATAACATACTAAAGGGTTCAAATATTACAGTAGTCCTGGATTATAAATGTAGGGTGGTGAAGGCTTGGGGTCACAGAGAACTCATAATGACAAGTTGGGGTTGTTTGGGTTTTGGGGAAATAAAATAGAAGCGTACAACAGCATTATTCTGATTTTAGACCAACAAAACCTACTTATAAACTAAATTGCAATCAGTGCTGTGGAATGATTTATTCTTAAGGATGTCCTTACATCCTTTCTTTTTAACGATACATGAGTGCAGTCAAGTGCTCGAAAAATGTATTCCCCCCTCATTTTCCTCTGCAATTAGGTCACCTGGCAATTTCCAGCCAACACCCAGCTCTTCCCTATCATACAACAGCTTCCTCTGAGACACATGGTGCCAGCCTACTGTATCTTTTCGCAATGCTGCTCATGCTGTGTCACATGGCAGCTCAGAGGAAAGCTCTTTCCACCCTCTTCCTCATACAAGAGCTCACAGATGCCCACTGGATAGCGTTGCTATGATTGATAGGGGAGCGAGAGTATGCTATCCCTCCCATGGCCAATTTAGCTCGCAGTCATGGACGGCTGTGGCATTGTCGGGATTCGAACTCTCTCGACGATATGGTTAAGCACGTTGTGCTGGAAACTAGCAAGAGATTGAGATTTCTAACGCCTGTTTTCTAAACTGAACTGACTGTCCTTGAGTGTCTCAATGGTAATATTCTTAAATTCATAAAAAAAATAAAATAAATAAAATTCTGAATTATGTTCTCCAAAAGAATACTGGATCTCTTTATTTCGCCCCCACAAGCGCACGCACATAAGTGTGTATATCAGATGTGCCTGTGAATCACTCCGAGGTTCCAACGGAAGCATCACCTCAAGAGATGCTGCAATCTGGAGAGTCGATGCTATAAACACGAGAGACTAAGGAAATAAAAAATCAAAATAAAGCAATAAAGACTGTGAATTAAGCGAATGCTCCACTAAGCATGTCCTTGTATATTTGTGCAGAAGGAAGGGGGGTGTTCCTCTATCACACATTTGTTCACATCCCTCTCTGATCTCCGGGTCAATGTGGCAGCCGTAACCCAGGCAACGCGTGCATACACGTCCTAAAAATAGCTTTAGCGCCTTCAGAGCCGGTAGTTTTCCGGAGCGCCTGGTGAATCCGATGGTGCAAATGGGAAATCCTTTAACTATGGTGACATCAGTGAGCGTGGGCGTGTGCATGTGCATATGAGAGAAATCTTTTCTCAAATTTACCTACCATTGGCACTTTGTCAACATATATTTTATATGTGCTGAATCATAATATATATATATATATATATATATATATATATATATATATATATATATATATACACGTGTTCATGTGTTATCATTGTTCTCAGCTGTTCTGAGTTTTCCCGTTGATTATGTTTGGTATTTAAACCCCTCGTGTGTCATTGTTCAGACGCTGTTCTCACCGTACCAAGACTTTGTCCTGTGCTCTCGGTTCCGGGTTTTGACCTTGTTTCTAGCTTCTCTTGTTGTGCTTTGCCTGACCTTTGCCTGTCTTTGTTTATGTCTTTTGCCTTGCCCTTTGGATTACCTGCTCTTAATAAAACACTAAACTGCTCTTGCATCCTCCCCACGACTCAATTCGTGACAGTAGTTAACTGGTGCATAATTGTAGCTACTAAACGATTAAAAAATATAACTAGTTTTTTTTTATTAATGAATTTTGTCATGTATCTTTTTTTTTTGGCATTTTCAAATTTCATATAAAGTCGTTATCAATGTTTGTTTTGGCTTATGGTGGTGTTCTGCAGAGGATCCGGTAACTGAGCCAAATGTTCCAGGGTTCAGCTGGTTGGACCGAAAGCAAATTTGGTCATGCATTACAATATTGGCAGACATGATCTCTTTTTGACAGCGGCTTT
Source organism: Ictalurus punctatus (assembly GCF_001660625.3). Classification (NCBI taxonomy): domain Eukaryota; kingdom Metazoa; phylum Chordata; class Actinopteri; order Siluriformes; family Ictaluridae; genus Ictalurus; species Ictalurus punctatus. Next base: position 16,781,507 of record NC_030436.2, read on the forward strand.
CCTCCCTGACCTCCCACGGTGCAATGCAACTAACTGAACTGTAACTGTACTGTAAATAATGGAGCAGTCATTTCAGTGGTTGAATATTGGCATCTGTAACAGCATAAATAGGTTTTTTTTGTTTAATCTAAATCCATCCATCCATTCATTTTCTGTACCGCTTATCCTTACTGGGTCACGGGGAACCTGGAGCCTATCCCAGTGGGCATGGGGCACAAGGCAGCGGACATCCTGGACAGGCTGCTAATTCATTGCAGGGCACAATCACACACACACACATTCACACTACCATTCATACACTACGGATACGTTTGGACATGACAAATCAGTCTACAGTACACTTCTTTGGACTGGGGGAGGTAACCGGAGTGCCCGAAGGAAGCACTCGAAGCATGGGGAGAACATGCACACACAGGGCCGCGGTGGGACTCGAACCCTCAACCCTGGAGGTGTGAGCCACCGTGCCTCCTGTTTAATCTACATAATAATTTTAAATAATCAAATACACAGCAAGCTCAGAGACATAACATGTGAGGACATGAGAAAGGGTGCGAGTGTGAGACTGCAGGCAAATGCAAGTGTGAGTGCGAGTGTGAGTTTGTATGCGTAAATGTGTATGGGGTCCATGTGTGTGTGGGATGGAATAAATCTGTGTGTGTGTATGTGTAAGAGCAGTATGATTTAAAATAGTTACTCACTTGTGAAGAACGGCAATTTCATTCTCAATGCTGTTCTCTTTCCCTTCCAGTGCTTTCTTCGGAATACACTTTATCGCCACCAGCCTCCTCGTCCGCTTTTCCTCGGCTAGGACGACCTCAGAGAACGCACCCCTGCAACACACATACACAAAGAGAGAGACAAAGAGAGAGAGAGAGAGAGAGAGAGAGAGAGAGAGAGAGAGAGAGAGAGAGAGAGAGAGAGAGAGAGAGAGAGAGAGAGAGAGACACATACACAGACACACACCAAGTTAATATATATGTCCTCAAACTAAGAATAAACAAGACACATTTGAAATACTGCAGGTTTATTGAAACTCTTTTATGCTGAATGTTAATCATTAGGCTGAACTGCAGTAGCTCCTGGTTCTATTAGCAATTCAACCATATTAACGCAGATTCAGCAGCGACTACGGGAGGATACAACCCCTGACCTGAAAGCTCAAACCACTTCCAAGAATTTGCTGCTTTTGTTTACACACGTCTGAGGAGTTCCAGAGAAATATCGGCTCTTAGATAATGTTTTTCCTCTCTCTCTATGTGTTCCCCCAAGGGTTTGTCTCAACATAATGGCTCACTTAAAGACAGGCGTGTGGGTGAGACTCGTACACTAATGCAGATGTGCGAACAGACGAGCAGGCTGAAGAAAACAGGAAGTGCAACTTTTAATTAGAATTCCAGTGGCATTTTTGAATGGAGTGGTGGATTACAACACAACATAAAATATAGACGAAGTGACTTATTTAAGTCCTTTTCATATCATAACACCTATGCAAAAACAGAAAATAAGATAAGACTGATGGATTATTGAAATATTTTTTATTTACAGATATTAAATTCAACTACATACAATAAGGAAAACGTCATCAAGAAAAGATCTGGATGAAGTGGCAGACTATTTTTACGCATATAGTTTTTATTAAAAAAAAATTTTCACGATTTCTTCTGTTTAATATATATTTTTTAACCTCTGTTTTATTATTTCTTCTTTTAGTCACGTTTCTTCTTCTTCTTCTTCTTCTTCTAGAATACGCCTTCTATCCATCCTAAACAGTATCTGAGTGTCACGTCACGGCAAACTAGCGACTCCATTTCCCAGAATGCACTACAAGCTACAAACATGGCAGACGAATACAACTCCCAAACTAACACACAGACACGACACCCTCTCCTGAAGACTAATCAGACACGCCTGCTCCCAATCACACCACACTATATAATAGACTGCTGATTGGTGAAGTAATACGCTCAGTTGCCATAGTCGCTGATGGTTACCAAGGCTTTCTTATCGTGTTGTTATTCTGGTTATGATTCTGTTTTTGCCTTGACCTTGATGTCTACCTTACCTGCTCAAGCCTGTGTATATGCTCTCCAATAAAGCTCTTAACTGCGACTGCATGCATCCTGAACCCTCGATACATGACACCGAGATTACTATTAACGTGTCCCAAATCGTAGTATGTTGAACTCAGCATCCAAAGATACCTGGATGGTCTACTATTTCTGGTAGATTTTTGAAGTGTGGATCTGTGGACACTTTTTCAGTTAATATTCCCCATGACTCCTTGCGCTCCTCCTTGGGAGGAGGACCTTCGTGATGGTTTGCTTCGCTGACTTTTAGACAGGTCTAAATGAAATGTGGAAAAATAAATCAAGGGAACGGTCGATTAAATTCTATAAGGAATAATGAATGAAGAAAAGGTGAAATGCAATGAGGTGTTTGTTTTACGGTGACAATGTGTGTAACTAGGCAACAACCTTGTCTTCCGTTACATGACGTGTTAGTATGTTCCGTTACTTGCATACTCTATTTTTAAACCCTCAAAAGTATGTACTTTTTCTTTACAAAAAGAGTACGGACTTTTAGTGCATAGTATATGTAGGTGAATTGAGAATATATTACACCATAATGATCATAATGAAACCATGGTACTTTTACCAAAATACATTGAATAGAACTTCCTATATATGACCAGATTTTTTCCCTGGAGTATAACACTCCTGCTAAATTCAGTTTTTCTAAGAGAAATGTGCCAGGAATCTTTATTTCCCCATTTCCCTTAGCTTAAGTCTTTGCTACAGTCTGCATTCCTGATCCTGATCCCTTTTTTTTTCATACCTGGAAAATCTCTTTTTTTTGTTGTTATTTTTGTTCTGTTTTGAAAGATAAAGGAACGTCGTAGCTCAATTTTGTGCCTAAACCTTATAATTCCTTCTAATTTCCATTTCTGCTAGCAGCCCTACAGAAAGCGGATGTTAGTGCAGCTTCTTAAAATGTTTTTTTGATATACAAGTTAGTTCTAGATTAAGGTAAAGTCTTGGGATATAATACAAGAAACGTCACATTATTCGTAGCTTAAAATGTGACAGTCAGTTTCTAACGAGTGTTGTTTTTTTTTCTAATTGAAGTTCAAGGAAGGCAGCTTATCACACATCTGAACACCAAACATTCCGCAATACTTAATTTGAACACTGATACCATGAGCAAACGATCCATCCTGCTCTCTATTTGAACAGGGAACAGACAAAGATCAGGCTGTGTGTGTGTGTGTGTGTGTGTGTGTGTGTGAGAGAGAGAGAGAGAGAGAGAGAGAGAGAGAGAGAGAGAGAGAGAGAGAGAGAGAGAACTATCCTAATTGCTTAACAGGATGTGATTATGGCACTCAGACCCACATCCGGCTGGACACACTGCACTTTGCACGCACACACGCACACACACACACACACAAAAGCAGTGTCATACTGATCAGACTAAACATTAGATTAAGCTGTGTGTGTGAGCTAGTTAAACAAACCGGTTCAGTCACGAGGATCGGAGTGTATGTGAGGTAAACAAAACAGGAGAGGAAGACCTTCAACCGTGTGAAAGGTTCATTTCAGGTGAAATCCTATTAGCTTGAAGAGCAGAGCACCATAAAGGGGTTTGAATCTCTACGCACCTCAGTTCGATTCGAATTTGATTCAGTGTACATCTGATTCAGGGGCTTAGCGGTTTGCCTCGCACCTCCAGGATTGGGGGTTGGATTCCCGTCTCAACATTGTGTGCACAGAGCTTGCATGTTCTCCACATGCTTCGGTTTCCTCTGGGTACTCCAGTTTCCTCCCCCAGTCCAAAGGTTGATTTGGCATCTCTAAATTGTCCATAGTGTGAATGTGTGTGCGATTGTGCCCTGCAATGTGTTGGCACCCTGTCCAGGGTGTCCCCCATTTTTCATTTCTAAATAAAGTTTGTTGTTAAGCATACTTGTTTTTGTGTGTAATATATGTTTTTAGGTTTAGTAATAATGGTTCATTTGGTTAATATGGTAATACACTAGTTGAGTTCTGGGAACAGGTTGAAGGTTGTGGAGTTATTTTTGGTGTCTGCTCTTTGGAGAGAGGAATGCATGAACACACAGTTACTGTGTACAGTCCTTGAAAAGGCCACATACTCTCTTCCTGCCAGTCACTAGTTTCAGCAAATACTTTATTCACGTAAATTTTGCATTGGGAAAATAAATCTACATTTAATTCTATTCAAGAAGATTTTTTTAGTTTGCGTTTTGTCCTAGTCGTTCGTCCGTTCGTGTATCAACATGCTACTGGGGTTTCACATGACTTGCCAGCAGAAAAGAATTTCACAAGCTGTTTCAAATGTCAGTTTCGGCTCATTATTGGATATCGGCCAGTTCACAGCTCTCCGTTACTGATAAATGGAGAAAGTGGGGTCAGTTTTAATTTTCTATTTTGTTACCTATATAAACACACCAACTAGTTATAAACAGTTACAGAGTAAGTGTGAAAGCACGCTGTGTATGTATGAGTGAATAATACATGCCGTATACATGTATTCAGTGAAACATAATGAAAGTGTGTGGTCTCTCGAGTGTCATGGTGGAATCTCTAGAAAAGCCCATTTTAGCCAAACATAGCCAGATGTGTTGGATGGAGAGCGTCCTGAAGCACAAACAGGGAAGGAAAATGTGTATAGAGGAGCTGAAGAAAAAAAAAAACACTTTCATTTTAAAAAGGTTAATGCCTATTTTTGTGCAGAGTTGGTGTCCAGACCCTGTTGCTAACGGCAACCTCCGGCAAACACGATGCACTCTTATTGCCTCTTAAATGAGCTGCACTCCATCACGAAGCATGTCATAGACACACATACACACACACACATGCATGTTGAAGGGATGTTGAATGGCACTCGTACACGATAAATCCTGCAGATAATAATTACTTTCATTTCTATGACTAGTTGATACTGTACTGCTCCTCCGTCAGCAGGAATGCCTGGAGCCTCTCAAGCCATGTGAACACCTGGGATTAGTCATCTCGTATACCACTTAACACGTACAACCAATCTGCGATTGGTCAGATCTTTCCAACCCTGCCATTCCTGAGAATGTGTCAAGGGGATCATCTGCTTCTTAGCATTATTCATTATATTCCAGAAGTTACACTTAAGCGTCAGCCACACTAACACGTAGTAACACGTAGTACTGAAACGGTATTTCTAATCTATGAAAAAAATCTCTGTTCCGTCGTTGAGACTGATGGATGCAGCTCCTGGGACTGAAAAGAGTCAAGCTAGGAATTCCACAGAGGTTACAAGCGGAAAGAAAGATTCATTTAGCAGAAGCAGAGCAGCTGGACATACAGTAAGACCGTCCTACAGGGCTGTCGGAGGTGACGACATTTCCTACATTTACCAGATGTAGCTCTCATTGCTCACACAGAAGCATCCTCCCTTCAGCAAAAGCTGTTATTTTCCCTACCACAGTGCTGTTGAATTTGATTGGTCAGAAGATTAATTGATTAATTCTCTCACAGTAGTGCAAGACAGGTTTATATGAATGCTCTTGTTCTAATATATTATTATTGTTTCTATAGCAACGTCTTACATAGGGACACCAGATAATCTTTGTCTAGTAATAAACATTTTTACATATGTGTTGTTTGTATTAAAAACTTTCTGTAAGGAGATGTTTATTCAGCATTTTTGGAAGGAGTCTCCAGTTTCAGGACTTTGCAACAAGGGTGTTTATATATATATATATATATAAAACCCTGCATCACACCACACATTAGCACACAGTTATATTCCTTACATGCAGTATCAGTTAAAAGTTTGGACACACCTTCTGTAGAAGGATTCTAAACACTGTTACTCTATATAACGCTTTATAACATCTGAACGATAATCCAGAATTGTGATAAATCATATATGGAGTCTCTCACATTTTCCACATTGGTTAGAATTGTACGAATCTTGCATTGTAGCCTAGGCATAAGCCAAGATGTCATATAAATAAACTGAAACGAAAAGATATAGTGGATGTATTTGTTGTTAAAGAAAACTGAATGTTTCTACTTCTTCGGATCACCACTTGTGGGAGAAATGGGAGAAGGTTTCATCAGCAAATCAACTTGTAGACTAAACTAAAAGAAGTGAATGGAATAAATTCTGCACATTATGTCCACAGCCAGCAATGATGTGCAGAAGTGGAGATTATAGTGCAGCCAGCCAAAAACGACTGATGCATAAGCAGGATAAATTTAGTCAGTTAGCACAAACTCTGATAAGCTTCTTTCCATCAGGATAGTAGAGCTGAGCCGGCCATTTGTTTCTCAGCTCGCTGGCTTGAGCATTTTTTTTTTTAAACATGAGGAGAGGGAAAGTCAACATCAGGTCAGTTTTTCCACCAGAAATCTTCTGGTCTAAATAGTGGAATATATTTAAAGATCCCTGTATTACTAAATACCTTCTCCAAATCCAAATCTTCTCCAAACCTCTCCTCCTCTCCTACCTTTCCAATCTCTCTGGCTACTCTCCTCTAAACTGAACAGGATTAGCATTCTTATTCAATCTCTCATCTTCTATTCATTATTCTTTTAGCAGCTGGAACACCAGCGAGGCCTGGAAGCGTGCATGTAGAAGCTCAAACAGCATTTGGGTGCCAGACAGGAATTTATGAAACTCAAATGAAATAAAAAATGACACATAGAAATGCATTCTGTTTTTGAAGTAGATGTTGTGAATTTAATGTGATCTGGTCGCTAAGGCATTTATTCAAGCAAAGGCAAGCTATTCAGTAATACAATACACAGAAAGCACCTCCCACATGTGTATACACTCAGTAACCTCTCTGAATGAAGTGTGCCAGAGATTTCAGTCCAGGTTATTCACCTAACGCCTTCAGAAACATAACATCCTTTCTTCAAATTGGACAGCTGTATTCCTACTGACTTGGGACCAGTTCTGAAACTGTGCAAAGCCTCATTTAACAGGACTCACTGTTATACAGGCATACCAGATTCCACCCACTCAAAACTCTTTGAGTCTGCTCTTAAACCGATCTGAGATCTAAATTGTTTCTTAATGGCTTTGCAGTAGTAATTGCAGTTGTATAGATGGCCGCATATCCAAAACGAAGACACAAAGGTGCATTTTCTTTAGCCAGATGAAGAAATGAAGGGAATGGTTGTATCCACATCCCACCACAGCAATGTGCATTTCCAATGTCCCCCCAGACAAGAGCCATCAACTTCAAAGCAAAGCAACGGAGGAACACAATTCACAGAGGCAGTTCTGGAGCCAAAAAATACTGCACTATGCAACAAAGGAAACATTCAGAGATGGTGCTGTGAGATTTGAGCATTCTTGCTCACTGCTTAGTACTATCTCACCCCACTTTTCAAGAACGAGAGAACCAATCGAGCTTTATGGTAAATGGTTGGCTAATGGACAAACAAACAAATGCAGGAAACACTTGTAAAAAGTGCATACCACTAATTATCCATTAGAAATCTCTGCAATACAATCTCAGGCCTTGCATTCCAATTCGTCAAGGTCCTCTCATGGCTGGGAGTTATGCATCATCCATGTGAAACAAGTGTCCTTGTTCGGTGAGAAAGAAGGTGTAACAAGTAAACAAGGAGTAAACAAGGTTGAGTCAGCCAACGTGTATATATGGATTATTCGGTACATAAAACCCAATTCCACACTTTTGGCAGTTTTGGAAAGGAAATTGCATCAGCTTGCAACACCGTCTGCACAAGTTCTCTTGAAGTCTACAGCTAATCCCTCCGCTAACCAAGGGCTAGTAAATCTAACAAACTTCACTTCAAGTGATAGTGAATCCCTGTCACAATTTGAAGGGCTGCTCGAACACTAAGTGGTAAAAACAGGAGGCATTAAATGAAATGCAGACAATAAAAACAAGTCAAGAAAGCTGATTACAAAACAAGCTGGTTCTGAGCCGTTGATCTTTACTCTTTAACAAACACTTAAGCTTAAACACTGAGCTACCACTGTTAAAAAAAAACGACCAAAGTGATTAATGATTAAAATTAGCCATAAGCATCCAAATACTACAATTATTACTACTAACATCAAACACCAACCAGCAATCTCCAACAACCAATAAACATGACTACCAACAAACAAACCAAAAACTAACAACCAATAAACAACAAACATCAACCAAATTAACAAACACTATCACCAATAACAACCAACCAACAAACAGCACAACGAACACTACCAACCAACAACCAACACAACAACATAAAAAAAAAAAAACTGATCTCTCTTCTGTACAGCTTTGTATCTTTCTTGTCCTTTAAATTCTTTTTCTACTTTAAACTGTGAGTAATGTTGGTGGTCTTCACTCACAATACTGACATGAACCATGTGTTTCCACCTACCACCCAAGCCATAATTTCAATATTACTGTGCTTGACTTTGAAACCCCAGCGCATCATACTTTGTTTATGACTTGGACATTTCTATGTCATTAGGAAAATTTGGCAGTGGGAAATTCACTGCAGACTTTTTCAGTAAAACCCCACCAGTGGTAAGTGAAAAACCTCTACGCCACATCCGTCAGTACGCAGCAGCTACAGTATGTATAAGGCCTATTGATAATATATTTACCATCAAATAAAGATTGGCTACATGTTCAGGACAAAATGTAAACAAGCTTATTGAAATTACCTGTCCAAAAAATTTGCATGGTTTAAAATAATGTTATACCTCCAAGGAGATGTGTTGCATTGCGACAGGCAAATGATAGTAACACCAGATACTAATGTGGGAATTCTGTTTTACAACCCATGCTGTTGGGTGGCACGGTGGTGCAACAATGCATCACAGCTCCAGGTTTCATCATATGATCCTAACCTCAGGTTATTGTGTAGTACTCTGCATGTGTTTACGTGGGTTTCCTTTGTGTTCAAAGGTTTCCTGCCACCTCTCAAAGACATGCCAATAGGTGGATTGTCATTTATATTTTTGTTATTAGATTTCATTCAAAAGCAAGAAAGTACACAGAATTGCAACGCTTAGTTTAAAATTTTTAGTCCAGTGTTCTTTCAATTTCAGTTTACAGTTAGTTACTGCCCATTTATTTTTCTCATTTTCCTCGGGGACCATTCAGCTCCTAGGACTTCACCTGGCAGTACAACATCAACCTCTATGCCAAAAAATGCTCAGCAGAGAATTTATTTTCTGGAGCAATTGTGAATACACAATCTACCCCAGCTAATATTACGCCAGTGTTACGTTTTTATTAATGAGTCCATTATTCCCTCGTCCATAACAGTCTGGCCCAGATTATCCATTGTACAGTACAAACTCTGGCTACAACCCAACATCCAATCAGCAGAGAGGATAATCGAAGACAAGGTCATGCTTTTCAAACAATTAAAAGCAATTAATTATACAACATCCATCCATCCATCTTCTATACCGATTATCCTACTGGGTCGTGGGGAACCTGGAGCCTATCCCATGGAGCGTCGGGCACAAGGCGGGGTACACCCTGGACGGGGTGCCAATCCATCACAGGGCACAATCATATACACATTCACACAACAATTCATACACTACAGACACTTTGGACATGCCAATCAGCCTAGCATGCATGTCTTTGGACTGGGTGGAGGAAACCGGAGTATACAGTAACATTATCTTTCAAAATGGAGTAAACTCTGAACGGAACTCTTTGTGAGAGGGCAAATTTCAAATATTTGAAAATGTACTTGTAATGTAAATGTAAATCTGCTTCTGGTCACTAGTTGTTGTGTCTATGGCTGATCACACACGGGCCAAAACCGACTGATCCCCAAGAAACATCCTGTAGCAAAACATGAAGTGATCCTGTAAACAAACACAGCTGATCAAACATTCGTCAAGATTTGGCACGGAGCATGCCTAACTACATTATAACGTATCAGAGCTATCCAAAACGATAAGCTATAAGTGTAACAACAAATACATTACACTGTAATAGTGCACTACATCTTCAGTCAAGGGCCATTTTAAATTCACCCCTTCTCTTGTCTAGCTGGGGTCAAGTAATCTCATGTGGTACCAATCACACTATACAGAATGTATGTGTGTGTGTGTGTGTGTGTGTGTGTGTGTGTGTGTGTGTAACACTTTCACTTTCTAAACTACTTTTTCCACCGTGTTTCCACCCACAAAATCTGTATCCCCAAAAGGATTGTAGGCGTTTCTACAGAAACTCAGGCAAAAAAAAAGTTTCAGACTTTAAGTCACAATTAAGAGTCTAATTCTGAAGTTAATATAGATGATATAATTCCTGTGAACTCAAATCAACGTTTGATCTAAAACCAGCCAATATTAAGGTTCCACAATCTTCTCGACACTGGTGGAAATCATGCCTATAAAGCACACGTAACGTTGCTTTAAATGTTATACAGAAAAATCGTATTCATCCTAAGGTTCTAGACTGAAGAAGCACGCCGGCATGGTTCGACTGGCTTGCATATGCACCATGCATAAGGTTGTAGGTTTAAATCCCAGGATAAAAAAGCAAGTAACAATTGTAACTAAGAGCGTATATAGGCACTGAGGTGTTTTTGTGTGTGAGAAGTGTTTCATTTGTTTTAATTTGTCGTTCTAGTGGAGGTGTGAGCAGGAGGTAGGTGTATGCATGGTAGGTGCGGGCGTGAGTGAGGAGGGAGCAGGTGTCTCTAGCAGCCTGGTAAACACAGGGAGGTGTCTCTATGTATAATTTAACCATCCATCCATACAACCACACAGTCAAACACACTCTAGTACCTTGTATCTTCTGCTGTATCTCATGCACTTGTGCATGATAAGCTAATAGCATATTATATACAGGCTGCAGCTAAACGCCACGTTATTTCCACCTCTAAACATAATTTAATAAACCATTATGTTCTTTTAATATTCATGAGCAGGGTCTTTATGCACATCCGTGATCCTGTCCAGCCCACAGAGCTCTGTGAAATAAGACCTTCAGAACCACTGAAGTAACATAATACTCTTCTGTGCTCCCCTTTTCCACAGTACAGACACTAACAGGATCAGAAACGTTAACCATGAGAGACAGACTTTCACAGCCAAGCACACCAGTACTGTTTAACCACAACACTGTGGCCTGCCTGGTTAAGCTTCCGCTTAGAACTGAGTCTTTATGAGACTCTAAAAGGGAAGTGTCATTTCTGGAAAGACAACAAAATATTACACACTTGAGTATGGCATAAAACACGACGGGACATGTTCTAGGAAAATAATCAATGTCGTGTAGTTGTGGTGGAGTGGTGTCATGTGGCTGACATGACATGGCATGACATACTTTTACCACAGCGGAGTTAATTATTTTCTAGAACATTTTGTTGTTACATTTTATATTGTGGAGCATCTGAAACAAATTAGTTCCTGTTATCACTTATATGTTAACAGCTATAAATAGTCTTCCAGCACTTCTTTTTTTTCTCTCTCTCTCCTGAAGTAAACAAGATGAAAAAAAAAAAACAGAAAAGTGCTGACACTGAAGACTCCCTCAGATAATAATTTTCATATATCCCAATAGGAAAATATATCGTATTTTGTATAACATACAAAAAATATTTTTTTTTTGTGTGTGTGTACATCTAATTGCAATGTTACTGTTACAAACTGCTCTGGATGTTAAGATTATGAAAAGCTTTCTTAAATTTTGTAGTTCTAGGTTTAAATGGGTTATTTAGAATTTGTATATGAAGTAACATGAAGAGGTTGTAGTTGAATCGATTTGAGTCTGTAATCCGTAGCTTAAATTTGTACGTAATGCTTTAAAACTCAACAAATATTCACACGTACGAAATTCAAATGAATAACAATGCATTTTTAATTCAATTCATTAATTAATTCCGTTTCAAATGCACAAATATGCTGGTTTGCTTTTCCAAAGTGCTCGGAACTAAATTCAAATCTGAACTTGACACAAATAATTTTTTTTTTCTTTTTTTTTTTTTGGTACACGTGTTCATTTTAAAACTGTTTCTAACAGCATACGAATTCAAATTTTGGAATTCAAGCTCAATTTCATATTTAATTCAACTGCAAAACGTGATTCACAATTTTCGAGGAAAGCACAAAAGATTCATAAATATTGTTTTACAGAAAACTAGCGTGACTTCAGAGATGATTGCCACCCAGTCCCGTTGCTTGTATAATTACATATAGCTAATTCAATAGCTGTTTAAATAAACAAAGACCTAGATTAGCTCAGATATCTAATCATTAAGAGATCGCACCTTCAGTCAGTTCTTTATATTCTTAGTGTTTGCTAGCCTGACTGTGGTATTTATGTTCCGATGAACAAGCCAGTCCAGGAAATGAGGTCAATAAGACCATGAAAAAAAAACAGTACACCTTTCAGTCTTGAAACCAAACTGACCACAACATTACACCTCCACCCACTGATTCACACATGATGGTAAGATAAGATCACATAACTTCTTAAAATGAAGTACTATGATTAGTATGATTATAATAAGGAAAACACTTCCCTATACTTCACTCACGGTTTATCATCTCAAGCTATAAATTTATATTTAAGGCAATAAAAGCTGAGTACTTGGCAGGAAGTAAGGAAACCCAGCCAGAGCAGACAGAAGAGTTTATAGCCTTTGACACTTCAGTGGGTGTTATAGCTATGGAGATAACGTTGTAGATAGAAAATCCACCAAGGTGAGATGTTTTTGAACTGGGCTTTCAGGACATGATACGATTCTTGAACATTTGTATTAGCCTATATTTACAGCTAGATAATTTGCTACATTTTATGTGAATTTCCGATAAAGTTTATGAGCTACTGCAATCAGCAACAGGATTATCAGCCAGAGACTCAAAGCCACAAAGGGAACGGAAAGCAGAACTTGTTATTTATTTGGGGTGGGGGGGTGAGAAGGGTTATATCTACAACATTTATTGGTCCAGGGATAAATTTGCATAATAACTTATAGGGTCAAATTCTTTCACAGTAAATCAACAAACAATTCTAGCAGTACTATTACTCTACATTCGGTCTTTGGAAAATCCTAGAAAATTCCATTACTTACATTACAAAGATAAAATGTTCAATCTTTTTTTCTTTTATGTATGAATGTTTAGGAGTCGATATGCATGACAGATAACAAAAAAGGGGGGCTGGATGGTGTATCTAGAAAATATAAGTGACACTGTCAAGGCAACACAGATCAGACAGAAATGGGTGGACCTCCACCACAATTACTCAAAATGAAAAGAACTACCTAACCTAGCTTTGTGAAATGGAAAACAGGTCACGCCATTATCACCAGCACAGCATACAACAAAAGCCACGCAGAAAGGAGCAGATCCATACTCCATATTGATTTTCAAATCATTCCAGTCCTGACCCCTGCCAACCATCATCTGCAAAGCATGCTGGGAACTGCCATGGATCACGCCGTGTCACTGTGTTACTCTAGGGGGTTCATTAACCGATCCAGACCGGCGTGGCACAGTGAAGAAAAGCAATCTGCTGGTCACACTAGCTAAATAAACAGTAGAGATCATAGACAATCGGTAGCGGATCAAACTGGTTCCTGAACAACAGTCTCATTGCATTTCGGTTTGTGGAGACTGTCTTTGAGGAGAGAAATCTCAGATATTCTGAGGTTGAATAAGAGGTCTTGCGGCAGCATCTCAATGCAGGTCTTACACAATCTTACATCATGATTACAGTTTGTCAGAACCTTGTCATCCCTTGACCACAGACAGCCAACAGAAGCAATAATTAATTGTCGATTAAGCCTCTTAAAGAAATATTTCAAATAAAAGGAATGATCTGCAAATACATTTTTAGACTCAGTGCTGTGGGTTAGTGATTCTAATGCCATCTGTCTAACGAATTATACATAAAAATGCATATGCAGTGGAATATAGGATCAGTGAGAGTTAGATTGAGTGGGTTTGTTTCTCTAATGATGCTGATGAAGACCAGATCAGTCTGCATTAATGACCGAGAGAGAAAACAGAGAGATTTTGCTACTCTCCAAGGCAGTGCTGGCACTCATTAATTATTTTCTGTTTTAATTACAGGAGCTGGGAGTCAAGAAACCCAGAAACAGAGCCACACATCCCACTGCCTTTGGACAATGCAGTCCCTAAAGGACAAAAGCACATTTGTTAAGTCATCTCTAAACAACTCTGGGGGCGAGAAAAAAAAAGAAAGAAAGAAAGAAAGTCTGGTTGACACAAGATCGTCCACAATAGTTTACTTTCCCAAACATTTACTCAAGAGAGTCATTATGATCCTGATAAGCTGAGTTTGTTTAATAGTGGTGTCATAACTCTATCCAGGAGCTGGAGTTAGGAGGATCTTGTAGAAACTTATCAAATAAGTTTACAAGAGTTTACATTTTATAGTTGAGTGAAGTTTATCTAAGTGTGCTTTAATAGAATGGTACACAGGAGCCACCCACAAACTAAACATATCATGAGAACAGCCATGTCACCTTAAGCAAGACTTTTCTTGCCATCCTTGCCACACACACACACATCCTTCCATTTAAGCAATTTGCAAACTGCAATGACATACCACTTTGGCTTCCTCCAAGCAAAGTGTTCTTTTGGAGAAATGGAAAGTCATATGCAGCCAGTCATAACATGTCACAAAAAAAAAACAATCCTTGTTTCTGTAATGAAAGCAGTGTGGGATGAACAAGAGACTCCATTTGAAATTTAATGAATGTGTAAAGGGATGACGCGCCACATTAATATGAATTAGAATACAGCGGAGGAAACCTGGAGCCTCGCAACACTATTAAGGAGTATTGAGTTATCTATTGCTTTGGAGGTGAGTAGACATGAGAGGACATGAGAGGACAGACTTCGGTTTAAGTCTGCTTAATGCACAGTCAGAAAAAAGGTACTGGCCATGAAGATTTTTGTTCCCGAAGTTCAATGTCCATGTGAAGGCCCCAATATGTACCTTAATAAAGCTCTGCTTTTATAGTCTAACTTAATGTACAAAAGTCACCCCTGTGGGACCACCCCAGTGGCATGCATTTGTTACTTGAAACCCCAGTTTGGTAGCTTTTTTGAGAGCGAACTTGGGACGAAAGAAAGAGGTCAATTTTCTCTAAGGTCACCATTTCATTTACATTTATTTATTTGGTCGATGTTTTATCCGAACAAAACAACTTGTGATTTGAACTCAACCTTCTGTAAGGTCAGACCACTGAGTTCCAACTCTTATAATTTGCTCCATTCCATATAAATGATCAAGGACATAAAAATGAAGAAGTGTGAGTAAATGAGGAACCTGGAACTATAAAGGTTCCTGTGAATGTGAAGCTACATGTGTGTGTAAAATGTCAGAGGGGTTTCCTGGAAACTGCCCCTATCTATCTGACAGTACAGAACAAAAATCATTACAAAATAAAAAAACAAAATCCTTTCGGCGAGATTAAACGGAGCCTCACAAATGCTCACACATTCATCGACGAGATTATTAATAGAAAATAAAACTTTGTTTCCATAGCAACTGTTTTAGTCCATATGGAAAGTGTCTGCTCCAGTTGCCAAGACAACCAGCCCACGGTGAACTCGGAGCTAAGCGAGGCGGGGAGAGCTGGCGATGCTTTCCTCACTGTGCCTGGACAGGAGGAGGGCCGGAAAACCCTTAAACATGGTCCGAGGTGAGCTTGCGAGGTTGCAAGGCTGCACGCATGCCTAGGCTTGCAATGTAACCAGGAACTGATGTCTTGGACTGAAAATCAGACCTTTTCAGAGAAATGGTACAAAGTTCAATGGAAATCTTTCACCAACAATCATATAGTCTTGGTTAGAGAGGTTACTGGTGATTAAAAGTGTAAAGGTATCACGGAGCATAACTGAAAGCTCTGGGCCAATGGTACGACAGTGGATAGGATTCAGAAGGTGACGAGTTCAATCCAAGGACCGCAAGAGAACCACTGCTGTTGTTGTTTTTTTCTTAGCAATTCCCTTACCTCCTCAGCTTTATGACTAAATTGGTCTCACATTCTGCTCTAGTCATTTTGAGTTAAAATGTCGGCCAAATGAATAAAATGAAATATGATACACTGGAATGAAATATCGTGACAGGGCCATGGTGCAAGCTGTTATTTTAGACAACCCTTTAGCTTGCACTCTCCCAGGACCTTCCAGCCGAGCATGCCTCAACATTACTGCCTGATAACTGCTCTAGAGTGGCTGCTCTGCTCTGGGAATGCTGGTTTGAGAAAACTAGACCTAGAAATTCCTCACTGATCTGTACAGCAGAGGAAATACCATAGATTGGCCACATATGACTGTAATTAAAATGAAAGCAATTTAAAAAATCCTTAGAGACAGGGTCTGGTAGTTCCTTTAACAATGCTTAGTTTGTAGGTCTGTCTTTAAAAATATGTAGTTTCTATTTCTCTTCTCCTCATTTCTGTGTCTACTGCGGAAAATAAACAGGGGAACAGCATTAAAATTACAATACAGTTTTAACTTCAACAAGGACAATACAAATGAAGCAAACATCTTTACCCAAGACCAGCAAGGTTTGGCAACATTTTAATACAATGGACACCAACTATGTTGAGCAAAACGGATGAGGAATCAGTGAAGACTAAATAATAAGAGAAAAAAAATCAATAGAATCCTCAATACTTGTCACTAAAACTCACTGAATTCAATAATTCATCCATGCTGCCTCAAAAGAGCTGAGGAAAAGGATTATAGCCAAAATATTATGGGTATGCTAATATACTATAACGATGAATCTGAAGCACCATGTGCCTTCAGGTTACTAACAAGCACTACAGTGTTACTACGCTACTTTATGATAACTATGACTTTACTTTGGGGCTATAAATTAACTATATATTTTGTGCTTTTGACCTGAGAAGGAAACACACAATATGCTCACAGCTGATGTGGTTAAAGTGGTGAGAACACGGTTGCTAAGCAACTGGCCAAGCATATGCTAGCTAATGACTGAGGCTCAATTTTACTAACTAGCTCTTCTTTATACAAACAAAGGAAAGGCTGAATAACACTGGAAAAGGGACAAAAATATCGGGAATGTCAACATTTTCCTCAGATGTGTTGGTAAATTACAAAAAAAAAATAGCCTGTATGGCTAAAATTACACTCGTCATTCTTAGCATGGGTGCTGCTGTATTGATAACATCAATGTTATGTCATATCTCATAAACTCCGAAGCTACGAATACCACAAAAGATGAGTCAATTAGGTAAAATCGCCTCATAAACAACATGCAGTGTACTGTATGTTTATAACATATTTAACTATTACACCGCCACAGGTTTACTACTGTACTTTGCTATGGTGGTTGTACTTTTTACTAGTAGTTGTACTGTGATTTTTATGTAGACTTTTATTTCAAAAATAGTAAAACGATGACAGAAATATTATAATAGCTATGGTGTAATCGTGGATTGAAAACAATGTATATCTTTAGCACCGAAAGTCCATGGTTAATTTAATAACAGGTGTGTTCACCATGCTCTAAGCATAGTAGTGTACTCCAGCAAATCCTAAAAGACAGTTATATCACAAATATGAATTTATGTACACAAATTAAGGAAATTAAATGAATGATGTCCTACAGTAGTGATTTTAAAGTGCTTATAACATGTCACTCTCATCACCACCCCTGCCACAAACTGCAAGTTCACACTGTGAGTGTGAAATTAAGCATGGTAGAAATCAAACGGAAAGCCCCAGTAAAGTCCATTTACATTGCAATGTCCATAACTTAATAAGAGCGCTATAACAGTGACTTACGTCCCCAACACCTCCTTGAAGTCGTAGTTCTCCTTGATGTCAGACATCTTTTTCTTCCATGAGTGTCCATCTTCACCCAGGGGCATCTTGTTATGATCAAATATTGTGTATCTGCGAGATAGAAAGCACAGTTCAGTCATACATGCTAGGTTTCTTGATAATATGATAAGCTGCATTGTTTTTGCCTTATTAACGTCACTGCTGAGGGAATGATTGTTTATAGATATTATAATGTAAGTTTTTGGGGGATTGGGGGTTGTGGTGGTTGGGCTTGGGGTAATATGTGAGGTTAAGTCACATTATTGTACCATGTGCACGAAGGACTGCAGATCAAGGGTAAGATTGCAGAGGTCAAAGTTTAAAGCTAAAGTGCATTTTGACAAGTCTCAAGTGACACAACTTATCGTGCAAAAAGATACTTTGGGCCAGTCGTGGGGCAGAATCTGGGAAATGCCCATTTTTGTTTATCCAGCACATGGGATAAACTGGAGAGGGGTTGATATTAGGAATATGTTTCTTTTTTGACTTAGTCCAATGGTTAAGGTTGCGAAAGTGAATTCAAATCACAGAACAGCCAGAGAGGCCCTGTTTGGCTCTTAAGCATGGATAAACACATTTACCAAATGTACATTGGTATAAGAGAAAAAAAGGTTTTATAATTCCTCTCAAAAACCTAACATAAGCATTCATTTTTAGAAATAGAGTTCAGGAAATCCTATGAAAATGTTACCTTTATGAGCATTGACCATTGTGACCATTGAGAAAATAAATCGCTTCAATTGCATTGTTATATTTGCCTGAATTGAATTTTTAAGGAAGTCATAATATTTATCAATGTTCCAAACAAAATATTAGGGATGTCAATCGATTCCATTCACAAACTGCCTTTTTTTTTAATCAATTCCATGATTAATTTTATAAAAATTATTTTTTAAATATTTGATTTGGTCAAGTCAATATGCAAAGCAATGATATCTTTAACTATTTTAATGCATTGAATATATTTCTAAAATATTTCTCAGGTTGCTAATGTCAGTCTCTACATCTGTGGTTTGCTTGTGAATGCTTCCTGTGCTGTATACTCACTGAAGCATGTAAAAGGAATTTGAATATTTCTGTTTATAAACTTGGATTTTTTTCACATTTACAATCCATTTTTAAAAGCCAGGATGTTGCATTTGGACGAATTCTAAAGGGCACATGAGAAAAGCAATTTTTACACCCCTCGGCCTATAAACACAAGCCCAAGGCTTATTTCATTCTTAGTTTACTCTTAATTTGCACTTTAGTCTTTTATTAATTCAAGACTTGTGCTGTGATGTACAACATTTTCAGACAAAAAAAAAAGTGTTGTATCTAAATCTTCCCAAACAATGTCACAATCATACTGCTGATAAATTGCTTTAATGCATACAAGAAGATCTTGCTTTTGAATATTGGTCTGTGTTTTCCCTAAAAGGTAATGTTACAAGACATGCACACTGGTTCGTTCAGGCTAATCATTTTCAGGCAATCGAATGCTACGCAGTTCAGCAGTCACACTGGAATTGCCAAGCTACATTTACTTTGAGTGTTTGACAGCCATAAACTGTTCAGCAGTTCTTGAGAACAGTTAGGATCAATGAGCAGACGATCAATGAGCTGAATGACTGAGCTCTTCGTTGCGATAGTCTCGCCTCCACACACTTTCCCCGCAAGAGCTTCTCTATGAGTTCATCATCCATTTAAAAAATGCATTAACTCCAGGATCAGAGAGACTCTACAGATATAAAATGATATTGCATGATACTGACTGCATCTTTCTGAGATGCCCATTCCTTTCAGGAATGTACATTTCATAGTATTGGTGTTAAAATGAAATTGTGAAATTTATCACTTCATGCTTGGTGGACTTCACTGACTGACCTCATATACAGTACACACTAAACCCAGTGAAATAACTAATACCATATATGAGTCTTGTACAAGTTATTATATTTTCTAGCTAACCCCCAATACACTGGGTGGAGTTGTGTTGTGTGGAATATGCACATTGTGCCTATTTTTAGGGCATTGCGATGGCACAAATAGTGGGCACATCAGTCACCATGCGCACACATAGCCTTTCAAAGGCAGTAATGGGAGGGCTTCTCGGACAAAAATAACCCGCTTAATAACAGTTCGCTTTCCAGGACTCTAGAGATAGATGCTGTGGGAGATGTGCCAAATTCTGCTTCTTTAGGCCTGCACTGGCAGGTTGGCCCAGTATACAGTTAATGATGATCTACGTCTTGTTCAGCTTTGATTGCTTTAAAAAAAAAAAAAAAAAAAAAAAAAAACACAACATTATTGTGGAGATCCAAAGGAATTTGTAATGGTTTTATGTTCCTAACTTGGAGACAACAGCACAATATCACGTCTTTTATCAACATGCCAAGGTGTTTTAAAAAAGTCATCTTATCTATTTGCATTAGTGAACTGAAAATGGAAGCAAAGGTCATGCTAAAGATGATAAGATTTCATATCCACAACATGTCAACAACAATTGTGGCTTACAATATTAAACAATCATTTTATTGTTTCAAGACATTGACTGCATATTTACGTTTTGCTGTGCATTTTAGCTACAAGTAAATGTTTGCAGCAGCTCTTTAGTGTGTGTAATGGCCTTTATATTTGTCTAATTTAGGAAATCTTAGATGAAATCTGTCCCTGTGCTGTCTTTCCATTGGGAACGAATTTCTCTCAAGGGTCCAAAGGGTCCAAGCACTGCTCCAAAACAATTCAGGGATGCACCAATTCCATTTTCTTTCTGTTCTCAATGACACAAAACTCAGAGTTCTGAACGCTGGCTCATACCAGATACATTCAAGAGTTTTCCTCTTGAATGTCTGCAGAAGCTGCTGAAAAGATGTGCAAGGACATAATGATTGAAGTTATTCCTTTTCTGTTCATGATGTCCTTAAAATAAATGTAAGGGCCTTCTTAGAGTTCATTCAAGAGAAATAAAGAAAAGAAAATCACACGTTTATGGCATGGACTCGAGCCGATGATGTCATGTCAGACACACATCAATAGACTTCCATGTCTCAAATGTTTCCTTCCTAGGGCAGTTCCTCCTACATCCAATGCGATCATACACATTTAATATGACAATATATGACATGTGATTACCACCACATGGTTAAGATCCTGTTAAACCTGTTATTCTACATGCCACTACAAAAACTTTAAGTGGCAAAGAGAAAAACCAATACACAACTGGAAGGCCATTGCGTTCATTTTAGATAGTGGTGTCTCAGTTCTCTGTCGGCAATAGTTGACTTTGCTGCTTCAAAAGAGACATCTAGGGTCTCGCAGCAGATAAAAACAGTAAGCCAGGAAGTCACAAACTGAAGAGGCTGAAGTTAACAAGTAAGCCTCGCTGCTTCTGAAGCTTGGCTGACCGCAGGATGTGAAGTTTCACTTCCCTAATAGAGCAGAGTGGTGCAACATAAAGGCTTGATATGTTGGGTAATGTCTTTCTAGACTTTAAAAGCTAGACGTAGTAAATGATGATAAAGAATGTAGATAAAGAATATTTAGTAAGAGGGTTGACATCCATCATGCAGGCTCAATAACTTGACTGAAAGTATGTAGCTCATCTTGCTAAACTGGTTATGCAGTGAACATTAATGTTTGTGGCCTGATCTGGGAAGTTTATAATCCTTCAATCTTTATTGGGGCAATATAAAACACTCAATAAAGTGCTACTTCAGTAATAACAATAATAAGTTAACCTGAGTTGCTATCTACGGAATGGGATCTCTGGAGTATCATTATCATTATACAGATATTGTATACAGTTATACAGATATAAAACAGAAAAAGCAAAAATGCCATGCTCTCTATTCCAGAAAGTTCATTTCCATTGAATCGTGAAATGATTTTTGTTTTTCCACACCACAAACCCCAAACTCAGCAAACCTGATTAGAGAAAATAAACTTTCTTCTTTCTGGAAATTTGGCAAGCCGAAGACGCTCGTCTTAACAGCCAAAGACATCGGAGAATGTAACACATGGTGAAATTTAGCTTACATCTAAACATGCAAAATGATGCCAAAGATATACACTGTCTTCTGCAGTAGCTCTGCAGTCATTTTGTTCCAAAATTACAAATGCCCCACAGATGATTTCAAGCTAAACTGAGATTAATGCATCAACCAGATTCTTTAACAGGCACGTAGACATTTCTCAAGGCACTCAAAGACAAGTAGACAGGTAAAAATGCTTTGGCATGGCTCACATCAATTCAAGAGAAAGGAGCTTGAGTGCTTGGTGTGCATGCAGGGTGAAAGGTCATAGGGGTTCAGATGTTCACCGGTCAGTGTGGACCGAGGATACAGAAGGAGAGATTGAGCGCTATTGAGCAGTAACTAACTACCCTAGAATTCGGACAAACGGGGAAAGTCGTACCCAGCATGCAGCATTCAGAAGAGTTGGAGCTATTTCATTAGAAAGAGAAGATACTCACTGGTGTCCCATGGCTGCTCAGAAGACACAAGAGACACAAAAATCACACCTCAAACCTGGGTGGATACATCTTTAAATCTCTCTCTTTTTTTTAAATAATAATTTTCCTGGTCTTGTTTTACTAAAAGTGGAACGATATTGAAATCGCATTTTGTCCAAGTTGTGGCAGTTTTTCTAACAAAAAAAATACAAAATAAAAGCCAAGATGTATATAAAGCCGCAAGTATTTTATAGACATTACGCCTAGATCATTATGCAGAGATGCCAACATGCAGAGGTGCTAACAAGAAAATACTACCAGGCAGAAAGGAATTTACCACGAAACCTCAAAAGGTTAATTGTCTTTATTGGCTGTGCGCCAAGAAACTGTAAGAAAACAGCAAGACAAAAGTCTAGCATGACTACAACTTAAGAATAAGAATCTACTCTGTTTTTTACTAACCAAAGAGTCTACGGTCTCACCTACATATTTCTTAGGTCTTCCCAGGTCAATGTTCACCTAGATAAGGTTAGCGTGAAGCGAAAGTAACTGCTACCAGATGCAAATGCGAGTCTTTCATGTCCCGTGCCCGTTCTCCTTCAGTGAATTTCCTTTTCTGCTGAGCGAATTTTATTCACATTTGGTCAGACTGTTGTTTCTGATTGTCAAACCGTAGATGTTGACACCTCTGCCATTGTGATCTGAGCGCAACAGTGAAAAGAAACGTCAATTTTAGCCCCTGTATCATTTTCATAAGTGAAGGGCCTTTCTGTGTCTTTTTGTACAGATAAAAAAAGGGATAAAACTTTTGCATGTTGGGTAAAGTCTATTCAAGCATGGAGGATACTCTTTTAAAACAGATTGGCATTTCCATAAACGACCCAGTAGTGAGAACTGCCAAGCTTCTCCACATTCATATAGAAAGCGCTTGCACCTTTTACGACGCCACCTGTGTGAAATACGCGCCTACTTCCCTTGGGTTATGTAAATTGAGTTTGTTATTTTGTCGACGCTTTATTTTGTCCATGCTTCACCATTTCCTTGATCTGTAACCAGACTATTGTTCATTAACATCCTCATAAACACAGCAACCAAACATACCACACATTCATTAACACTGGATCATTTCCTCCATATTATATACAGCATGGGAAAGTGGTGCACATGTGTGTGGGTGGGTGTGTATTCCCCCCACCCCCCAGCATTGTCCCCAACTTCCCCTTCCAGGTCCGAAGGGCACCAAACAAGGCACTTCTGTGGCGCAAATGACACGGAGATAACCCAGTAGTCAAATTGCTTCCACAATTGTCCAACTTTTATGACTTTTGTATTTGATAACAATCTCTTCCTGCTCATGCGACATTTGCAATACGCTTTGCATTAAACCATAAAGCAAGACTGAAAGTTTGCAGGGATGAGAGACGGTTTCAATATCAACTGGTCAGAAAAGGAAGTCCAGCTTCTGTTGTGTCAATTATGTCACTGGGAAAGAAAAAAGTTCACTGCACTTCCTTGAATGTGGTGTATAAATCTAGAGTGAGACGTGTTTTTAATGTGTCCTTTCACAAGCCGTTGTCACATGACTTGCACATTATGCATGCCAGAGCAGTCTATACGGCAAATGATAATAGTTTAAACTGTAGACACTCATCGCAAGCATTTGTGACAGACTTTTGAGTGACAGCTCAAGACAAAATGCAGAATTTAAAAGCAAGATGGTGTCTATAAAAGAACAGGACACATTGATGCAGCAAAAAATAAAGTGTGTAGAGAGAGACAGAGACAGAGACAGACAGACAGACAGACAGGAACGTAGATAGTGTCCCTTCCACAAATCTTGAATGGCGAACGCGAATATTTACCATTCTTTGTTTCAGAAGCATTGGCTTTCGTTCGTTTGACACTTTATGGAGCTGGAAAGTTTGAGGAAACTCCTAGATGCTTCCAGTTGTATTTCATAAGGTTCCACCAGCTTGCCTACTGTCAAACGTAACATGTGGCATCATACTGTTTTTTTTTTTTCATCCATGCCTTTTGTTTTCTAATCCGAGTATGTTATGATTAACCACTTCCCTTAATTCATTCATAAGTTTTCCTTCTTGATTGCGTTTAGCTGTATTTCTTGGCTTGAATGGCAGTTTAGAAGAGGATCACCTTGCATCCTTTATCCCTGGTACTCATCTGCATCTCTGTGCATTTCATATGAGAGCACAAATGTGAGATATAAGAAGGATAAAAGCGTGCACAGGTTCTAAAAGCGATAAAACGGGGTTAGAAAGCAAGATCATTTCTATAAAGCATTGCGAACATGATCTGACTTTATGCATAGTCTATCATTTAAATAATGACTTAAAGATCCGCTGAAGATTAATTTATACACAGCGCGCGCTTCTCTCTTTCTGCATGTAAATAACTTGCAATTAATCCCAAGTAACCTAACCAAGATTCTCTCATAAATTTGCGTTAGATTTCACCCGTGTGGAAGTGTGTGTGTGTGTGTGTGTGTGTGTGTGTGTGTGTGTGTGGGGAAGCGTTGGGTCCTACCTGAACAGCGGAGATGAGATGAGTTGCTCTTTGGTGCGCGCGCCCGGCCCGTTATATGTGCAGTGTAGCTCAGCTTCCTCTCACGAGCCCTCCAAAAGCAGCGCACCACTGACGTCACAGCACTCACCATAAAAGAGGAAAGGGGGCGCGTACGAGGGCGTGGCTTATTAACTGTTAACCAATCACAAAATAGACCCTCAGGTAACTCAAGGAGCGATTGTGATTGGCTGACATGCTCTGCTTGTTTGTTTGTTTTTTTTTAAACAGGTTACTTGAGTTTTTATTTATTTATTTTTGACAGAATGAACATTCTGTTTATCCAGTTTTTCACAGGAAAGTGAAAAATGAGAAAGTACATAAATAAAAGAATTCTAATACAACTGAAAACATAAATAAAAATACCCTTGCCCACCCACTGAGCCTTGCCCACCCGTGGAGCCTACCCACAGCCAGTAAAGCAGGGGAAAGTGATAATAATAATAATAATAATAATAATAATAATAATAATAATAATAATAATAATAATAAAGGACTGCAGGATAAAGCCAGATAATAAATTGAAATTGGGCTTGTTTTAATTGCTTTGAATGACATAATTCATTTTTGAAATCCAGTTTGTTTGGGGTTTTTTTGTTTGTTTGTTTTTTTTACATTAATCATATAAATGCTGAAGTTTTATTTAATGATGTATGTGGGCTGTGGTTATGATTAAATGTCATGTAAATGGTGCATCAGTAAGGCAGGTTATTATCATAGATATGCTTAGTTTATTACACATTTATTAACACAAGACTATTTTAGGACATTATTGGGGAAAAAATATGTTTAGGCAACGTGAATATTTCATCATTAGTAATGTGTACTATTGCAATATATTTGGCAACAACTTTCATAGATAACTGTTTACAAAAAAATAAATAAAATAAAAATAAAAATACAAAAAAGAAAGAAAGAAAAAAAAAGGGGTTTGGGTTGGATATTCCAAGCTTTTAAATTGCCCTGGTGTTCTCACACTGACCTGCTAGCAATTAAATTATCCACCAATAATGTACACAGATCATAATGTACACCGTTTATATTTAATGTACAAAATAGCTGACTTCATTATGTTCATGTTGTGTATTCTATTCCTATCTGGTTAGCTTGGCTAGCTTACTAGGCTTTATAGTTGACATATCTCACCTCAAACAAACAAAATGGGGTTATGTCTATTAATCAATCTCCATTTAGTTCTATCTGACATTTCTATGGACGTTGTTTGTAACAGTTGTGTAAACCGTATATTTATTTAGGAATTGCGTCACCTGGTGGTGAAAATGAGCTTTAACGCCTTTACCAAATTAACTGGGAAAACAGTGCTAATGTTTGCTGACGAGTCGATTTGACCCTGATTAGAAATTGACCTACAGAATCAGTTATTATTATTTTTTTGACCAGGTGTGTACACATTTACAAACAGATAATATACAGATAAATGAACTATTTACAGGTTTATGAAACAGAACGTTACAAAATAGAAAAACCAACCTAAAATAAATGAGGATAAATCATATTGAGATGTATATACAGTATGTGGATGATTTGAGGAGAACTCTACAGTATTATATAGTATAGTATAATACAGTGTGAGTAGATTGACCATTTTTACAAGTTGAATTTATGATTTACAAAGCCATCCAAAACCACAAACCTCGCTTTATAGTAGGCCTATAGTATAGGGAAATATTAAATCACATATAACTTCACTATATGGCCAAAAGTTTGTGGACACCTGACCTTCACATCCATATGTGGTTCTTCCCTAAACTGTTGCCACAAAGTCTGAAGCACACAATTGTATAGGATGTCGTTATTTGCCGTAGCATTACAATTTCCCTTAACTGGAACTAACAGGCCAAAGTCTGTTCCAACATGACAATAGTCCTGTGCACAAAGCTCCCTCCATAAAGACATGGTTTGTCAATGTTGGTGTGGAAGAACTCTATTGTCCTGCACAAAACCCTTACATCAACCCTCCCTCACTGAACACCTTTGGGATGAACTGAACATCCCAGGCCAACTTGCTCAACATCAGTGTCCTCACTAATGCTCTTCTGGTTGAATGGAGAAATCGCCACAATGATGCTCCAAAATCTAGTGGAAAGCCATTCCCAGAAGAGTGGTTATTACAACAGCGAAGAGGGACTAAATCTAGAATGGGATGCTCAAAAAGCACATATGGGTGTGATTCTCAGGTGTGCACAAACTTTTGGCCATAGTGTTTTGAAGTGCATTTGGATTAAGATGAAGTTATGTGGGTGCACGTAAGAACGGGTGAAGAATGTTTAGCACGTTCGTCTCACACCTCCAGGCTTGAGGGTTCAATTCCTGCCACGGCCCTGTGTGTGCGGAGTTTGCGTGTTCTCCCCGTGCTCCTCACTCGGTTTTGTGACTGTAAGTCATTCCCTTCAAATGCTATTGAGGTTTAAATTATGGTATATTTTGTGTATGAGCCCATTCTGTAGTGAAATACATTGCAATATTTAAATATGATTTAATAGCTTACTTTAATAAATATAAAAAAATCTAAAAGGTGTGCATTATAGCTGACACCTAATTGAACACTATCAAGTTGGATGTGTGACTGTACATCATTCCCTTCAAATGTTATTGAGCTTTAAATAATGGCATATTTTGTGTATGAGCCCATTCTATATATGATTTAATAGTTTGTTTTATTAAAAATCAGAAATCTAAAAGGTGTGCGTCATACCTGACACCTAGATGAACACTTTACAGTTGTTTGTTTGACTGGACATAATTCCCTTCAAATGCTATTGATGTTAGAAACGTGTTCAACAATGCCGTACGTAACTTTAGAGACGGTCCCTTAATTTAAGCATTTCTGCGAATATCGAACGTCCAACGTTAAACCAACTTTATTCCAATGCTCCCTGGGACATTCTCCAGGCTCCAAGCTCCCCGTGACCCAGTAGGATAACTGGTATAGAAAATGGATGGATGGATGGATGGATGAAATCCTTTAAACATCCTCCTAACCTCAAGAGGGCGCTGTGGAAAAATCCCATCCACGGGATTGATCCCATAAACTCTTATGCTCACGTGGCCACGTTGCTTGGTGACGAAAAAGCCTGGCTTGACAATTTCCTGTAGCATCGCTGCCACTAAAAAGAAAAAAAAATCAAATCAAAAGCTTGAATTTGGATACTGTCAGCAAAAATACTTGCTCGTGCATCAAGTGAAGATTAGTTGATTGATCCGCGATGTAAAACTACGATTAGAGAATTTACCGAGAATTATGGAGAGCTATGTTTTCATCCGAGTAGTGGGGAAGGGGAGTTATGGTGAGGTGAACCTGGTGCAACACAAATCTGAGCGTAAACAGGTAAGACGAGATCGGATAGCTCAAGTCTGATCAACCCTATTGTGTGTGGTAGAAATGATTTCTGTTGTCATGGCTGTTTCACTTTCCTGATGCAGCTCAGATGTAAACATGTTGACAAGTGGTCCAGCTCATAGTGTGTAGAAGCTATTAGTTTATCATTTCTTTAATCAATGCATTTTATATAGAGAGTAGGGATCATGTCTATATAATCTAAATTCAAAACGTAAATCACAAATGCTTTAGTTGCTCTCTAATCTCCAGAACAGTCTGGATGCTTTCTTTTGCTGTTCAGGATGACAGAAGAACACTATTGCAAAAAGAGTGAACAATCCCTTTTTAACTATGTAATGAAAATAATGAAAGCTTCTTTTGAAACATTACCATCTTAAATGTAGATGTGCAAAATCTGTGTTTTGACTCAACTTTACGCACTTTCACAACATAAAATCATCTGATCACTGGATCAGATCTTTTTTTTTAAAAAAAAAAAACATTACGGCAAATCTGATTCAACAATGATTCATCATATAGCAGTAAATTAATGGCCAGGTACATCCCTGTTAATCCAAACCAAAAGTCTCTTTTTGCTGCTTTCCCCCACCTCTAACCTCTAAACCCACTCACATTTTAGTAATTAACTGATGTATTAGCTGACTACAAACCAAGGGATAGAAATAGTGGAATAAACCAATATGTATAGAGTCCTCAAACACCCATGAGTAGAATATGTGCTGTAGTATCAAGGGGCTCGTTGCATGTTTTTCTACCCCTCGAAAAGACACTAATGATTCAGTCCGGATAATTTAAACGTGGTTAAATGTGGTTGATGCTGCTTGGTTGGAATGAAAACCTGCACCCACACCAGCCCTTTCTGGATAAGATTGGACTAAATTGGATTGGATTAAGTTTTAGACTTAATAATGTAAATTATTACTATATATGCCTTGTTTTAAGCATTATATATGAGCTCTTCTGTTGTGATTACTAGGCTATATATGCACCACAAGATACAATTCCAGTAGATGTCCTCAGCCTGTTGTTCATGTATTACTGTCTCAAATACTACTTCATGTGTGTGTGCATGTGTGGGTGCTTTTGTACTGTTACTGATATTGCAAAAAGCTTGTTTCTTTCATAGCCCTGTCTTTTACAGTATTTTGCGAATGGGGATTCCTGTTACATACGAACAGGACCCACCATCTTGTGCTCCATTGATATTTACAGCTCCTGACTTAGTATCGATAGTAATTATCATGTTCTATTATTTTTAGTAGTGCATCTATACCGTTTTTCCTCACCCAGTATGTCATCAAGAAGCTGAACCTGAGAACATCGTCGAAGCGAGAGCGCCGGGCGGCTGAACAGGAAGCGCAGCTCCTGTCACAGCTCAAACATCCCAACATTGTCACTTACCGGGAATCATGGGAAGGAGAAGACTATCAGCTTTATATAGTTATGGGCTTCTGTGAGGGAGGAGACCTGTATCACAGGCTGAAGCAGCAGAAGGGTGAGCTGCTGCCTGAGAGACAGGTGGTGGAGTGGTTTGTCCAGATCGCCATGGCACTGCAGGTAAGCCAGCGTTCTTTATGATTTTACGCTGTTTAAATGTGCCTAAACACTTCCGTCTTGAAGACTTTCCCGTGTTGGAAAACCTGACGTTTTACAGCTTTACCGCTGAATGTTTGTTCTAAATCCGCTGAGGTCTCTTTAGTATTTACACGAGAAACACATCTTGCACCGAGATCTGAAAACGCAGAACATCTTCCTGACCAAAACCAACATAATCAAAGTGGGTGATCTGGGCATCGCACGTGTTCTGGAGAATCAGAACGACATGGCCAGCACCCTGATCGGAACGCCGTACTACATGAGTCCTGAGCTTTTCTCCAACAAGCCGTACAACTACAAGGTATCACGCACAATACACCGAGTTACCTGTTTATCAGGTAAACCTCCCATATATGTGCGCAATTACTGACTGTAGCCTATTTATTGCTCTGTGTGATATATCAGCCTACCTCTTTAATGTCAGTCAACAAAAATGGACCACTGATGAACAGGTATTATATGAGTAGTGGTCCATTTTCAAGACAGATAAATCAACTAAAAATATCCAACCGAGAGACTTTGACACTGATGAAGAGTAGATGATGATTAAAACACACTGTGTAAAGAAGAACTAACCTGTAGTCTCTAACCTACAAGGTAGCGCATTAAAACCCTTCAGTAATAGTCTCATAGAGCTTCCTAATAAACATGGCTATGCGAAGAAAAAATTTCACTGTGCTGTAATGTATATGTCACAAATAAAGGATTCTTTTTCTTCTTCAACTATACAAGTTGTTCCAAACCTAATTTATTCAGGAAGCCATTTGCTTTTCTATTAAATCTAAATTCGGTTCTCTTTCTGCAGTCGGACATTTGGGCTCTGGGCTGCTGCGTGTACGAGATGGCGACTCTGAAACACGCCTTCAATGCAAAAGACATGAACTCGCTCGTGTACCGTATCGTAGAGGGAAAGGTAACTTCTGTAACGTTCTATAACATTTTATGTTTCTGCTGACGAGACGTGTTTCCATGGCTGCACTATTTCTATTTTACTGTACTCCAAAACAATGACAAAATTCGCGTTTAGAATATATATATATAAAACGTACAGTCCCTCTCTACCACCGATACGGATCAGCAGTTTTGATGAGATCACTCTGCACTTCAGCTTCTCATCAGATTTTCTATCCAATCAAATGCTCTCTAGAATCTGAAGTGTCCTGGCCCGACATTATAAACATCCATAGTACTAACTCTCAAGTACGGCTTAGCCCGGGCTGTGAGGTAAGCTAAACGCTACTGGCTATTTAAGAAGGGGGAGGAGTCATGCCATAAGTCCCGCCCTGACTTCCTGTTTCACTGGAAATTATGTCAACACGAATAACGCTACATGTTTCAAAGCACTTCCAGGGGACTTTAATATAAACCAGTGATTTGCCTTGCCGCCTCCACTTTTGTTAAAGCTGCTGATATAGAAAATTACTCAACATCTTTTGACAAATCAGGATTGAGAATTCAGCAGCGCTGAGATATAACAGCAAACTATGTAGGTGATGTATAACCCTATGCTAGTAATGTACCTTTATACTCCATGGGAGTTTCAGCTTAATTAATCCTGATACTAATACGTATGTTTTCAAGGTTTTTTTTGTACCTTCAGTACCAGAATCTCTGCTTCCTATTCCCCAGTTGCCTCAGATGCCATCTAAGTACGATCCTCTGTTAGGAGAGCTGATCAAGCGAATGCTGTGTAAGAGGCCAGACGACAGACCTGATGTCAAACACATTCTGCGGCAGCCCTACATCAAACAGCAGATCGCCGCCTTTTTGGAAGCCACTAAAGAGTAAATATGTTAATTACGGTTAACAAGCTTCACTCAGAAACCTTTATAGAGTGTGTCAATTTCTTATAAATCGCTGTTTAACAGGAAAACTGCCAGATCCCGAAAGAGAGTGAACAGCAGGCCTAACAGAGACACGCCAAGAGAAGTGCCTGTTCTTCAAAAGCAGGAGCCGCAGTGTGTCAACTCTGAGCAGAAAAGCAGAGGAAAAAGGGTAAAACACACTCCAGAGATTCGTATTTGGGGTTCAGTTATTGATTTTGCTACAAATTATAGCTAGCTGATACGAATTACAGCTAGCCGTACAAGGCAGACTTGGGTATTAGTCTACTGTTTCAAAGTTAAGTAAGGAATAATACTCTCAGAGGGGTGTTGTTATAGGAAAATAATCAATGACGTGCTGGTGTGATGTGGCCTGATGTGAAGAGGAGTTATTGTTAACACCCTGAGTTGCTTATTTTCCAAAAACTGTTTTAGTCTTCTTATATGACAGAAATTTGCCAATAATGTTTATTTATTTATTGATTGATTGATTGATTAAAGAATGTACATATTGTACCACATTTATAGTTATTGTTAAAGTTGTGGACCATTACATAAAAGCAGTTTTAAATGTTCATTTTATCACTGTTTCTTGAAGTTAGTAAGACAAAAATATACAAATTGCTACCAAGAAACCATAATGTCCTGTGTCCTAAAGACATTCCCATGATGGAAAACCTAAAGGAACATTTTTAACTCTGACTGTTACAAAAGCACTGTAACAAAAGCAAAAGTACAAAAAACACTGGAGACTCCTTCCTTAAGAACGATTCTACGTTTTCTTTGTTAAATGACGATACTGTGAATTAGCTGCTACTGTAATTACTATTGTATAATAATCGACACCTTCTGACCAATCAGTATTGAGAATTCAACAGCGCTAGGGTATAAGGGGCAATACATATGATGTGCGGTAGGTATTGATATATCGTTATATGATCATGTTTAACAAGACATTAGTGGAAATTACGCTGATAAAGCACTAATAATGCCGCATTAAAACCACATTTTTCAAACCACCAGCAAACACAAATGTATTGATGTGAAATTTTATTTTTCAGTCAGAGGAAAATCAATCCAAACATCACAACGGCATAAAGGACAATATTCTCCCAAACCCACCCCTGTTAATAAACTCCCCAAGTCAGGACATTCAGGAAGTCCTGAATTCGACAGATCAGAACGTAGCAACCATCAGCAACATTGACATCGACATCCAACCTCAGGAACACAGAGACAAGCTCCAGAAAGTGAAACCCCATCGAAAAGGAAACCTTGTCGGAAAGGAAGAACGCTCGCTCGTTTCACAGAGTTCGAGCGGGACAGAACCGCCAAAACCCACGGAAAGAATCGAACCTGTAAAAGACAGCAGAGTTCCGTTTGGGGAGGAGGACACCATGAAACTGCTGCAGCAGGCAGCGATGGAGGACATAAAAACCAGCAAGCGGGACACTACGGAGGCCGAGGAGGACCAAAAAACTGAGGCAGAGCATCCTTTAGGAGAAAGACGGGTATGTTATACTCTGTAATGAAATGAAGGTTTCACATTTGCAATGAAAGAAAAATACACTTTTCTTCACTATGTTTCAGACTAGTCTGGAATCCACCGATAAGCTGCTTGAGCCATTTAATCCAGTGGCGCTCATGGTAAGAGGACATTTTGTAGTATTTTCTGAAAACTCAAAGTTTTATTCTGCTTACATCACATCAATCAGCTAACGAGTTTTTTTTATTTTTTTTTACGTTTTTATTCATTTATAGCTGTTGTGGATGTTGATGTCCCAGCAGTCACTTATGTTACATCTCTCTTTTTTGTTTTTTTTAAAATATATTTTGTTTGAACATAGCAACTTGTCAACGATTATACATTATCCTTTAAGATCAGCATGTTTTTTTTTATCCATTTATCGTTACATTAGTTGATGCAGAGCATCCGTCAAGCGAGTCCCTGTACTGAAACGATATCAGAATGAGCACATTAATCAACACCTTCTGACCAATCAGAATCCAGAATTAAGCAGCACTGTGGTATAAGCGTGATCGTTTTGTTATTGATTTGTTAGTACTGAATATGAAGGACTGAATTTTCATCCAACATAAATTTCAGTAGCGGCGGAAAAAGTACGTATATTTTACGCTGCCTTTTCGAAATGTTTTCATTTGACACCAAAATAAATGGCCCCCCATGCCATTCCAGATATTTTTTCCCCTTAATTTCTCACTGGTCTGTACTTGTCGTCGCTCGTTTGTTTATTTTTATATTAATACAAATCTAATTTTCTTTATTTAAAGTTACACATACGTGAAAGAAAAGGCTATTACTATGTAATGTACAATATGCTGATTTATATATATGTAGGCCAGTTCCTTGCTCCTCATCACTTCCTGTATTTTTACATGTATTCCACTGCATTATTTATAGCACTATGACATTAGAGTTAATGCTTGCTGATTCAGGCTTTACCGGTAAGTTATACCTGTGTATTTATGCCTGCATGTTGATTATTTTCTAGTATTGTCTATTTATAGTTTAATTCATCTGTCAAATGAGGAAATTCTGATTCTGTAACAGGAGTCTCACAACCCAGAGCAAACTCCAGCTCCTTCAGAAACCAGCAAGTATCATATTCGTCCTCCTTTCTCTTCCGCGGAGCCATCCGTGTCCCGTCAGCGCAGACAGAATAAGAGAGATGTGGCCCACGATGAGAGCAAAGTAAGTGATGTAGATGGCAAAATCATTTCCCTTCATTCTTGGCTCATGAATTATTATTTTTTTTTACCTATTTTTTTCCCCAATTCTTTAGATTAAAGCAGCCAACTCCAGGCCTCTGCCTCCACTTCTTGAAAATTCCCCAACCGTAGGCATAAAAAGGAGAGAAGGAAGTGAAGTTGAGATGGCTAAACACTCTACACACTCTCAACCTGATCACCAACATGACCCTACACCCCAGGTGTGACTCGCTTCAAGACGAAAAAGATCTGGAAGGCTACGATAAGACACATACTTAAAATAATATTTAAGGCAGCACTACTTTAATCGTGTTTTTTGTTTTGTTTTTTTTTACAATGGTGTATATGGTGCCTTGCATAAGTATTCACCCCCTTGATCTTTTCTACTCTTAGAACCTAGAACTGAAATGGACTCAACTGGGATTATTTGTCATGAATCGAGATTAAAATAGCCCATAACAGTGAAGAGGGTGAAAAGAAACAATATAGTTTTGCAAAATTATTTACAAAAAATTTTTTAAAAAGTTTTTCAATAGTGATTGCATAAGTATTCACCCCCATTGCTCCCCTATAGTTATAGACCAGCCTTCAGAAGTCATATAATTATTTGAATGTAACCACTACCTTTTTATATCTTATCTAAAATATATGATATTATAATATCTTTAAATATTTCTTTATAGGTAAACAGCAGAGCAGGAAACATTAGCATTTGTCCATCATTTAAAATGACAGGATATAACTCCAAATTATTGTCTGGTCAAATTTGAATGATTTCAATACGATCTGAATTTCCATACTTTTATTCCCGAGGCTGTGAAAGCGCATGCTTCCTAAACTTTTTGATCAAATCTGAAAATCGGGTCTCTCATTAATGAACGTTTCCATCATGGCTGATGCTACATTTGCCAAAAAATGATTGGATTAACCGTAAAGCGTGTCAACCCTTTTCTAATTTCATTCACAGTTTTTTTTTTTTTTTTTTTTTTGGGGGGGGGTGCTGTTTTGTTTTGTTTTTACATTCAATGTGGTGCCGTTTAACCGATTTTTTTTTTCATGGATTATCTAAGAAATGTTAATCCCATGCTAAGAAATGTCAAAGCTGGCAAAATATCAAGAAAAACAAATCTCTTTTCTGAGTAAATAAAATTAAACGAAATATAAATTATTTATGTATTGAAATATTAAATTCCTTATGGAGATGAACTGCAAATAAGGGGGAATTGGGATTGGACATTTTTTCTCAATCTGTTCTGTTTCACTTGCAGAATCGGCTTCTATCAGCCCGAGAGAGGAGGCGGCTGAAGAAGTCACGAGAAAACCAGAGCGAGTCAGGTATGCATTTACGTGTTGGGACACTGTACACTGTCTTTGCCAAGAGAAGTGACACTGTATTTAAACTGATCAGTCTCATGGCTTTAGCTAAAAGTTATACCACGGAACTGCCGAATTCTCGATTCTGATTGGTCAGAAGGTGTCGATTAATTTGCTATAACAGCAGCTCGGACAGAAGTTTTAAGGCAAATCACAGGTTTATATTAATGTACTCGTTCTAATATATTATCGCTTCTAAAGTATGGTGGGGCTTTCTGAGAGACGTTCCACAACATTAACGTAACTGTAAACAGAAAAAAGCTTGACGTGCTGTTCGTTAATAAATGAAAATTGTTCGTGTTCGCAAACCACTGTGGTATAAGAGGAATCTGGGACACAGTATTACTGGAAAATAAATCGCTTCACTTCACATTGGGCCACATCACACCACCCCATCGTGGATTATTTTCCTATAACAGCATGCTCTGTAGTGTCTTTTTCCTCAGTTTTAATCACTGTAGTATCCAAAACCTAAATAAACGAGTTCTATTTTCCTTTTCTCTGCTCATCCTGTTGAAATGGAGACGAAAGGTTTTCTTTAGAAACGGACTATTTGAATTCATGAATTTAGAGACGGGTTTTCGAAGGTGCTTTAGGATGAAAGACGTGTCGTGCAGGTGTTCCGTGTAGGAGTGCGGACGAAAGCGAATAATGGTTTGGCTATATTTCGCACTGAATGGTCTCTCGTTAAAGCTTCCTGTCTCATTTAAAGTAGCTCCTGCTGTCAGAAGGGCATCGTGCGATGTTGCCTCGTTAAATGCCAAGCACACGGACCAGCCTGATTGCCCGAGACCTGCCAGTGTACCAGCTGTAACGCACAAGGTGGGATGACTAACCGTTAGAAGTGGGTTACCAGTATGTCTAAACAATGCTGACTTCCTGTACATCCTGCAAATTTCAGTATTTTACTTAATTTTCAGTTTGTTTCTTATGGGCTTCCAGGTTTCATGATCACAAATAAAATGATAGTAACCAAATATACATAATAAGCCGTATTTGTTAAATTGTCATTATTGTTTTTTTCATGTGTTGGAAACGCCTTTTCTAACATAGTTTTTTTTCCCGAATGTACTCTTCGATCATTTTGCTTCTTTCTAGGAATAAATTCCTACTGTAAGCAAAGCTATCTACCAGTATATAACCATTTCAAGCAATGTACAGAAATTGGGGTGATGAGCTATATTGCATTCTCATAATAAAAACTATTGCCCTTTTCCCCTGCTAAGATATCATTTGCTCCAGCCATTGTAATTACATATGGCTGCTTTCTATGGTTAGATATTGGAAGTTTCTAGAAATCTTTAAGAAGGCTTGGGTTTCACAAGCTATTGGATTAATAGTGAAATTGTCTTCAGAGTCGTTACCAGAATTCTTTCTCTGATCTCTGTCCTGGAACAGGTGCCGTTTAACAGATTTTTTTTTTTTTTTTCATGGATTATCTAAGAAATGTTAATCCCATGCTAAGAAATGTCAAAGCTGGCAAAATATCAAGAAAAACAAATCTCTTTTCTGAGTAAATAAAATTAAACGAAATATAATTTTTTTATGTATTGAAATATTAAATTCCTTATGGAGATTAAGGACATTTTTTGCTCAGTCTGTTGTGTTTCACTTGCAGAATCGGCTTCTATCAGCCCGAGAGAGGAGGCGGCTGAGGCTGTCACGAGAAAACCAGAGCGAGTCAGGTATGCATTTACGTGTTGGGACACTGTATAGGCTTCCGGGATATTACTGTAACATGAATCTATAGTTGTGTTAAATCTTTTGTTAAATCCGACCGTGCCGTCGCTGCTAACGCATGCGCTGAGTCTTTTTAAGCATGAAAGACGTGTCGTGCAGGTGTTCCGTGTAGGAGTGCGGACGAAAGCGAATAATGGTTTGGCTATATTTCGCACTGAATGGTCTCTTGTTAAAGCTTCTTGTCTCATTTAAAGCAGCTCCTGCTGTCAGAAGGGCGTCGTGCAATGTTTCCTCGTTAAATGCCAAGCACACGGACCAGCCTGAGAGGAAATCATCAAGGCGTCACTCGGATGAGGAGGAGTGCAGCTCATCCACCAGCACCACAGAGCGCTCTGAGGGAGACTACAGAGAGAGGTGAGGGGGGGTCTTTACTATGAACATTATTTATACAGATCTAGCGAATCAATCCGGCGCTAAATCCACCGTCGTTCCACAGCAAAAGCGAGACCAACGAGATGCAAGACCTGGTCCAGATGATGACGCAGACATTACGAATGGACGCCAGAGACGTCCTGTGTGAGCAGGAAAGCTCGCGGTCTAACTCGGCCATGCTGCCCGAGTTCAAACTGAACAGGACGTACCGAGACACGCTGATGATTCATGGGAAAAGCAGAGAGGGAGAGCGCGACTTCCATCTCAGTGACTTCCGATCAGGTTAGGTGTAAAGTGGAAATTCATACGTTGATCTACAATGAAGATAGAATTTATCCTAGAAACAAATATTTTCTGATCAGCGAATCAGAGCATTGCTTTGTAATCAAGTTAATTGGCTTTCCAAAATCTGGCCCGAGCCCTAAAAACGTTTGTTTAGCAGGAGGGAAACAGAACCTCAAATTCACTTTTACTTCTGGATCATTCAGTTCGGCGATTCATTTACAATTCTTAGGATGTTTCGTTCTCGACTCTGTGTGCAGCGTTTAGTTTACTGATCTCACCCCTCTGTCCTTAGATGACTCTTCAGGACCGGCTAAGATCAGGAGAGCCGTGGAGCACTTGCGCACAGACGTGGTTAAAGGACTCGGAGTGAAACTGCTGGACAAAGTCCTGGACATCCTGCAGGAGGAGGACGAGGACAAGCGAGAGGCAAGTCAGCCACTGTTATTAGACAAGACCGTTTAAAAAATTAAAGCTACAGGATGGAAGATTTTGGGAATTTTGACACATTTCAAGTCTGTGTCATAAACAGCATAACGCTCAACGATAAGTATACTTAGTGTAGAGAAAAACACTTTAGCGCTCGGTTGCTTTACACATTTGGGTTTTTTTTTTGTGTTTAAAAAGATACAGATTAAGTGAGAAATAGGGCTCAAATCACTCACACACACACACCTGATATATCCAAGTTTGAAATACAAAAATATGGATTAAGTCACCAACACTTCCATTAGTCAATAATGTAAGTTCCCTAGATCACAACTAACTTCATAACCGTGTAACTATACAAATTCCACGAACAGCATAAATTATTCGTTCAAGAAGAAGAAGAAAAAAAGAAGCTAAATCTTTGAGTCCTAAATCCTTTTCCCTCAGACTGTGACTCCTGCCAGTCACTGTGTAGTCGCACTTCTTTCATGCTTAAACATGATGACGTTCGATGTATCCGAGTTGACTTATGTCATAACCTAAAAATTTTTTTAAAAATCAACTAACTTTGAATTAGAGGTTCACTTGGATTTAAATGCTTTGATCAAAACAATTGTTTTCCATCTGCTAACATTATTAATAAACAGATTTCCTTAATGCAGCTACAGTATACTTCTATATTGGCGCTTAATTTATACGTCTTATTTCTGCATGTAAAGTATAAAACACGAGGGAAGGTAGCGTGTTTTTCTTGATTGCGATTTCTCTTTCAGGTCTTGCTACGGCAGCAGATGGGGGAAGAGAAGTACAGAGCGTACGCCGTTATGGTGCGGCAACTAAAATTCTTCGAGGACGTCGCGTTCAAATGCTGAGCGAATCCGCTGACACGCAAACCCTGATCTTGTCTCCACTGATGATTAGTGGACTTTGGCGGTTATACTTTGATTTCCTTTGTAATTATGAACTGATACAATGCACTGAATGAATCGCATGTATTTATGCAACTGATCTCAATGACCAGCGTTTCATTTCTCCTGTATGATTGTAAACTTCTGATCCGGTTGAATATTGAAAGTCAACATTTTTCTATTGTCTACACAGTATATATGTTTCGAGATTTAGGATGATTTTATAATAAACACTTTTGGTTGCTGTATAATACAAATAATCCTCTTTATTAAGCACATGTGGAATTGTACATGAAAACAATGAAGCGACGTCCATCGAGTCCACTGCACAGGCGTGTCGCCCGGCATCCGATATAGCAGAGCACGGTTCTACTTGTGTTTTTTCTTCTTCAAGTTCTCCTGAGGCTTTTCACGGGTCTCTGGCATCTCCGGTACGATAGGCTGCCACGTGAGAGGGTTTCGTCTGTACATGGGCCACGGAGGCAGTGTGAGCTGCAACATAAACAAGGAATAAGGGGTGTGAGAGAGAATATAATAATATCAAATATAATATAAATATTAGATCATTATGGTGACCCGGTTATATTTCTATATGACAAATAGAAAAAAAAACACATTAAATATGTGAACCTTTTGTTGTTGTTTTTTTGTTTTTTAATGGGAATGTGATCATGATTCAACAAAAACAGACAAAGAAATACTGCTAACTTCTTGAATTTGTTAGAACACATTACACCTGTCATTTTACAGTGCATTGCAAAAGTTTGCATTCCCCTATAGTTTTTGAATGAAAAGGAAAATTAGCCTTTTTTTTCCCTTCCAAATTCCAAGTTTAAAAAAAAAAAAAAAAAGAAGTTTTACCATGAATCCAAACACACCATATTTTTGTTGAGACTTTTGTCTTCGTCTTCATTTTGTGCAAAGGAGATGGAAACATTTGCACTTCACAGTATCATGCCGTTAAATTTTTGTCATATCTCTAATACACAAATATTTACCGTTATATTTGATCCATGTACTAAATCAAGAAAAAAAGAAAGAATTGAAGCTGCTTACCAAACAGGAGATGGTAAATCCGGCTAACATTATGTACACGGTCCATCCAAACTGCTCAATGATCAGACCGTAAATGAACCCAATGACCTGGAACGTGGACAAAACGTCTAAGAGATATACTGATGCTGAAACACCGAAGTCATTTACGGATAAATTATAGGCATTTCTATATTATATATATGCATGTATAATAAATAGAGGAAAGGATCGTGGTGTTAATGTTACTTACAGCTGAGACCAGGATGACTCCTTGGAAAATCTGTTCGGCAAGTTTCTGACCTTTATAGTCCTGAATAATCCAAAAAACGACAGGACAATTTACACATCTGACATCTGGATTCATTTAGAAACCAATTAAAGCAATACACTACAGGTAGAAATGACTGTTTTTGGTTCAGGACAAACATTTTTAAGTAATAGTATGAAATCCAAACATCTGAATTTTACTTTTTTTTGTTTTTGTTTCTTTGTTGTTTTTTTGTTGATTCTCACCCACCATATTGTCTGTAAATTAGCAATGTTGAATAAGGCTTTAAGCTGCACTCACTTGGCACAATCAAATCTCGTCATATATCCCTGAAAAGCATTTTTCACTCCTACATGTATCAATAACTGTCATTATGATATACATCAGATTCCTTTATAAACCATAAATCGCACTATAAACGACTAACTAAAGTGGAAATATGTGAAACCACATCAAATATGCCCCCACACACAATATTCAGGAACCAAAAGAATACATCACAGTTTCTAGATGACCTGTGTTCCTAAAATTGCAAAAAAATTTTATTTTAATTTACCTAGCACCTTCCTAATACTTTGTAAGTTTGTGACCACGCTAACATGCCTTAAAAACGAGAAATATATACAAAATAAATGGGTACATTTTTTGGAAAGAGTTCCAATCCAAAATACATTTTCCAACAAACTTATAACATTT
This sequence comes from Ictalurus punctatus, assembly GCF_001660625.3. Lineage (NCBI taxonomy): Eukaryota > Metazoa > Chordata > Actinopteri > Siluriformes > Ictaluridae > Ictalurus > Ictalurus punctatus. The sequence continues at coordinate 16,822,968 of NC_030436.2, forward strand.
AACAAATGACTAGCTTGCTTTTGTTTTGTGTTACTGTATACGCAAATGTATGCGTAATTAATTTGCCGATGCCTCATTTGCATAAATATGAATATGCAAAACGCTGAGAACGTTCCACATAGAAAATTAAATTTAAAAAATTGATTAAATATAAGCTATATAAAACTATTGTCCAGGAAACTATTCTGTAAAAAAAAAAAATAATTCGAACAACATCAAATGAACAGATTGATTTATTACGTAAGTAAATGTATGCGTATTTAATTAGCTGAACCCTCACTTTCGTAACTAAATATGTAAATTCATAAAAGGCTGCGATACAAAAATTACTTATAAGAATATCTGTAACACTGGCAAATATTCATTGTGATTTTTTAAAATGTGCTGCTTTATAAAGACAGATTTGGCAACATGTACATTAGCAATGTATGTAGCAATGTATCGTAAAATAAATGTCTTTATATCGCATTGATAGCATACGGTACAAGTCTGTAAGTGTTATCACTGTGTAGAAAACTAAAGATATCATTTTACGGTAATAAAACGATACAGTACATTCTGCGTCTCTTCACAAAGCTGCTAACGGGTGCTAAGTAACGGCTGCTAAATAGCGATGAAACAAAATAGGCACGATAAGCTAGTTAAGTAACTAGTTAAGATATTTATAAACAGAGCAACACTTACCATGTGAGTTGGAAAGGAATTAAACCTGGAAAACATTTCGAAACAAATAAAAGAAGAAGAAGACGTCTATAATAAACAGATTGACCTATGAATGCAGAATTTCCGGTTACAAAAAAATGCATACGTAGATTTGAGAAGGACCCGAGTAACAGTGTTGAAGGGGGCTCAAACTGCGCTAAACTTGCGCATCACTTGCGCAGCACCGCGCCGTTTTACACATAAGCTTTAATACAGCCATTCGTTGTTGATGTTGTTGTTGAAAATTCTATTTGTTTGCGTTGTAAATATTTTCTACATGTTAAAACAGAAAATAGCACCCTGTGTTTACCATACTGTGTTTTTTTTTCTAAGTGAACAAATCAAGTTTAGAAAAAATTATAATCCGGCAGTAAAATGGACACCTAACATGTACTAGGGAATGGGTGAGGACTTGGCGAGAGGATTTGTAGATGATATGGATGCTAAGGAAGGCATTTCGTTCATTGCTCGCGTGTCGTGAGATGATGTAATGATCTGGGGAAATTGTGTGCGGGATTTGCGTGTTTTCCAGAAGAAAAGCGTCGCGTGCTGCATCGGCTCAGATTTGCTGGTGTTGAGTTGGCATTTTGGGTGAAAATCTGAGTAGGACCCCAAACACAGGTAAATCAAGCGAACAGTGGGTTAATTGGAGGGTGTAGGGTTTCTCGATGCTTGCAGCTTTATTTAGAGAATGTTTAAAGGCGGTGTTTTCTATAGTAAGCGTGCATTTTGCATGGTGCACGCGCCGAAATGTACATAAAATCTCGCCCTTTTGACTAAATCCAGTTCATTTGCTGTCCCTGATTAACAAGCTGATCAATAAAAGGTTCAAAAGTTTTCATAAGAGAGGAACCAGACATATTTCTTTGCACAATAATGTTTTGCACTAGTGCTTTTCTTTGTATTCTTGTTTACATCATTGCTCTTCAGTAGATTATTTCATGCAGCTGTCGCTCATTTGCATTTTCTGCACTTGGGAAATGCTCTGATGTACAGCACCAGTGCCTCTGTATTTTAATTTAGCAAATTCAATTCAATTCAATTTTATTTGTATAGCGCTTTTTACAATAGACATTGTCTCAAAGCAGCTTTACAGAAATATCAACACGGTATACAGATATTAAAGGTGTGAAATGTTTGCACTGATCCTCCTATTTACTGCACTACATACACTACATCCCAACAACCACACTCCAAAATCTAGTGGAAAGCCTTCCCAGAAGAGTGGAGGTTATTGCGACAACAAAAGGGGGATTAAATGTGGAATGGGATGTTTAAGAAGCACATACCGTCAGGTGTGCACAAACTTTTGGCTGTACAGTATATAACGCTTGTGTTCTCACTTTCGTGCCGAAATGAATAAAAGTTGGTCTTATCTTAATGCTGTGTTCTTGAGTCTTGTCTGTATGGGTCACTGAGGGTATGGGTCTGATTTCCTTTATTCTAGTTAATATGTTGTTCGTTTCATTTTCAGAGCAGAAGTACAGCTGTAGATGTAATGCAGTGACCTGCTTAATCTACAGGGTAAAAATAAAGCAACATGACGCTCAGGAGAGGTAATCAAGAATTCATCTTTACGCTTTCTTTTCTATTCGGTGAACCCTCAGGTTTTGTTTATTTCCTTCTGGTTTGGAGTTCATGTCAGAATCGGCCTATTTTCACCCTCAGGAGAAAAAAAAAAGAAAAAAAAAGGCAGTAGAGAGAAATCTTTTGAAGCGCAACCTCCCAAAGTAGGTGTGTGGGGGTTCGAATCCCGTTCTCCCTGCGCCTCGGGGGTTTCCTCCCCCAGTCTAAAGTCATACGAAAGGTAATTAAGTATAAAGTTTTTTTTCTTTTTTTTTCGTGTGTGTGTGTTTGTTTCCTTTCAGTGAACGTGGTGATCCTCGTCCTGCTCTCGATCGCCTTTTTAATCATTGTGCATCGAAATCTGCTGAATCTCAGTGACTTCCTAAAGCAAGATGGTTCAGGTATTAAATCTGAACAGCCGTAAGTCGTCTTGTTCTGTTCACGCGCTATACGCTTTTCTGCACCATGCTGTGAAAAGTCATTTCCCTCTGTTAGACACATCCCCGGGTGCGATCCTGCCCTTTGAAAATGGATTCTTTGCGGAGCGTAAAGTCAGCACCAGGGAGGAGATCCCGGTGATGATCACAGCGTCTGAGGAGAGACTGGGCGCCGCTGTGGCTGCTATGAACAGCATCAACCGAAATAGCAAAGCCAACGTGGTTTTCAGCGTCGTGACGCTCAACGAGTCTGTAGAACATCTCCGGTGAGAGCCAACTTTTATCCATATGCCCGTAACCGTGTTTTGAGGTTTGTGAGTGTGTGTCTAACGTGTAGCCGTCTTGCGTCAGGACTTGGTTGAGCGAAACGGACATCAAGCACCAAATCATCACGTTTGACCCGAAAATCCTGGAGGGAAAGATTTCCTCCAATCCTCAGCAGTCGGATTTGGAAAAACCGGTACTTACACATATCTCTTCTAACATGTTCTATACACATCGTGGAAATTCTTCATCTTAAACATGTCCCGTCCCACCTCCCCACCCCAGCTCAATTTTGCCAGGTTCTACATGCCGAACTTCTTACCTGACATGGAGAAAGCAATTTACCTGGATGATGATGTTATTGTGCAAGGTACCTGTTCACGACCACTTCATATACGTCATATTGCTAGGGCGAAAAGGGTCAAATGAAACATGTTTGATCACAGGAGACATCCAGGAACTTTTTGACACGATTCTGAAGCCTGGCCATGCTGCTGCTTTTGCAGAAGACTGCGACTCTGCGTCTTCTAAAGGCATCATTAGAGGAGCAGGAAACCAGGTAAATAACAGTGAGCTCATAATTTTAAAAAAGGAAAAAAAAATGAAAGCATGAAGTTGATTAATATTCTCAAGAAAACTGACATAAGTGGACAAATCATAAATTCATTAGCTTAGGCACCAAGTAAAAAACAAGTCCCATGTTTTGGTTGCTAGGAAACCTAATTGGGCTTAGTAGTAAGCATGTTTGCCTCGCACCTCCGGGGTTGGGGGTTCGATTCCCGCCTCTGCGTTGTCTGGGCGGAGTTTACATGTTCTCTGCATACTTAGGGGGTTTCCTCTAGGTACTTCGGTGTCCTCCCCCAGTCCAGAGTCATGTGTTGTAGGCTGATTGGCATGTCTAAATTGTCCGTAGTGTGTGAACGCGTGTATGATTGTGCCCTGAGATGGGTTGGCACGCCGTCCAGGATGTCCCTCCGACTTGTGCACCGAGTCCCGTGGGATAAGCTCCAGGCTCCCTGCAACCCTGTGTATGATAAGCAGTGTGGAAGATGGATGGATGGAGACCTAATTGACGTCTTTATTTTCTCTTGTTTAACCCACAAGGCAATGTAATGTCCTAACAGAAGAGTTATATGACTGCTTTGCACTGGAATTTTGATGTTTCTATATACCTGTGTGCTTCCAATTTCCCCAAAAATATTAATAATAATAATAATAATAATGTGTCATGTTAATTAATCTAATGAGTGAAAACTCTTCAGCCAATGAGGTAATAGGATTTGGAAGAAGTAGCGTGTGCTGTAATTGCAGCATGGAGGTATGTTGCACCACCATGAGTTGCGTTGTTTTAAATGTAAACAGTTGTTTTGCATAAGAAAATAAGTAGTAGGGTTTATTTCTTTTCCTGGTTGCTAAATAATTAAAAACCCAGCTGTTTGTACTGGGCTACTGATTGGTCCATCTTAATAGTAACACTTCGCAGGATGCTCAGCCGTAACAGCTCTGACAATTCCTAGGATTGAAACTCTCAATTATTATTCTATATATTTATTTTTTAAACAGAAGAGTTATATTGGCTTTCTGGACTTCAAAAAGGAAGCCGTCAGGAAATTGGGAATGCGAGCAAACACATGTTCTTTCAATCCTGGAGTCATTGTGGCGAACTTGACCGAATGGAAACACCAAAACATCACCCAGCAGCTGGAAATGTGGATGGAGCGCAATGCCAAGTGAGTGGCTTGTAACTGGTTGAAAATGATACTTTGTCTCTAAATTAAGGAATGAGTGTATTAATGCATGTGTCGTGTGTAATTACCTAACATGATCATTCAAATGTGCAGTTTGAGCATTGTGAAGAAAAGGCCCGGTTATGATTATGGACTAGTAATGCTTAAAGTGCCTCGAAACAAGTAGCGATATTCGACGTGTTGACGTAATTTCCACTGAAACAGGAAGTCAGGCCCGGGACATGTTGAGTAGCACCGCCCCCTTTTTTAAATAGCCAATCGTTCAACAACGGATATTTATAATGTCTGAGGCGGGACATTTCAGATTCTAGAGAGCATTCAATTGGACAGAAAATCTGATGAGAAGCTGAAGTGCAGCGTGATGTCATCAAAATTGCTGATCCGTATCGGCGGTAGAGAGAGCGTGTACGTTTTGAACGCGTATATCTTCTAAACGTGAATTTGTGAATTCCATTGTGTGGCAGAAAATAGTCACCATTTTGTACATTTCTTCTTTTCATCCAATCCGTCAGGGAAGGTCTTTACAGCAACATGCTGGCAGACAGCTTCACTACACCACCGCTACTTCTAGTGTTCTACAAGCGTCACTCCAGCATTGAGCCCATGTGGCATGTCAGACATCTCGGTAAGTCTTTCTAATGCTTGATCTTAAATACTTGAAATTGAGGAGCCTGAAACTGAGGAATATTCCATGTTTAGACGTTTTTTTTTGTTGTTTTTTTGACCCCAGTGTTGTTGAGTTGGTTGGCAGGTGTTGATTAATTTTCTGTAATGGCAGTAGTTTGGCAGAAACATAACTATTGACAGATAGTTGAACAAAAGATGTCGTTTTGTTTAATATATATTTAAAAAATTGTTAGTGTTGGCAAATTGCTGTGGGAGAACAGGAATAAAGAGGCACTTCAGGACATGCTGTTATTTTTGGTAGTAACCACAACCTTATTTCCTTATAAGGGCACACCCTTAAGTGTTATTTCTTCTTTCATTAGCAAGTGGTTTATTGACCGTGATCTGATGTTTTCAGGAGCCTCGGGAGCTGCAAATCGTTACTCATCGCAGTTCATCAGTGCAGCTAAACTCCTCCACTGGAACGGACATTATAAGCCGTGGGGCAGATCCTCATCGTACGTCGATGTTTGGGACAAGTGGTACATTCCAGATCCCACCGGTAAATTCCATCCAATCAGAAGACACTCGGGGGACAAGTAAAGACTTGAAGTTAAATTATCCTAACACTTTGCACAAATTCTATATCTGGTGGTTTTAAAGCTCAAAAGGGTGTATGAACTATGCCGTTTCTTTCAATTGGCAGCATGCACAATATAGTTGAAGCGATTTCATTGGCAATTCGGCTTGAAAACTAGTTCACACTAAGAATTAGGAATTAAAGTGGCGTTCGGGGTGATGTATAGATAGAAGTTCAAAATAGCTCAGTGTGTCTTTCAAATATATTATTTCATTTTTCCCGCTTCCTCTTTGGCTTCGGGGCGCAGTTATAGTGACGTAACAATTCATCTGGGCTAACCAACTATTTAAAGAGCCCTCGAGATAGCAATATCAACGACAGCATCTCAAATCAGTATTAAAGGCTTATGTTTAATGTTTAACATTTCATTCCACCAAGACCAGCTCAAAGCTAGTCAAAACTAACTTCATACACAAGATCATACATACGCCAAAAACACTAAAAACGCTACCTCAATCCTTATTGCTTACATTCAAAAACTCCAGCATTTTTCAGATTTTTTTTTTCTTTAATGCATTTTAAGTATGCAGTTGTATTGATTTCCACATGTATTATTTTAAAGCATGTTTTTGTCTTTTTTTTTTTTGTCTCACAAGTTCATCGAGCACATTTCATTTCTTGACCAAGAGTCATTTCCATTTCAGCTTCAATGTTACTTGTTTGGAAGCGTGTGCCAACAAATTTGTACATACGAAAGCAAATAATTCTATATTTACTTATTAAATAACATTAAGTAACATCTGTTGGTTTGTTGTGTGGTTATTGTTTAACACGTTACTCCTGTTCTTTAGTTGTAATGGATCTTCACACAGTTAACATCTTAATGTAGCAAGGTTATTGACTATGTAAGTAATAAGAAAATGGGACATGCAGAAGATTTGTTTTTAGAAAACTGTTGTCATAGACACCGATTGGACCTTGGACAAAGACACTTGTGGCAAGAATTCACGTCGATTGGAACGACGGGTCCATATTTAGGACCAATTTTAGGTTTTATCCTATTATGAGCACTACCACGTGGACACCATTTTGTGCACGTGACCTCAGATTGAGAACATACTCAAGTCTACCAAGTTTGGTGAAAATATTTCATTCCATTCAAAAGCTATAGCTTTTTCAGTAAAAGTAGCCATACCCTCTGCAAATGTTTTTGCCTGTAGTCATGGCTATAAACTGGAAGTTAAAAAAAAAAATAAATAAAAATAAATTTTGGACAATTATTCTTCCAAGGAGTCCAAACAAATGTCCTACACTGGTTTTATTTTGGTTGAGGAGGAGACCTAGGATGATTTTCCAATAACAGGATGTCCTGAAGTGTTATTCCTCTGATACCACAGCGATTTACCAACATATTACATTTTATTTATTTAAGAAAGACACTTATTGCATCTGTTTATTGTTGTTGAATGTCCATGAAAACATCAACAGTTCCATTGCTTTGTTTTGACTTTTAAAAAAACAAAAAAACAAACAAACATGGCTTATAGCAGTTATACTGAGAAACCGCAATAGATTAATTTCTCTGTCCTAAAGACTTTACGCTGTCAATGGAGACTCATGTAAAATCAATCTTCTAACAGAAATCTTGCTGTTATACAAAAACCAATCAAAACTGAGAATTCAACAGCACTGTGGGAGAAGATTTGTTTTTAAGAATTAACATTCAGTGCAGTTGTGATCAGGATGTTTGCTCGCATGGTTATAGACATGACATCAGCACTGGACATATCAGAAGGTCCCTTAAACTTTCAAAAATGAGAACAGACACTTAAAAGTACAGAAAATTAAAAGTTAGTTTAATTACCCGTCATATATACACAACTGGTTCTGTCAGATCAACAGAAATGTGTTTTCAGCCAGATATTAGTTAATGGATTATACAGATATGCCATGTATATCACAATTGACAAACAATGACTCTTCCAGGTGAATTCTATTCTTTGCGGATGCGACATCTTATACAAAGTCTGTGCTGAAATCGTAGGCGTCGTCGTCGTTCTTCTGCGCAGCCAACAGATCGATGTTGAAGGAAGCACGGTTTGTATTTCCTTTCTTCTGGTTACCTACGAGTGAGGAGACGGGTAATAAAATGTTTACCAGCTGCAGAATGACTCGTTAATAAGCGAGCCATTTGAGTTTAATCAGGTGTGTTAAGAATAGGACATGTTTTTTCTTTACTACTTTTTCTTTACTACTTACATGTTTTCTGAGTTTGGGTCTCCTTTGGGTCGGGGGTCTCGATCTAAAATGCGTTTCGAGCATGAGAAAGAAAGAAATTAACACTGGAAAAGAATGAAGAATCTGGATATAAGACAACCGGGTCGTGTTAAGTTCGGCAAGTTAAAGTGGCCAGCGATGGACAAAAGATCAGTAATATTGATGAGTTCAGAGTTGGATTAGTAAGTCATCAAGTATATATGACACAATGGACTCATCATGACTCATCACTTGCACTCATGTCTTGGGACTAAAAGTGCATTTAGCTGGCAGTCTAATCATGTATTTTTACTCTGACGAATCTATAAATTAAAATTGGGGGAATTAAAAAAAGATAAGTACTGTTAAAGCACACCTGTTATGGTTTTGAAACATGTCTAATTTTGTTTTAAAGGTCGCATACAATAGATTTACGTGCTACCACTTAACAGATGTCGAATAGGAAACGCCCACTACCATATCCAGTTTCAGCTCCAGCTGTTTGCGAGCAGCCGATGAGGACCAGAGACGGGGTTTTTTTGTTACAAACCTAGATAGGTTAGTACAGGAAGTAAAGTCTGGAATCACTAACGGCTCGTTTCAGCTGTTCGGAATCACTTCCTGCTTTTGGGAGTCAATAACTCTGTCATGCGCTTTGATTTTTTGAAACTTTGCAGATGTTTTTTTCATTCACAAACAGCTATACAACACACTACATGAAGGGTTATATCTGAAAAACCATAATAGGTGCTCTTTAACAAACTTTAGATGACTTCTAATCTTTTTAACCTGAAAATCGTGAATTCCCAAAACTCAATGTTGTTTATTAGGGCTTTGCTCTAACTATACATTTTGTATTTTTGTTTGATGCCCATAGAACGTCAACATTTTAATCAAACTCGTTCACTTTAAATGCATTCAGGCTTAGTCTTTGAAAGCACACCAACGTACCGTTTGGAAGGTTATTATGGGCTAACTTTTTTTTTTAATCCAGAAAGCAGGCTAGTTAAGACATTGGCAAGAGGAACACAGCATGACTGACCTAAAGCTTAAAAAAAACACTGGGGTATAAAGATCCTTTCATGTCAGGCATTTGATATAATGCTACCTCAAAGCAGTTTACAATGAATGTGTTCGATTTCTGTTAAAAAGAAATAAATTAGGATATAGTGTACGTTGTTATTGTGAACAAGCTGCCAGTACCCAGCCCTACTGTTTATAAATCTGTCCAAGTACCTCCTCGATGTCCTCCACTTCTTCTGTTTCCTCAAGCATGTCATCGTCGTCATCATCATCATCATCATCTTCTTCACCATCTTCATCCCCCTCAATCTCCTCCTCTTCCTCCCCCAGTGTGTGTTTTTCTTCCGGGATTTCACCGACATTCAGAATTCCAGCAGTCATGCCCTTCGAGTTGAACACTATAGTGGCAGAAAGTTTTGGATTTCGCACACCTAAGGTGGGGGGACAGGAAAAACAACCTGAATTAACCTCTACAACAAGCAGATTGACAAAAAAAACTTTCATGAAGCAATAATCTTTCTAAATGAAACATGATCTGAAAAGGCAGAGAGAAAACAGGAGATGGAACGTACGTTTAATAATCTGCTCGTTGGCCATTTTCAATCGGTCCAATTCGACACCCGTCTGCATTTCTGTAACCATGGCTTCAGTGAGGTGTGGAGGGAGGCCCTCTCTCTCTGGTACTTTGCTATAGAAGCTCAGTTTAGCTCTGCCACATAAACACGTACTTCGAATTAAGCAATTATCGGTATAATAATAATAATAATAATAATAATAATAATATTATGTTACTTAAAACACTGGACCAACGTCAACAGATTTGTCGATTCTCGGTCGTTCTTTATAACGAGTGAATACACTTGACTGATTTTACGTCTGAGAATTTCCCTCACAATACTGAATTAAAACTGAACCCTAAACTTTAAACATGTAATACTAGTAAATGCAAAATGAGAAATTAAATATGTAATAATAAAGCAGTGTGTGCACTTCATAGGGCACATCCTTGTTATAAATAAATAAATAACCAACTCACCCGGTCCAGTCGTTGAGAAACACCGTTGCAGCCTGCTCCGTGTTGGGCAGCGCACCTTTCTGCAGCAAGCCACGCTTCTGGGCGAAGAAGGTCAAAAACTCCAGAGAATTTCTGTAGTCGGGGACGTTGTAATGCAACATGATCTGAAGATGAAACATTCAGACTATTTTTTGAATCTGGATGCAGTGATATTATCCTTCTACTAAATGTCACAACATTGTCCAAATAGCTTAAGTAGAAAAGACCAGGAGACTATTCAGTTTCTTTCAGATACTCGGATGTCTGGGAACTGGATTTCTGCAAAGGATTCCTGTTTACTACGGCTGAGACATGCTGCCTGACATCCACACTTTATGTGGTAAGTCAAACCTGAGATAACATTATACAAGTGCAGTGACGGACAGAAGCAGCTTTCTACACAGCTCATAAATAACCAAAACTTATTCCTGGGTAGATCAAACAAAAGGAAGACAAGAACAGGGCACGTCACATTTCTACACAACTCACTTGCTGCTGGTTGCACTGTTTCAATACAGTCTTGACACCGTCGAGAGGACTCTGCTCTTTACTGTCCAACTGCAGACTCCTCAGCACCAGCTTCTCTCCGGAGTTCGAAGGAGCTGCCACTATGGCTGGGCAGTCAATCATCTTCACATTTTTAGAGATGTGCACTTCCTGCATACATCTGGATAAGAAAACGACAAACACAATGCTCAATCCCAGCTTTTATTTAATCTGGGCAGTTTAAAAAAAAAAAAAAAAAAAAAGACGCTTTGAAGCTCAGTGTTGGATTGAATTCAGACTCCATTGGTGATGGTCAGATCAATTCGGTTCATCATGCTTCGTAAAAAGTTTCCCCACAGCAAAAAAGTTCCCAGTCCAGCCACAGGCGCTAATTTCCGTATAAAACCATGCTGGGAAATTAAGGGGTATAGACAACCAACTCCCTGAATCATGTATTTGAATCGAAAATTAAACAATAATGAAGTAAAATTATCATTGAAGATGATTAGGAATATTTCAGCAGTAAAGCTGAGATATCTCGCTCTCTCTACATATATAAATAAAGCCTTAATTGGTTATTTTTTATGCTTCTTTATAACGATAAAGTACTGTTCAGTGATATGGTTTTTATTTGTAAATTGAAACGTCCTAGACTGAATTGGGAACCTCTGACGTCTAGCCCAGATTACAGTAAATAAACTCACTTGGTCAGTCCTGGCTGTACTCCAGCATTACACGCTCGGATGCCTTTTAAAGTGTTAATGATGCTGCTCTTTCCAACATTCGGGAAACCTGAACAAATGCAGATAAATCGCTATTTAAAAACAAGTGCTTATTCCACAGAAACGAATCCTAAAATAAATGTCAATAATCTAAAAAAAGCAATCAGGAAACTCATCGCTTTATGAATCTAGAATCGTAAACACGAGTTCAAATCGACGCCTTACCGACGACACCGACTTTCAGCATAGTCTCACTGCTTTGATTGTCGGCCAAGTGGTTGAGTGTTTGCATGAGAGAATCGCAGCCGAAGGACGCTCCTGCTCGGGTCTGCTCGATGATACAGTTGGCGGCTCTCTGTTTCTTCTCAAGCTAGAACGATCCAACAGATAACAGGATTACGCTCACCAGAAGAATGCTCCGGAAAAAGACACCAAGTTTTGCTGGTTTATACATACCACAGTCCTGTCCTGGAGGTGTGCGGATGATTTGAAGGCAAACGTAGGACACTGCGTTTGAAGAAACTGCACCCAGTTCTGCAGATTGTCTTTGGGCACAAGATCTAAATGGCAGAAAGAATGAAAATAGCTCAGCTTGCTTTCTTTCCTGGTTAGTCTCAACGGCAGGAATTGTGAGGGTGTACCGGTCACACACCGATTTTGTTTAGCACAAACAGCAGCCGTTTCTTCCCCTCGTGTTTTAACACGGCTTCCTCCAGCTGAGGACAGCGGCAGCCCATAGGGTCCCTGGAATCCAGGACTTCCAAGATCACATCAGAGGCCTCAATAACCTATGGAGGACATGACATAACGTAACGAGCACAAACAGCACGTGGACGATTGTCCTGAAATGGAATTTGTTCCCTTACGTAACGACAACGTTATAACACCTTCTGAAAGATCAAAAGCGAGCGAGTTTCACCTTATTCAATTCGCTGCATCTGAACTTCTTTGAGCTTTTCGATTTTGCGACAGCCGCCCTCGCTTCCCTCTGCGCCTTTACTTTCTCCTCCTGGAAAATAAAAAAAGTGACAACGACAGCATAAAAACTCCAGCATAATCACATGAGTAACATCTTATGTTTGCATTTCTCCACTTGGCCAATGTTTTATTTTAATTTTTTATCTAAAGCGACTGACAAGTCAGGCACGTTTCACACACGGAGAAACCCTACGTTCACGTCATCACCGGATTACGATTACGACAAAGCTGCATGCGCGGAACATCTGTTTGGTGCAAAACAAATGGAAACGTAATGACGTAGTTTTGACAATACTGACGTCATAAATACTCCATAGTTTCTAATACTCGTAGGAATTGATTATAAGAAGTAAAAGACCTCTCTGAAACATGCAAATTGGGCTGGCAAGGATAAAGGATTATCTGGATGGTATCCGCCACCCTGTGTAGCCACGCCCCTTCACATAACCATTAAAAGGACTTATTCCCATTTCAGTGATCGTAATATTACCATGAACATTACCAAATCACCTTTTTCACTTTCTTTTTCTTCGCCCGCGTGTCCTCACCGCTTTCTTCTTTACCCTTCTTTCTCTTCTCGGCTCGTTCCTTCTGCTTCGTCAGTCTGTTCTTCTCTTTCAGCTCTTCAAGCTACACCGTGCAGAGAAACCGATGAATCAGTCAGGGAAATAGAACGATACATAATGCACACCAAAAAAAAAAAAACACAACAACCACGGAGTCCCACATGTCATTCAGGTTCCACCTCTTGCTTTCTCTGCTCCGCTTCTCTGAGGACTTCCTCCTTAAATGGTGCGCTGTTCGGGACGCCGATGTCCTTCTTGATCTTCCGTCTGATTCCGCTCTTCTTTGCCTCTTTCCTGACTTTTCTGTGATGTTCTCGAATCTAGTTGAAGGTGGCGAGAAAAAAGATCAGAGCTGTCAAAACTGAACTCAAATGGATGTCTGATGGTCATACAGACCGTAATGTAAGAGTAGAAAGCGTTACTTCATACCCTAACCCTAACAAGTGCACTTAGGGAGGGGGGGGAAAGGGGGCATTTGTGGTGTGATATAAAGCAAAACATGCTGAACCGGTAATTATTAGTGAAACTAACTACATAACCACATTATATATGCAGGGATCTTACCTTTTTCTGGATTTTAAAACGTTTAGCGCAGGACATGCGCTTACTCGCCTTTTTTAACTCTAAAAAAAAAAAAAAAAAAGAAAAATTATGTACTTCATCATTAGCTTCTTAGCTTAGTTAGCTCATACTGTATCATTCACTCTCAAACTAAAACATGGCAAGAATTAATTCAATATATAACGCTTAACCAGATAAACAAAGACATTTTAAAATACAATAAATTCTTCAATGACCCTTAGAGACTCAATTCTGTGATTAATTAATATATATATACATATATATATAACCCCGCTTACTTGGTCGCTTCATGCTTGTCGCTGCCACGCGCTTTCCTTGCACGCGGACCCGATTCTCCGTGCGTTGCTTGTCTCTCTGTCAGTTTCCGGTTCCGCTTGCGCTCGTGCTCGCGCTATAGAATACTGCAAATGGCGTGTGTTTTTCGCACCTGTATTGCGCCGAACCCCGCCTCTATACTATCAGGATTGGTCTACAAGCTGCATGGAACGTTACAGCAGCCTGTGTATTATATATATATATATATATATATATATATATATATATATATATATATATATATATATATATATATATTTACTTTGCATTACTCTGAATTATATATATATATATATATATATATATATATATAAATGATTTCATATCTTTTTTGACAAATGTAGTCATTCTGAAACATGTATAAAAATAGATTATTTAAAGTAAATTAAACTCGTTTTAATTTAATATTTTTTGAATTAATGATTGATTCTCTGAGTGTTTTGTAATTTAGTGTAATATGTATAACTTCTTGCTGTTTGTTATGGTACTAGGATGTCTTCTATCTTCTACTTATTATTATTATTCTTCAGTGGTCAGTTATTATCATCTATATAATGTCACATTAGGACCTACACATTCATTACTTGTTGTTCTTTATATTTAATAAAACATAAAAAAAAATAATACAAATGAAAAATAAAATAATACAAAAAATGTCAATCTAACAACACGCGTTCCCATTTTATTTATAACCGTTGTTTACTTTCTGCGGTTACTATGGTGATAAACGGTGAACGACTTCACAACTGCCCAATCATATGCCGGCTTGACAGTCCGAGCGCCAATCAGAGCGCAGGAGGTGGGATGTCCTGGTATACGGGTGCAAAAAAAATAACGTACTCCAAATGGTTAATTTTTTTCTCTCCCTCGTAATAAATCAATCAGGCTTTTGCGAATGTTTTGCTCACGTTCTCAACGACGGCTGAAAAGAAACTGCAGGTAAGGCTCGTGTAGCGCGGAGAGGGTTTCCCCACCCCCCTACTTCAGCTGGTCACGGTTAGCTAGCACCGCCAGTGTTGAATAGAAAAGCGCCGGTGAAGAACAATCATCGGCTAGCTGCTAGCTCGGGCTACGTCTGAAGGAAGATGCATACTAGCGTACTGGGTAGTGTGCGAGTAATAAATAGTACTGGGGGAAACGGCGCGGTGCTTTGACATGCTATGTAGGACGTTAGTGTGCTGTTCTGGACGTTGCCTTTGTGTTTGTGTACCGTAGCGACGCTGTTTTGGACCTGTCACCCAAACACTTCACTTCAGCCGCACAAAACCCTTCTGCAGCACTAATTATATCAGCTCTGCAAAATCCACAGCTATTAAAAGGTTTATGAAGGTTTTCTGTGCATGCATTTATCTTTGCATAGTAAATATGCATGCATGCATGTGTGCAGCCTTGCACATGAGCCGTTATGGCATGCATCACAAATAAAATCAGTGCATAATGAGACATTTTGTGTCCAGGAAATGATCTAAAGAACCATTCGACTAAAAGGGAAGAAATAATATTAAACACAACATCATGTGTGAAGACACTGTGCACCACTTTACTATTAAAGCCTGCTATAGTCACACCAGGATTTAGAGTACTAATAGGTTGTCTGTACTGATTTAATTGTGGGTAGAGACCAAAAGATTAAGGTTGTTGGTACAAGCAACAGAAATGAGCTTCCTCCTCGAAGAAGCTGAACAATCTGGGAAAGTCGGAAGCAGAGCTGTTGCTCTTCCAAATTCGAGAGGAGACTGTTGATGTGGTTGGGACACCCTGAACGTGTCTCGCCAGAGCCGTATCTTTCATGTCCCACTGGAGATATTATATCACGCAGTTGACTTGCGAACGTCTGGGGATCCCCCTGGAGAAGCTGGAATCTTGTCAGCCACGCCAGGCTAAGTGGAAGGAAAACGAACGAGGACCCCGAGCCGATTCTTTGCAAGCTTCTAATTTTAGCATTTTGTTTTGTATTTTTATCTAGGAACCGTCACCTTCACATTCAGCATGGGCTCTAAGCGGAGGAGGGCCACCTCCCCGTCCAGCAGCGTGAGTGGTGGAGACTTTGAAGACAGCCAGCCGGCGCCGACCTCCTCGTCCAGCCGCAAGAGAAGAAGAACAGCGAACATTCCTACGGTTGATCCTGTGAGCAGCTCGGTGTTGTGCTGGTTTTCCTCATGCAAAGAGGAAATGAAAGATTGTAGGACGTTTCGTTTATTTTACGAGCTTGTTACCGAGTCTCGGCGTATTTACGTTGCGCCGTTTAATGATTCAAACAAAAAAACATTTTAACTACTTTTTTATTTTTATTTATTTGATCTACATGTTCTTCATCTCACATTGGATACAATATAGACCACGGTTGAATTGTTCATTGAAAATATGTATGTAAAAACCTAATCTTGATTTTTAGTGCCTTCATTCAGAATCGTTCAGAAAGTTCAGAACGTGCCGTACTTCTTATCCGTTTCTGGTTACATTCCACGTCGTGGAACATCCCTAAATCATGTTAGTTCCCATTATCACGTTCTCTCGCAAGCTGTTAAGACAACTTATGTTATAGAGAAATCGCAAACTGCACACTCCTCTTTCCTGAAGACTTTTTTACGTGGCAGAAATCATACTGTTACAAAGTGCTGACACTGGAGACTCCTTCTGTAAAAGCCATACAAGTCTCATTGTTAGTCTTTAGTAGGAAAATAATAGATTGAGTGCTTTTACAGTTGTAAAAGAGTGAAGGAAATATAATAATGCAAAAATAAAGAAGGGCTTTAAGGCTTCAGGGTGTTGTATGGGAAAATATGGATACATGAATATGTTTATCCCTAATATTACACTACCTCACTCTAGCTCTGTCCTAGACTAGTTTTATTTTGGCAAATACAGTAGATTTGTCTTACACATGCCGTCTGTCTTCGACCCCTCAGATAGCAGTGTGTCATGAACTTTACAACACTATCAGAGACTATAAGGATGACCAGGGCAGGATGTTGTGCGAACTCTTCATCAGAGCGCCTAAGAGGAGGTAAGACACACACACACACACACACACACACACACACACAAAACTGATCTAATATGTCACTTGATCATTTTAGATCAAGTCATTTTGGCTGAGCTGAAACTGAAACGTTACACCGTGTTAGAAAGAGAACGAAACCGTACACTCAGGATACTGTGCTGGAAAGAGTGAACAATAATCCTCGGCAATTTCTCCCCCAAAGGAACCAGCCCGATTACTACGATGTGGTGTCACAGCCTATCGACATGATGAAGATCCAGCAGAAGCTGAAAATGGAGGAGTACGATGACGTGGAGCAGCTCACTCTCGATTTCCAGCTTCTCTTTAACAACACTAAGACCTACTACAAAGTAAGCCGTCATTCTATAGAGGGTCTATTAGCTACCCTAAAAAATATACAATATATCACTTATACAAAGGCTTAATACTGTGGTTAGATTTCAAGTCATTTCCATTTTTGCTTATTGCAGTTTAAATAGTTATTTTAAATAGCATATATTTAATTATGTCTTAATCCTAATCAATATAAATAAAGTAAACATAATTTAAACATAACAGTATTGGTAAGCTTACCTAAAAAAAAAAAAAGGCTGCCATAATATTATATCTATGTATATGTATACGTATGTATGTATACTTGTATCCGTGTGTGTGTGTGTATGTATGTATGTGTGTGTGTGTATATATATATATATATATATATATATATATATATATATATATATATATATATGTATATATGTATATATATATATGTATATATGTATATATATATGTATATATGTATATATATATATATATATATATATATATATATATATATATATATATATATATATATATATATGTGTATATGTGTGTGTGTGTGTGTGTATGTATATATACATATGTATATATACATACATATATATGATGATACCTTATGCCAGAATTATTGGCACCCTTCCTGAAAAATCTATGAAATGATTAACACTTTAGCATCGTAAACTACAATGTTAAGTCATCTTCTGTAATTATGTTTCTCCCACAAAGCACAAAATTTCAAACTTAATCATATTTAAATACTGTAGTTAAGGTGTAATACAATTATTTTAGTTGAATAATTACAATTTCGAACAAAAATAATTGTGAATATAATTTATTATTATTTGATTACTTTATATTATATAATTGTATTATTATTTGAAATAATCGTATCTATTATTCAATCATTATTGTGCACCCCTGGTTGGAAGAGTGAGCTCTAGACATATTTTCTCATTATTTTGAATATGGGACATAAAATGATGTGATAGGATATGACTAAATAAAAAATGTAAAAATTTAAAAAGCCAATCCTGTCCTGTTCTGTCCAGCCTGAAACCCCAGAATACAGAGCTGCTTGTAAGTTATGGGACCTTTACATTCGCACCAAGAATGAGTTTGTGCAGCGAGGAGACTATGACGAAGATGATGATGACGGTGACGATGCGCGAGAAACTCCAGGAGGTGCCATGGAAGACGAGGCGAGAGTGGACAGAGAACATTTTCAAATTGTGTTTAAGATGATGCGAATAAAACAGTGGCGTGTGAGCTTGAGTAACGAGTTGTGTCCGGTTCTTCCTCAGGCTGCAGCCAGTCTTAAGGAGGTTCTGGAGCAGCTGCTCGACACGGTGTTGAAACACGGTGAACACGGACGACTAGTCAGCGAACTCTTCCAGAGACTTCCTTCTAAAATAGTAGGAATCTAATATAATAATGATATAATATTATACTATATAACGTATTTTCACCGTTTTGCTTGATTCATTTGCAGCAATATCCTGATTATTACGCTATTATCAAAGAGCCAATAGATCTCAAGGCAATTGCACAAAGGATACAGGTATCTGTAATACAAATTTCATGGAACATATTTAACAACATTTAATTTCCTCTGAAATAAGATCTATTTCTTTTCTAGATTGGCTACTACAAAAGCGTGAATCATATGTCCAAGGACATTGACCTGCTAGTCAAAAATGCTAAAACATACAATGAACCTGGTTCCCAGGTGTTCAAGGTAATGTATAATGTATGAATACATTATAAGCACTTTTATCATTATAAAAAGCAATACATCACTCCCCCGAAGCTCATTATTTTCTTATAACAGTACTTTTTTTTTTATTATTCAGCAGTATTTTATTCCTCTTATACCACAGCAATTTACCACATCATTTAATTTATAGTTTTATATTTATTAAAAGAATGGCACTGTACTTTATATCCATTTATAGTTACATTTAATGTTGAGGAACAGCTGCAAAACAAGTTCATTCCTGTTATTGCTTATGTTACAGCATCTATAAACAGATGTTCCTTCACCAACCTCTTTTATCTTTTGAAGTTAATAGGACAAAAAAAATGGAGCTTGTTATGTTCATGAGAAACAAGAAAACTGCAAAGACCTCTGTCCTGAAGATTATTTCCTTGGTGGGAAAACTTAATGTTGCAAAGCGCAGGCACTGGAGACTCCTTCCAGACATGTTAAATAAATGTCTCCTTGATTCAATGATTATTTGTTTTGTTTTTTTTGTTAAAAAACATTTGTTTTTATTCTGTTTATTAACAAGCTTAGATTGTGACTATTTGCCATACAAGACACTGTAAACTAGTCGTTACTATAGAAACAATACCGTATCAGAAGAAGTGCATTAATGTGAACCTCTGATTTAAAACTTGCAAAAGTTTTTTTTTTCTTATTTCCGTTCTAGAAAATTAGTCAACAGCGCTGGGACAATGTACAGTGGTGCTTGAAAGTTTGGTGAAGCCTTGAGTGTTTTACATTTCTGCATAAATATGACCTAAAACATCATCAGATTTTCATCCTAAAAGTCGATAAAGAGGACCCACTTAAACAAATGAGACAAAATATTATACTTGGTCATTTATTTATTCAGGGAAATTATCCAATATTACATAACTGTGAGTGGCAAAAGTATGTGAACATTTGCTTTCAGTATCTGGTGTGACCCCCTTGTGCTGCAGTAAATGCAACTAAACATTTCCGGTAAGTGTTGATCAGTCCTGCTTATCGGCTTGGAGGAATTTTGTCCCGTTCCTCAGAACAAAACAGCTTCAACTCTGGGATGTTGGTGTGTTTCCTCACATGACCTGCTTGCTTCAGGTCCTTCCACAACATTTCTATTGGATTAAGGTCAGGACTTTGACTTGGGCATTCCAAAACATCAAATTTATTCTTCTTTTACCAAATTCAAAACATCAAATTTATTCTTCTTTTCTTTCATTTGGTAGATTTCTCTTGAGATTCAGATCATGGACAGATGTCCTGAAATTTTCCTTTAGAATTCGCTGGTATAAATCAGAACTCAATGTTCCATCAATGATGTCAAGTCGCCCTGGCCCAGATGCAGCAAAACAGGCCCAAACCATGATACTACCACCACCATGTTTCACAGGTGGGATAAGGAACTTCTCATTTAAACCAAAAATCCTATTTTGGTCTCATCCGTCCACAAAACATTTTTCCAGTAGCCTTCTGGCTTGTCCACAGGATCTTTAGCAAACGGCAGACAGGCAGTAACGTTCTTTTTGGAGAGTGGTGGCTTTCTCCTTGCAACCCTGCCATCCAGACCGTTGTTGTTCAGTGCTCTCCTGATGGTAGACTCATGAATATTAGCCAATGTGAGAGAGGCCTTTAGTTGCTTAGAAGTTACTCTGGGTTCCTTTGTAACCTCGTGGACTATTACACGTCTTGTTCTTGGAGTGACCTTTGTTGGTCGATCACTCCTTGGGACGGTAACAGTGGTCTTCAATTTCCTCCATTTGTACACAGTCTGTCTGACTGTGGATTGGTGGAGAACACACTCTTTAGAGACAGCTTTGTAACCTTTTCCAGCCTGATGAGCATCAACAACTCTTTTTATGAGGACCTCAGAAATCTCCTTTGTTCATGCCATGATACACTTCCACAAATGTGTTGTGAAGATCAGACTTTGATAGATACCTGTTCTTTAAATAAAACATGTCGTTCACTTTCACCTGATTGTCATTCCACTGATTGAAAACACCCGACTCTAATGTCACCTTCAAATTAACTTCTAATCCTAGAGCTTATATGTAATATCGGGTCATTTTCCTCAATAAATAAATGATCAAGTATAATATTATTGTCTCATTTGTTTTGATCTCTTTATCTACTTTTAGGACTTATGCGAAAATCCGATGATGTTTTAGGTCGTATTTATGCAGAAATATAGAACATTCTAAAAGGTTCACAAACTTTCAAGCACCACTGTATAATTACAAATCCGATACTGAGATTGTTAAGTGAATCTTTGGGCAAAGCAGAATAATGTGTCATAATGAACCTACAGGACGCAAACACGATCAAAAAGGTATTTTCTCAGAGGAAGATGGAGCTCGAGCACATGGAGCCTATAAAAAGCAGCATCCGCATCAGGTTAGTTCCTCCAAACACGTGTTTCTTCTCTACCTGTAATGCAGGAAGCCGACAGAGACTGACCGGTGCAGAAAACTTTGTATGCAATAGTGTTTTGTTTTGTTTTGGCTTAATTAGGAACAGAAAATCTGTGCACGGAGACAGACTCTCCTCAATTACCATGGCTTTACAGTACGGTTCAGAGAGTGATGAAGATGGCATCCTCACAGGTATCTTCCTCCTGATTACTGGCTATTATTGGTTTACAATTACAGCAGGGCATTTTAATACATAGACTTTTAATTCGCTCTGGATAAGGGTGTCTGCCGAATGCCATAATTATAAATGTAATTACTTTTAATTTTGTTTTATACATTGCACATACAGCTGTATGATTTCTACAGCTTGAGAAGGACCCCTTTTACAGTTCACATTTTAGCTGTCTAACACAGTATATTAGAAATTGGGAAGAAAACTGGAAATTAAACAATACATACAAGCTTCAAGTGCAGACTAAATTCAGCTTTAATCTGAGTGTATGTACTTCCAAATTTGCCAGATGGGGTATGAATTACAGCACTTTTCATGTGATCCCCCTCCACGAGTAATTGCACAGTTGGGTGCACAGCTGTTCCCAGGCAAGATGTGTGTTATTCCATCATTATTTCACTTACATATAAGCAGATTAAAGGTCTAGCGGCATTTGCGTTTGGAATCTGTTGCTATTAGCTCTCAATATGAAGTCCAAAGAGCTGTCATTGCTGGTGAACCAAACCATTATTAGGCGGTAAAATTCAAACAAACCCATTCAGAAAGATGAGCCAAAACATTAGGTGTGGCCAAATCGACTATTTGGTACATTCTTAAAACGAAAGAATGCACTGATGAGCTCAGGAACACTAAATGGCCCAGACTGTGGTGGATGACAGAGGAATATTTCCCCTGGTGAAGAAATCCTTCACAACAGTTGGCCCTTCAGAACACCCTCTAGGAGGTAGGCATACTGTATCTGTATTAAAGTCAACAATCAAGAGAAGACTTGATTACCAGAGTAAATACAGGGGGTTTACTACAGTAAAGACGACAACCATTGGTAAGCCTCAAAAGACCAGATTAGAGTTTGCCATAACGTTTTAAACAGACTATACAGTTTTGGAAAAGCATCCTATGGAGAGATGAGACAAATATAACCGTATATAACGGAAAACTTCACCTTATCAACAATTAGACATTTCTCTGTTAAATTACAACTCTTTGCAAGTCAACAAGAGTTCAAATGTCCCACCCACAATGTTGTAATTATGGTTGTAAAAGAGTTTCATAAGGTTTTAAAAGCTCTCCATGTGATAAATACTGTGCCTGTACCGCTCTCATCCTAGGCTCTGTGCATTATGACGAGGGCGAATCAGAGGCTGAGAGCATCCACTCCAACATGGACATGTCCAATCCCATCTTCCAGATGTACGAGGCTATACGAGGCGGCAGGAACAGTCAAGGGCAGCTCATAGCTGAGCCTTTTCTTCAGCTGCCCTCCAGGAAGGACTACCCAGACTACTACCAGCAGATTAACCAGCCCATCTCCCTCCAGCAGATTCGGTATGGTCGGGCTGAAGATGGAGAATATAAATAATATAGCATAAAATAGGAATCGTAATTGCACCACCCAATAGGAACTCATGTATATTACTTATTATAGTTGATGTCTGTTATTCGGGGACGCATTATCATGCATAGCTGTTGATTTTTCGTATACCGTGGTTTATGTTAATGCTGTTGTAATCTGGCTAGGCCTTGTGCCATCACTAGAGGGAGGTAGAGAGCAAGCAGAAACATTGCTAGACCAGGTTCTGCCACCTGAGGGAGCCAGAGGGCACCGTCTTAATTAGTATAATCCGTAGTAATTGCCTCCACCTGTGCCTTTGTCTGTTTAAGGAGAGCTCTCCACTTGTTCAGTGCTCAGTCAATCTTGCTACAGGCTGGTGCGCAATTCTTAGTTGGCAACCGCTGGTAATAGTTTCTTGGGTACATCATGGTAATTTCTTTGGCTTCACTACCCAACTCTCAAGTGCCCTAAGCTCTCAGTTTATGTACATATATAAAACATATTCCACTTCAATTCAGTTATTTATATAGTGCTTTTAACAATGGAAGATATCCCAAAGCTGCTTTATAGAAATCCAGATTTAGATGACCAAGCCAGGTTGTGATCAATAGGATCAGTAAACCACTGTAGGACAGGAATGGGAATCGAGAAAGGCTTCCAAATGTTGCTAATGCCGAAGTTTCTTTCTGAATAGTACTGTAATGCATCCTATACTTGTACAACATCAGCCCCAGTGTCACATGCTTGTGTCAACCTCTAGTTTAAAAGGACTCATAAAGTCAGGAGCAGCAAGAACAGGAGCACAACACAGAGCATTCACACTGTCAAAAGCTTTCTGACAGTTACTAGTCCAGTCATATTCAACATGAATTTTTTTAAGCAGTGCCATAGATTCTCAATGGGAATCAGATCTGGACAGCTGTCCTTCTTGTGTTCAGCGATAAGATGAAGAACAATGAATACGAGAGCGTGGAGCAGATGGACGCTGATCTGAATTTGATGTTTGAAAACGCAAAGCGCTACAACGTCTCCAACTCCCACATCTACAAACGGGCTCTGAAACTGCAGCACATTCTTCAGGTTCTCTCCCTAAATTGTTTCCCATTTTCTTTTGTCTGTAGAACGTTTGCTGTCAGTCAAGCTCAACGTCAAGCTGATTGACTCACTCGGCATTAGTTTTTACAATTAATTTCAATCTAAAGGCATGTCTGTGTGTTTTTAGCTGAAAAGGAAAGAGCTAGGAAGGCGAGAGGATGAGGATGGCGACAGTATGCTGTCCTCCACCCTGTCAGATGGCAGCACCACCAAACGCAAGAGGTACAATCGTTCAGAATATATACAAATTTCAGTAAAGACTTGTTGTGTCCTTATAAGTCCTAGCATAGTAATTAAATAATACAGTTCCATAATGCAGTTCAAACGTTCTTTGTTTAAAAAAAAAAAAAAAAATTGAGGTCCAAACTATTGGAATTCTGTTTTTTTGTTTAGTTTTTTTCTTCACGTTGTTGTCCTACAATAAATGTCCTGCAGTTATAAAAAGAACACAAAGAAGAACCGTTTGAAGTCTCTGTACCAGGCCGTGACCGAGGCTCGAGAACTGGGTACCGGTCGTAGACTCTGTGACTTATTCATGGTCAAACCTTCTAAGAAAGACTATCCAGACTACTACAAGATCATACTCGAGCCCATGGACCTGCGCACTATAGAGCACAACATCCGCGCAGACAGATACGCCAACGAGGATGCCATGGTGGAGGACATGAAGCTGATGTTCCGCAATGCCAGACACTACAATGAAGAAGGCTCACAGGTGGACTATAAATGAAACAGATTGCAATGACAAAGCAGCGGTGGCCATAAAGTCTAGGCTCTAGACACTAGTCTCGATGTAATCAGCTATGCTAGGAATAGGATTGGGAAAAAGTAAGGAATAAAACATGTTGTTCGAGGAAAATAATCGTTGACCAGGTTGTGTGATGCGGCGTTACACGGAGCAGTGTTACTTTTACCACTCTGAAGTCGATCCATTTTCTATAAGTGTTTTATTCCTTTAACACCACAACAATTCGCCAATGATTACCATATTTATTGATTAAAGAACAACACGTCGTAGTTTTTATCCATTTATAATTGCATCATTTATTCACCAGCCTCTCTTTTTATCTCGAGAGAAAAAAACACAGCTTGTCAGAAACCAGAAAGCGCAAAATCCTCTCTCCTGAAGATTTTTCATGTTGTAAAACTTAGTTACAAAGCTCTGTCACCGGAGACTCCCTCCCTAAATGTTAAATGAATGCCGCTTAGAAAAAGTTTTTTTTTTTTTTTAAATATTGTAACGCCGGTTATACTTTATGTATTAGAATATCCGGAACTACTGTCATAACTGCTGTTACAGAAAATGAGACAATACCTTCTGAATGAATAATCAGATTCGAGGATTCAACAGCGATGCACGTTGTATGAAATGTATTACTGTGTTATTAATTTATCATGTGAACTCTTGGTTGTGCTAATCTCACATGCTGGTTTATCTGTAGGTGTATAATGATACTAACACCCTGGAAAAGATTATGCGGGAGAAAAAACGAGAACTCGGGCCTGCACCAGAAGACGAAGACATCATCTCACCAAAACTCAAAATAAGTATGTTACTCTGGCACGCACAAAACAAAAAAAGAAAAAAGACAGATTGTTTACCGCGCCTTATTTGTTTATCTGTGTATTTGTTAAAGGTCTACAGTTTGTAATAGAAGTAGATCAAATACACATACAAAAAAAAAAGCGAGGAAGTGTTTGTGTTTATCGGCTTGAGGAGCTGAGCATGACACCAGGAATATACCTTAAAGATACAGTTTGTTATTTTAAAAAGTGTTTTATAGACCTGTAATAATTTGCAGCAATGCTTTAGAATTGTTGTGATTTGTAATCTATGTAGTGGATCTGGCTAGTTTCTTCATTTCAGACCTCTGTTTGAATTTTTCTAGCCCAGAAATAGACTTCAACAACATCTGATATCTATTTAATCTCATACCCGACAGAATGATTTAACAAAATAACTTGCGAAATTTAGTATACATCATTTATAGTCGAGATTATACTATCTAGTCTTCACAAGAAAGAATATGTTAACAGCCACGATAGTAAATGTTTAAAAACTTAGTCATCTTTTATGTAATTCCAGGAAAGAGTGGCATCTCCCCAAAGAAGTCCAAATACCTGACGCCTCTGCAGCAGAAACTGAACGAGCTCTATGAGGCGGTGAAGAACTACACAGACAAGCGAGGCCGACGCCTCAGCACCATCTTCCTGCGTCTGCCGTCCCGATCCGAACTGCCGGACTACTACCTGGCCATCAAGAGGCCTATAGACATGGAGCGGGTCAAAAGCCACATGCTGGCCAACAAGTACCAGGACGTGGACGCTCTAGTTGAGGACCTTGTGCTGATGTTTAACAACGCGTGTACCTATAACGAGCCTGAGTCGCTCATCTACAAAGATGCTCTGGTGCTTCACAAGGTCCTTCTGGAGACCAGGAGGGACTTGGAAGGAGGTGACGACTCCAACGTTCCAGACGTGCCTCGCCTCATCCAGGATCTGATTCGCAGCCTCTTCGTTTCAGTTCTGGGTCACCAGGATGACGAAGGTCGTTGCTACAGTGACTCGTTGGCCGAGGTCGCAGCCGAGGACCCAGCCAATCCCGACAGGCCTCGGCTGAACTTCGAGATCGTACGGGCTAATGTGGAGAAAGGGTGCTACAAGAGGTTGGATGTCTTCCAGGACCACATGTTTGAAGTGCTAGAGAAGGCCAGGAGAATGCATAGGTAAGGTTCCATAATCATTAGCGCCTTTTATTTATTCCCTTAGGTTTGTTTGAAATGCTGATAAAGAAATGGATTCCTTCACAGGACGGACTCTGAGATCTTTGAGGATGCGGTGGAGCTACAGCACTTCTTAATCCGGATCAGAGATGAACTGTGTAAGAACGGAGAGATCCTGCTCAGCCCGGCACTCAGCTACACCTCCAAACACTTGCACAGTGATGTGGAGAAGGAGAAGAAAGAGAAGCTGCCCAAAGAGTTTGAGGAAGACAAGCTCAAAAGGGAGGAGGAGAAAAAAGGTATGACAAGCCTTTGCCTTACTGAGGAACTGTAATCTGTGTATTTACTATTTGAATTAGTATCTGCAGTTTTCTTGTGGCTTTGTGCTTTTCACTCTTTGTGGGTGTTTTAGCATCATGAAATGGATTATTGCAAGAAAACTATCATTCAGTATGGGAACAATCATATGTCATCACTATTTCTCTTAAATTTTCCACACCAGAAGCAGAGAAAAGTGAGGAATCATCTGCCGGGACTTGGCAGGGAGGCCTCCAGCGCACCTACAGCCAGGACTGCAGTTTTCGTGACAGAATGTATCACGTAGGGGACTACGTCTATGTAGAGCCTGCTGAGGCGAACCTCCAGCCCCACATCGTCTGCATAGAGCGCCTCTGGCAGGACGACACAGGTACTACACTCACAGGATGTGGATTACGTCAGGAAAACAATAGGACATTTGTGTGAAATCCTATGAGTAGGCTGGTATAGATTAAAGCTAGATTAAAGATACTTGTTATTAATATGAAGTAAGATATCAATAGGATTGAAGTGAGATCTTGAGGGTTTTTTTTCCCCCTGTAGGAGAGAAATGGCTTTATGGCTGCTGGTTTTACAGACCCAATGAGACTTTCCATCTCGCCACACGCAAATTTCTGGAGAAGGAAGTCTTCAAAAGCGACTACTACAATAAAATTCCCGTTAACAAAATTCTGGGCAAATGTGTTGTCATGTTTGTTAAGGTAGGCTCTTTTGACTGGGTTGTATATCCTTGCTGATAATGAAAAAGCAGAATGCTTGAACATTTTTCTCTATCTGTTTACTGTCCCTGCTGTTCTGTTTTATGATTATTCAGGAATACTTCAAGCTCAGCCCGGAGGGCTTTAGACCCGAGGACGTGTTTGTCTGCGAGTCCCGTTACTCAGCCAAAACCAAGTCGTTCAAAAAGATCAAGATGTGGACCATGCCTCTGAGCTCGGTCAAGTTCATCCCTCGGGACGTGCCGTTGCCGGTGGTCCGGGTGGCGTCCATGTTTGCACCGAAACCAGAAAGCGAGAAAGCTGCCGAGCCGACAGAGGACAACAAAATTGTAGCCTCGGTTATTGATAAGGTGATAATCGGAAATGAGATGCAACAGAAATTAATATTCATGACTGTGCGATGATCAGAATACGATTTGTCTTTTTTTTGTTTTTTTTCTTTCTTGCTACGGTCGCCTCTGGATTGCTCGTTAGGGACCTACAGAAAATCTAGATCATTCCAGATCATTTGTTCATTTAACAAATGAACAAACATATAAACCATGAAATAAACCCCAGCTTCCTGACATGCTGGGGTATGGGAAGAAAAGAATTTCACTCTGTTGTAATGTATATGTGATCAATAAAGACTCGTTATCATTATCATGAAGTACAACAATTACAACTCGTCCAACTAGGCGCATAAGTAGCTACCCATGTGATTGCAGCGTGAATAATAAAAATGTTGATTTGTGTGCAGGAGAAGGAGGACGTCCCTGTGGAGATGAGCAACGGTGAGCCGGGCTGTCAGTATTACGATCAGCTCTGCTATAACGACATGTGGCTCAAAGTGGGAGACTGCGTCTACATCCGCTCTCACGGCCTAGTGCGCCACCGTGTGGGCAGGTAGAGCGTTAACTCAAACGCACAGACTTGATGTTTAGTACATTTGAAGTCTTTCATGGCTTTATGGCTTCTCATAAGCCTCATGCGATTACAGGCAGAAATTTTGATTTTGAAAGTGCCTTTGTGCTTGTGTGTGATGCGACAGGATCGAGAAAATGTGGGTGCGGGACGGGGCCGCCTACTTTTTCGGGCCCATCTTCATCTATCCCGAGGAGACCGAACACGAGCCCACCAAGATGTTCTATAAAAAAGAGGTGTTTCTAAGCAATCTCGAGGAGTCCTGCCCCATGACCTGCATTACTGGTATCCTTTACTGCTCTGTCTCTGATTGTTTCACTAAATTACAGCTGTTCAGTGAAACGATCCGTAGTTTGCCCAAAAATATTTTCATTCTAGTAGAAAACGCTGTCCCATACCTGGCTTGTCTGCTCCTCAGGGAAGTGCGCAGTGTCTTCATTTAAAGACTACCTGTCGTGCCGTCCGACCGAAGTGCCTGAAGATGATGTGTTGCTGTGTGAGAGTCGCTACATTGAGAGCGAGAAGCAGATGAAGAAGTTTAAAGGGCTGAAGCGATTCTCTCTTTCCGCCAAAGTAGTGGAGGATGAAATCTATTATTTTAGGTGAGTTCCCTTTATTATGTAAGGAATAAAACATGAAGGCCAAGGTCGATTTTTTTTTTTTTTTTCTCTCTCCTTACAACAGCATATCCCGTAGTGTTTTATTCCTCTTCCTCTACAGCAATTTGCCAGTGATTGCAATCTTGAATAATAAAAGAACAGCATACTTTTTTATCTGTTTATAATTAAGTTTAATGTTGCGGAACATCCACAAAGCAGATTACCTCCTGTTATCATTTAAAACAGTCTTTGCTTCACAAGCTTCACAAGTCTTTCTCTCACTCCTGTATCAAAAAACCTAAAATCACAGCTTTACTTCTGATCGTTACAACGCACTGACACTGGAGACTCCTTCCCAAAAAAAAATGCTAAATAAACATGTCATAGACAACTTCAACATATCAACAGTTACACATGGTTTTAATCTGTTTATATGGAGAGTCCTTGTAAATGAGCTGTTACTATAGAAATGCCAACTTATTATAACAAGTGCATTAATGCAATGACTGCTGTTGTAGAAAATGAATCAATACCTGATTATATTTGAGAATGGTGTAAATAATGTAATGTAATGTAAATAATCTTAATGATGTAAATAATGCTATAATTGTTAAATGAAAAAAAAAATCGGTCACTTCACATCTGTTTCTGCGACAGGAAGCTGATCGTGCCTCAGAAGGAACCGTCTCCGCTGCTGGACAAGAAGATTGAGGAGCTGGAGGCCAAGTTTGCCGACATGACAGACGAAGAGCTGGAAGACCTGGGTGATGACGATGGGGATGGCTTGGACGGCCAGGGAATGTCTCAGCTCCAGACGCCGCTACACAGTGATCTGGAGATGTTGTCATACACACCGATACAGGTCACTGGCACATGTTCTAACTAGATATCGACGGATATAGATTTTTTATAACAGATACCGATATTTGCATGTTTATGTGCTCGATAACCGATATTTATTTATTGTTTTACTTCTGTTTTTGACACAGTGATAACACCACTGAACTGAACAAAGCATTTTATTTGCCAATTTCACTTCCTCCTTCCTTCCTCCATACAAAACAAAACTCTTATTTATACACCAATAAATAGAGGGGTCTGAAAGAGTGCAAAAAATTAAAAACGCTATAAAAAGTGCACTGTTACTAATGTTTTGTAACACATCTAATTTGTACATTAAGGGCTGCTATAGCAGTCCTGTGCGCAATTCTTAAAACGCACACAAGATGGCGCTGATTATTAGTGGCTCCGATATTTAAAAAACTATAGCCGATTATGGAAAAATGCTTAAATATCAGGAAAAATAACGATAAAACCGATTATCGGTCGATCTCTAGTTCTAACCAAATCAAGAAAGATTACACGGAGTGCATCAGTGAATCAGTGCATCAGTGAATGAATAAATTATATATGTAGGGATGTCCATCGTAACTTGTTTTTTGTCGTACAGTCCACACCAAAATCCTTTAAGGGCCTGTCAAAGAAAGAGGGCGCGAAGAGGAAGATCAACATGAGCGGTTATATCCTGTTCAGCAGCGAGATGCGGGCGGTGATCAAGGCCCAGCACCCGGACTTCTCTTTCGGTGAGCTCAGCCGTCTCGTGGGCACCGAGTGGAGAAATCTGGAGTCGGCCAAGAAAGCTGAGTATGAAGGTGAGACGCCATTGAAATGAGGTAGTGAAAAAGGTAGTGTATGTGAACAAGGAGATAAAACTAGTCTCCAGCACTGCAGCTATGGTACTATTATACTAAATAGGTTGTATTATACTATGTTCTGTTCACATCGAAATGGACCATTTATATTTACTAAAAATTAAGCGATACTAAACAGCTATATCTTTTATTAAAATCTTATTTATGTTACTGATTAGGCCATTGTAATTCTGAAGCAAACAAATATACAGTATCTCACAAAAGTGTGAGGTCTCTAACATCCACCAGCTCCGTGCTGTTGTCATGGAGGAGTGGAAGAGGACTCCAGTGGCAACCTGTGAAGCTCTGGTGAACTCCATGCCCAAGAGGGTTAAGGCAGTGCTGGAAAATAATGGTGGCCACACAAAATATTGACACTTTGGGCCCAATTTGTACATTTTCACTTAGGGGTGTACTCACTTTTGTTGCCAGCGGTTTAGACATTAATGGCTGTGTGTTGAGTTATTTTGAGGGGACAGCAAATTTACACTGTTACACAAGCTGTACACTCACTACTTTACATTGTAGCAAAGTGTCATTTCTTCAGTGTTGTCACATTAAAAGATATAATCAAATATTTACAAAAATGTGAGGGGTGTACTCACTTTTGTGAGATACTGTATGTATACTACATATAATTGTAATATTAGTATTAAAGTTATATTGACATAGCAATTTAAAAATGACTATTTACAAAAAAGAATTTAGGAGAATTGTTTTGTAGCGCGAGGTTAAATTGAAGTTTGAAGTATTGTGTATAGTTTTTTTGTCCGTTTTTATTTTTTTTTATCAAACGTAAAAATTTGAACTCAAAAGGTCATTTTATTTTATTATCCCATTCCCTTCCTCTCTTATTTTCATACACACCTGACCTCAGGAATCCCAAGCATTAAAAAAATTCCAGATCAGAACCTGAAGATTAAACATTCAGGGTCAATTTCATGTGTGTTTCAGAAAGGGCAGCCAAAGTGGCGGAGCAGCAGGAGCGTGAGAGAGCAGCTCAGCAGCAGAACTCCCCGAGAGCAGGTACCCCAATAGGGGCGCTCATGGGGGTGGTGCCCCCTCCGAGCCCTATGGGGATGCTTAACCACAGCATGACGCCTATGGCAGGTAACCCCTCTCAGCTGCGCTGGTGGAAACACCACACTGGTGCCACACAGAGCCGCAATGAGAAGCCTAACTGCTAACACACTTTCTTTTCTCCAGTCATTCCAGTCCCTGTTTTCTCTTAATTCATACTGAATAATTTGCCTCTGATTGACTGTAATATTGAATGCAGCACCATGCTTCCACTGTATTAAAAATCTCCTACTCTTAGTTAATCTTTTAGTTAATCTGTTGCATGTGCATGAGTTGTATCAACAGACATAACCCTTAGCTGTTTTATTTTATCATCCCTGAGACAATTTGTTTTCTTTTGTTAGACTCAGCACATGATTTCTTTCTCCATAAGTTAGCTGCATGTCTTACTGATGCATGGATTTATTTTTTTTGTGTGTGTTGCCATCTTCCTTCCTTTCACGCCCCAAAGGCATGATGGGTAGCCTTCTTCGGCCACCCATGCTGCCGCTGCCAGGTCCAATTGATGGCTTTGTTAGCATGGCTGGCATACCGCCACATTTGCTGCCTGTCTTACACCGCCATCTCCCGTCGGGCATGTACAGCTTCCCTGGCATGCCGTACCTGGGTAAGGACAGCCACATGCCCACTCCACCTGTGCAGTTGCTTCCTGTCTGCCTCTCGAACTCAAACTGGAGGGGCTACCTGTACCATAGGCTCAGGGGCTTGAATACAAGCATCAATATATATCATAATCTAGCATGATAGTCAGATATTTTCCAGTAGCACACTGTAAGCACCAAACATTTTGTAAATCAGTGCTGCAACTGCCACCAGGTTTTAAACCTGATTTTCTTTAAGAGCTCTGGTTGAGTTCACTTTTGTAGGTGAAGTTAATCGCAAATATACACTGAGTCAGTGCTGTTATTCAGTGTGTGTGTTTGCTGCAACTGCTTTCCCAGGTATGAATGGAATGGGCCCTGGATCTGCAGGAAACCCCTATGGAGCCCAGGTAAATATGAATTAAACGATTTGACAGACCATTAATATATAATTAACATCATTATACTATCTGTCTATCTATATATGTATCTATAGCTATATCTATCTATCTATCTATCTATCTATCTATCTATCTATCTATCTATCTCTCCCTATCTATCTACCTATCTATCTATAGATAGATAGATAGGTAGAGAGAGAGAGAGAGAATAGTTATATATATATTTTTTTAGATTTAGAGACAATAAGGACTTTGTTAGCAATATGTAAAGTTACATTTTATGGTCTGTTAGAGCCACTCCTAAGAGAAGGACAGAAAGGAAGAAAACGAAAAAAGGAAATGGAAGAAAAAAATGAAACAGAAGAACAGATCAAAAACAATGAACAGTTTGATGGTAAAATAGGAACGAATATACTTTGGGGGGGGGGGGGGGGGATGAGATCAATACAAAGAGAGAACTTCCACAGTTTTATTTATTTGATATGTTTGTAGAGTTGCTATACTTTTATAGCTTTTTCTTCAACTCCTTTTCATTTGCACTTCATGGATCACTTTTATGAAGGTCTTATTTTAGATCATTGTATATTTAGGGGGTGGGGCTTCATATTAAGCGATTAATTTCCATAGAAAATTCACGGTTCGATACATGGTACAGACACGACTCTTCACATGGTGCAACAAAGCACTCACAGGTCAACACGCAGGTCATGTAAAAGGTCAGATCCCCACAAAACCAATAGAAGAGCAGTAAGCGTGTCAGTTCAGTGGTTTCTTCTTTTTTTTTTTAGCACTACTTATTCCTGCCCAAAACAAATAAGCTAAATAAATAACCTTAGTATACATAGTCCAGTCTAAAAATTGAGATATATATACTTTTCCAAGAATGGCCCCCAAAATTGTTTCAGGAATGAGGATTTTCACTCCATATTTTGATTATAAGCATTAGCAGTGAATTACAGTGAAGTATCTCCCACTTTATCATGCACCTCTGTTCAGTACACATTTCGGAGCCTGTGTGTGTTTCTATAGACAGGCATGATCGGGGCCAATCAACAGGCCCCGCCCCCTTACCCAGGACAAGGCCAGGTAGGCCAGCCCTCCCTCCAACAGCCCTCCACCCCGATATTCGTGGCTCCTCCACCGAAACCACAACGGCTCCTCCACTCTGAGGCCTACCTGAGGTACATGGAGGGGCTCAACGCAGAGTCGTCTACTGTCAGCAAATGGGACCAGACGTTGTCAGGTGAGGGCACACAATATTTTCTGACATCAGTCTACAACTTTTCCGTCACGATTCGAATCCGGATGTAGACTCCGATCCCTAATGAGCAGGTCAGAGGAGACAGTGGTGAGGAAAACTCCGTGAGACGACATGAGGAATCAAAGCATAAGGGAACCCATCAGACACCAGATATTGGGATGGTAAATCATTATAATATGCAGGTGTAGAAAGTGTGATGAAAGGATGTTCAGTATGAACAGATATTGATTAACGGTCCTGTGATGAG